>NC_134719.1:34514621-34817651 GCF_049634645.1 Pelodiscus sinensis | reverse complement strand
GCCCCCCAGCTGCTCTACCCCAGGCGTCGGCGAGAAAAGCCTGGTCTGCTGGGGGGGGGGGGGGGGGGCGCACTAGCTGCACCCACTCCCCCCAGTAGACCAGGGAGACGCGGAGCAAAGCCACGGAGGACGCGGGCAACAGGACTGCGGTGCGTCTCGATGGGACCGCCGCCTGCGAGAAAAGCCTGGTCTTTTGGGGGGGGGGGGGGGGGGGACGCACTAGCTGCGCCCCCCTCAAGCAGACCAGGCTTTTCTCGCTGCAGAGGACGCGGGCGGCGGGTCTCAGCGGTCCCGCCGCCCGCATCCTCCGCGGCGAGAAAAGCCTGGTCTGCGGGGGGCGGAGGGGGGGGGGGGGGGAGAGTCGCACTAGCTGCATCCCTCCACCCCCCCCAGCAGACCAGGGAGACGCGGGGCAGCTTTTCTCACCGCGGAGGACGCGGGCGGCAGGACCGCCAAGACGCGCCACGGTCCTGCCACCCGTGTCCTCCGCGGCTTTGCTCCGCGTCTCCCTAGTCTTCTGGGGGGGCCCCCCAGGAGACCAGGGAGACGCGGAGCAGCTTTTCTCGCCGCGGACAGTGGGACCACCGTGGCGCATCTCGGCGGTCTGCTGGGGGGGGGGGGGGGCGGCGCGCAGCTAGTGCGGGGTTCCCTCACCCCGTTCTTAAGTAGGGATCCGACATAAGTCGGATCCACATAACCTGGGGACTGCGTGTAGTCAATGTATATAGAATTCTGATAGTGTTAAAATCAATTGCGTTTCAAAACCAGATACAGAATCCAGGAGTTCGATTCACAACTTGAAATCCCATCTTCTGTTTAAAGTCTTAGTTCAGAAAATTGCACAACAGGCCTGACTAAGGCAAACCATTATTTTTTTTATTTGCTTAAGAAAAACAAAGTCTGAGTATTTTCTTGGTGCTGCTAAATTAAACGGTTTTCAAAGAGGTCTTAAGGTGGATTAGCTCAACATTCTGACTTCACAACAACCTCAAAAGAACAATACATAAATGTATCAGATCATTGTATATTTGTAAAGCATCTGCACTCAAAATGCAGAAATAAGTTATTCACTTACATAAGTGTTTAATAGTGTATAATTTGTACTATAAAAACCTCCGGGGAGACACTCTTTCATAACAGACCATTTAAAATATTTATGGAAGATTGAAATCAATACTGTTTATACTCAAATTTCAATCAAATGCAAAGGTAGCCGGAGAAAAATTTTCAAATTTAATTTTTAGGAAAAATACCTTCTACTGCTATTACAAAGAAGAAAGTAGCAGGAACTACAAAATAGTTATGTGCTATCTCTGCCTCACTAATTAGTTACACATTAATCCTAATGTTGTACTAGCATGAGTGAATAAACTTTTAGCATGATAAAAATACAAATATTGCCTCAATATTGTAACAAATTTTAGTATGATTTCAGTTCTGTAACAAATACTGAAGTCATTGTGCTGCTGATTTATTTTACCTTGCATCAGGTATGGGTTTGGATGATTTTCTGCCTTTTATTTTGAACTCATGAGATGTTCCCTCTGGTTCTTTCTCCGCCTTTAAAGCAGCATTTGGTGGCACAGGAGGAACACGAATTCTCAAGCCAAACAAATGCTTCTTTTTCTTTATCTCTTTTCCAGACATAAACCTAAGTGGAAGAATTAAAATTTGGACACCAAGAAAGCAAAAAATATCTTGGAAGTACACAGATGCTGGAAGTTAAATAAACTAGAATCCTCTAATTTTATTTTGTTTATCATATTTTATTCTATGCACTCCACCCCAATATATAATGTCATTCTACAAGGGAAATGATGGAAGTTAAACAGAGTTTTGCTGGTGATCTGTTTTCCAGAGAAAGCTACCTCAATTCCCATATAATATTGAACACTGAAAGAGTTTGGTCTTTCTAGTAAAAATGCTACCTAGGGCCACCAGCAGTTATAATTCTGGGTAAAGATTCTAAGATTACTGTGGGAAAAAACCCACATTACAATAAGATGTGAAAAGAGCATTTAAAATGTGTAATAAAACTAATCAACTTACATGGTCTTGTAATCATTTAATGCTTCCAGTACATGCTCATATCTTTCAGATTTTGGTGTATCTGCCAGCTGTAAAATATTAAGAAGTGATTTAACCTACTGGAATTTTCAGTGATAAAGCTCCAATGACCTAGAACAGAGTTCTTTTTGCTTAAAGACTACTAGTTCAGGATCATAGTATGTCTTCAAGGCATAATTTACGGTGAAACTTGCCTTACTTCAAACACGTGCTATTATAGTTAGTACCCCATGTATTCCAGGAGTCTAGGGTACACAATTTGCTGCAAAATCCAAGCTGTCAGAGAATTTAAGCTTTACATTTTAAAAGGATCAAGTATTGTTTTCATGATCCTGCAGATATCCTGAAACAAGAACTCTGTGATGTTAAATATTCCACTGACATGAATGGGTTAACCCGTAACATACTATATTGCAGTTTGCATACCAATATTTTTAACTATTTCACTGATAATTTTAGCAGACATATTTTGCTCAAGGAGCCAATTATCATTTAATCTAAGATTGGTCAACACCACTCAAGGAGTGTATTATAAACTCAAGGAGTGTATTATAAAGCCTTAAAAGTGGAAGTAAAATATTTACCCCCACTTCCCCACTTTAAAACTCCCTTTCAATATCAGAGCAGCATAAAGAAAGTTTAATGTAAATCAGCATTAGGCCCAAAGTATTTACTCCACAATCCTACATTTCCTTTTATGATACGTCTCAAATGGTTTCTTCCCAACTACCAAAACTTGCAACATTTCCCCCTTAAAGTTACTGAACGCGTTCATGAGTTACCAACATAAAAATCCACTTCACCCTAAGAACTCAAGATATGGAGAAAGCATAATATAAATTTAATTCACTATTTAAATACGTAACAGACTCCACAGTCCTAACTACTACTCATTTTCATATTTAGCTCAATACAAATATTTTTTTTATTTCAATGAAGCTGTCAAAGAACTTCCAAGTACATTCTGTGACACTGAGCTCCTATACACTGATGGTAATATATTTTAAAATATAAATATCCCTAATTCTAATATGCTTTATGAAAAATGTGGCACACAACCTCTCATTGGAGAGCTAGCAATCAATGCGAAGTGTCTGAGACGTTTGTCCAATGTACATAGCAGACGGACACTTTAGGCACATGATAGCATAAATTATATTTCTGGATGCACAGGAATATGTGTTCTTGATCTTATAACTCACTTGGTTATGTCTAATAATGGTATCAGCAGAGGGAATATGTGGACCAAGTGTCTGTCTGCTATGTACATTGGACAAACGTCTCAGACACTTCGCCAAAGGATCAATGCCCACAAAACAGATATTAGACAGGATCACAAAGAAAAAACAGTTTCTTGCCATTTCAACCAGAAAGGACATAGAATCATAGAATAATAGGACTGGAAGGGACCTCAAGAGGTCATCGAGTCCAGCCCCCCGCCCTCAAGGCAGGACCAAGCTCTGTCTACACTATCCCTGACAGATGTCTATCCAACCTGTTCTTAAATATCTCCAGAGAGGGAGATTCCACCACCTCCCTTGGCAATTTATTCCAATATTGGACTACCCTGACAATTAGGAATTTTTTCCTAATGTCCAATCTAAACTTCCCCTGCTGCACTTTAAGCCCATTACTCCTTGTCCTGTCCTCAGAAACCAAGAGGAACAAATTTTCTCCTTCCTCCTTGTGACACCCTTTTAGATATTTGAAAACCGCTATCATGTCCCCCCTTAATCTTCTTTTTTCCAAACTAAACAAGCCCAGTTCATGAAGCCTGGCTTCATAGGTCATGTTCTCTAAACCTTTAATCATTCTTGTAGCTCTTCTCTGTACCCTTTCCAATTTCTCCACATCTTTCTTGAAATGTGGCGCCCAGAACTGGACACAGTACTCCAGCTGAGGCCTAACTAGTGCAGAGTAGAGCGGCAGAATGACTTCACGAGTTTTGCTTACAACACACCTGTTGATACAACCTAGAATCATATTTGCTTTTTTTGCAACAGCATCACACTGTTGACTCATATTCAACTTGTGGTCCACTATGATCCCTAGATCCCTTTCCGCCATGCTCCTTCCTAGACAGTCACTTCCCATCTTGTATGTATGGAACTGATTGTTCCTTCCTAAGTGGAGCACTTTGCATTTCTCTTTATTAAACCTCATCCTGTTTACCTCTGACCATTTCTCTAACTTGCTAAGGTCATTTTGAATTATGTCCCTATCCTCCAAAGAAGTTGCAACCCCACCCAGTTTGGTATCATCTGCAAACTTAATAAGCGTACTCTCTATCCCAATATCTACATCATTGATGAAGATATTGAACAGTACGGGTCCCAAAACAGACCCTTGAGGAACTCCACTTGTTGTCCCTTTCCAGCAGGATTTAGAACCGTTAACAACAACTCTCTGACTACGGTTATCCAGCCAATTATGCACCCACCTTATCGTGGCCCTATCTAAGTTATATTTGCCTAATTTATCAATAAGAATATCATGCGAGACCGTATCAAATGCCTTACTAAAGTCTAGGTATATGACATCCACCGCTTCTCCCTTATCCACAAGGCTCGTTATCCTATCAAAGAAAGCTATCAGATTAGTTTGGCATGACTTGTTCTTCAAACCCATGCTGGCTATTCCCTATCACTTTATTACCTTCCAAGTGTTTGCATATGATTTCCTTAATTACCTGCTCCATTATCTTCCCTGGGACAGACGTTAAACTGACCAGTCTGTAGTTTCCTGGGTTGTTCTTATTCCCCTTTTTATAGATGGGCACAATATTTGCCCTTTTCCAGTCTTCTGGAATCTCCCCTGTCTGCCATGATTTTTCAAAAATCATAGCTAAAGGCTCAGATACCTCCTCTATCAGCTCCTTGAGTATCCTGGGATGCATTTCATCAGGACCTGGTGACTTGCTGACATCTAACTTTCCTAAGTGATTTTTAACTTGTTCTTTGTGTATCCTATCTTCTAAACTTACCCTCTCTCTGCTTGTATTCACTACGTTAGGCACACCTCCAGACTTCTCGGTGAAGACTGAAACAAAGAAGTCATTGAGCATCCCTGCCATTTCCAAGTTTCCGGTTACTGCTTCTCCCTCCTCACTAAGCAGTGGGCCTACCCTGTCCTTGGTCTTCCTCTTGCTTTTAATGTATTTATAAAAGGTCTTCTTGTTTCCCTTTATGCCTGTAGCTAGTTTGATCTCATTTTGTGCCTTTGCCTTTCTAATCTTGCCCCTGCATTCCCGTGTTGCTTGCCTATATTCATCCTTTGTTAGTTGTCCTAGTTTCCATTTTTTATATGACTCCTTTTTTATTTTGAGATCATGCAAGATCTCCTTGTTAAGCCAAGCAGGTCTTTTGCCATATTTTCTATCTTTCCTACACAGCGGAATTGTTTGCTTTTGGGCCCTTAACAACGTCCCTTTGAAATACTTCCAACTCTCCTCAGTTGTTTTTCCCTTCAGTCTTGCTTTCCATGGGACCTTACCTACAAGTTCTCTGAGCTTATCAAAATCTGCCTTCCTGAAATCCATTACCTCAATTGTGCTGGTCTCCCTTCTACCTTTCCTTAAGATCATGAACTCTATTATTTCATGATCACTGTTCCCTATACTGTCTTCCACTTTCAAGTTCTCAACTAGTTCCTCCCTATGGGTGTGTCCAGACTCCATGCCTCCGTCGACGGAGGCATGTAGATTAGCCAGATCGGAAGAGGGAAATGAAGCCGCGATTAAAATAATCGCGGCTTCATTTAAATTTAAATGGCTGCCCCGATCTGCCGATCAGCTGTTTGTCGGCAGATCGGGAGAGTCTGGACGCGATGCCCCGACAAAGAAGCCTTTCTTCATCGACACAGGTAAACCTGGTTTCACGAGGCTTACCTGTGTCGATGAAGAAAGGCTTCTTTGTCGGGGCATCGCGTCCAGACTCTCCCGATCTGCCGACAAACAGCTGATCGGCAGATCGGGGCAGCCATTTAAATTTAAATGAAGCCGCGATTATTTTAATCGCGGCTTCATTTCCCTCTTCCGATCTGGCTAATCTACATGCCTCCGTCGACGGAGGCATGGAGTCTGGACACAGCCTATATGACACTGACATTGTCTCAATGACTTGATTACCTGCATCCTGCTTCAAAGGCCTTTTAAGACTACACTTGAAAGAGAATCCTCTGAACTGTCATTCATGCTTAAATTCGATACTTTACCCTTAAGTTTGGATAAAGATTTTAAGTATAATACCCATTACAAAGATAGCTTCCCCAATTATCACCTCTAATATCATTAGCTCACAGACATTTACCTCCCCTCTCCATCCCCCTTCTGTTTTGAAATTTGATTTGTCCTTTTCATGTGTTCATTTTTTTAATTGTATCCTTTGGTGTATATGGTTGTGACAATTTCCTTCCACTATTTGATCTGAGGAAGTGGGTCTGGCCCATGAAAGCTCATCACCTAATAAACCATCTTGTTAGTCCTGTTTTTTAAAAATAATGACACTGAAATGTCAATGTTAGGAGCCCTGGTTCTAGTCTACTACTTTCCTCCTATTTTACTAAGAGGAAAGAAACTTAGTTTCTAAGGCTCCTACACTGTTTTTTGCAGAAGAGGAAATGCAAATGAAGCATTCATTAGCAAATCTCGCACTCATTTGTATATTCTTTTCTGATATTTTTTGCGGAAGGGATTTTTGAGAAGAAAAACACAATGTACATGGGACCATTTTACAGAAAAAAACCTTTTGTGAAAGATCTTGTAAACCTCATTTTTTGAGGAATAAGGGATCTTGCGCAAAAGGGTTTTTTCCCAAAAAACGACCCCGTCTACACTGCATTTTTTTTTCTGCAAAAAGGATCGGAAGAGAATGTATAAATGGGAGTGCAAGATTTGCTAATGAGCACTTATTTGCATTTCCTCTTCAGCAAAAAACAAAGTGTAGACAGAGCCTAAATTTAAAATGCACTGATCTGAAGCAAAGTCAAAAAGTTGTTTCTAAACACAATGGGCTCCTCAGCAAAGAAAGATGTAGGAAACATTTATACTTTGCAAATTCCTATTGCACTGATAAATCACTGTTTTGCAAAAACCCAAGGTTTACTAGAAGTATCAAAACACCAAGCTGACCAACATACAGTTTATCATTTTTATTTCCTCTCCTAGTGGAAGATAGACATGGAGATCACCACATTTGTACCTCAATGTTGAGGATCCCACCGTACCCCACCTTTCCTCTATTGTACAACACTATTTATGCTCTCCTAGGTCATTACAGAACTTAGCCCACTGCTTGAAAGAGAAGCAAGTTTCTCTGGAAATTTGCAAACACTGCTGCTTAACCAAGTGGAAGTAACACTTAATCAGGCATGAGTGAGTTTTCCTGCTTTATATCCTGCTTTAATTCTCTCTATGCCATAGTGTTTTAGCAACATTTTTTATTTATGACTTTTCTGTTATAAACAAAAGTTTACTTTTGCAGCATTTCTGGTCTAACAGTAAGAAACCAGAAACCACAACCAGGTACCAAGTCCACTTGTCATGTAACGTAAGCATTTAAAAGGTCATGGAACTTGCTGGAATATTCAATTTTTTACAACTTACTGAAATGCCATGGAAAGCGAGTACCCACCACATTCTCTACTATTCTACTACTATATTTAATTTTAGATTAATACATTTTTACTTCTGCTAAAATAAGTTATACTTCCGAACAGACCCTAAAAAAGAGAAGGCTAGAACAATTACTCATTGACCTGTTCTTTATTGTTTATCTAAATGGCTCTTCATCATGATAAGTCCTACAAATGTATAAAGGATTAGACTCGATATATGCATCAAATTATTAATCAACTTCAGAATTAAACTGATGTTATATATCAGATTCTAAGAAATTCAGATACCTCTATCACAATAATTCTGTGTTTAATTACTGCTATTTAAGATAGGCCATAATTAGACTCAAAGTATCAACTTTTTGGACACAGTTATTTGAGTGTGTTTTTTCCAGAATTCAAGAATCGTGACAGATAAAAGGTGTTTCAGAGCTAAAAAACCCAAATCATGTGTGTTATTTACTTTGGCTTAGGAAAAAAGACTACAAAGATATATTAACTTGTTGCACAAAGTACATCAAATTAGGGCATAATCATAATCAGGATATCAAGTGTTCATTCAAGTAAATAAAATACAGTATCTGCAGTTTAAAGAGACCAAAACCTTCTTAAATAATTATCATGTAAGAAAAAAAATTACTTAATAAGCATTTTGTCAAATTCTAGTTTAGCTATTAGTTATGTCTGCCATTGCCTGCACAACTACAACCCCAAGTGTTATCACTTGTTCTCCCTAATCAAACATACTAGAGAGTAAGTTTGTTTAGGGAACTGAATTTATTTAATTCTGAGGCAACTACCCAACAAATCAACTAGCTAGAAACTAAGCAGCACAATGGTACAGCAACAACAGAGGACTTGTCACATCTTTGGTAAAGAATCAAAACAGTCTAATGACAATAGTAAGTGGTACTGAATGATTTTCTGTGAAAAATATGTTGGCTAAATTTTACCACAAAAAAAACCCCTGCATTTTTTTAGTAAAGAAAAAATGCTTAGAACAAAAAAATAGTTCAAGATTTCTACCTCAACTTATACATGTCAGCCAATATTTTTCAAAACATCAAATATGGCAAAATATTAATATTAATAATATGGGGGGTGAGATTGCAAACTGCATTCTATTTCAGCTCGTAAAGATTCAAAATACTAATCAACAGAGCCTAAGTAGGTCATGCTTAGATGTATCTGCATTTATATAGTACTTAAAATGTTTTTTTAGAATACTAACCTCTTTTAATTGAGATACAAAAGGAAAATATTACAAATTACTTTTATTCTGCAGCTTACAACAAAGAATAGTATTTGTTTAGGTGGTGTTTAATTAAAAGCTTCAGCTGTATACTAAAAATGCTTGCAGACTTCAGTTTCTCTTCCTATTCCCCTAATAGATATTTCCTAAGAAAGAAACCCAATTCATAAACATTTTCTAGTTTAGTTGTTACTAAGATGCTGATAAGCTTTTTTCCTCTGGTTTTCACAGTGTTATTGTGATAGCTACATTTAAGATTTTACTAATCTATTTATCCTTTTGAGACAAATGACAGTTATGTCACATATTTCTAATGGAAGATACTAAACAAAGACTTAATGCTTTGGTATAAATAATGAACGTGATCATCTGAACAATGAAATAATTACCTGAATCACACTATATTTTGTAGCTCAAAAAAGTTCTATGACACTTAAAAGTTATGCTGAATAATTCTAGGAGGCTATTAAAACTATGTCTCATTGCTTTGGTTCACAAATTTTAAGGCCAAAAGGGCCCATTGTAATAATTTAGTCTGATCTCCTGCAAGCCACAGACACTCATCCAGTAGTTTATGAATGTACTGATTGCTAAGAGAAACAAAAACAAGAAAATAATATTTCAGCTACCTACCTCACCAGGGTGCAATCTATCCCAGTTTTCATTAATGTATGTCATAAGTTCAAGCTCTGAATCAAAGTATTTCTTCTTATGAATAACACTGAGGTTGTAAAGGCATAGATGTGCTATATCTACCCTAGAATTCAGAAATATTTAATCAAAAACATTAAGTTTTTATTTGTTTAATTTTTTTTTATAACAAACCATTAGTCTTTGAAAGTTTTGCATAAAAATATTAGCACAACATGACTAACAGTACAAAGGCTGATTAGAAAGTTTCATTCTTATAAAACCTAGGGATGTTAAAATGTGTTTATTTTGATAAATGTGTAACCACTGAAATTTTCCACAGTTACACATGTGTTTGGGGGAGAAAGGGGGGGAAAGAGGTGGCTCCCCACATATACTCATTCAGAGCCGCCTGCTCTCCCACCCCCCATTGCTGCTGTCTCTGATACAGGGGGGCATGTGGGTCTGTGGGAACTGATACGCACAGGGAGCCTACTTAAAAGCTGCCTCCTGCCTACACTCCCGTGCTGCTACCACTATATCAGAGGCAGCAACACAGGAAGTGAGGGGGCAGCTGTGTAGGAACTGGCGCTTGCATGGAGCTTGTTTAAAAGCCAGTTCCACATGAGTGCTGGCTTCCACCAGCACCCCTTCACGCTGCTGCTTCTGTTATAGAGAAAGCAGCAGGGAGAATGGGGTAAGCACGTCCTTCCATTTAACCATTACACTATTACACCCCTAATAAAATTTGCACATATGCCCCCCCCCCCCACCCTTTTCTGTCTTGTGTCCTGTTTTCTGCCTAGGGTTTCACTCCACTGCCTTATGGTATTTTTAGCTCCAAAGTTTGGTATTTGTATAGCAGAGCTGAAAATTAATGAAGTTCAAACTACAAGTTACTTATAATTCTCATGTAAGAAATTCTACTGTAAAATGTGTCAAAATCCTTATTAACATGCACATTGTAATTTGTCTTACCTAGTGGCAAAACTCTAATACATGGATAACAAATACAGTTTAGACTCAAGTTTCTCATACCCAACCAGCAGTGGTTTGTAATACTGAATTGTCCAAGGAAGTGGATCCTGATATCATGCATTAACAGCATGACTAAATAAACACAATAACTGACTCTGAAAGGGACCCTCTGTTGCCGGTCCTTTATTTATAGAAGCAGCAGGTATCAGTGGACGCAACGAGGATGATCCTCAGTTATACAAAGAGACACAAGACATCGGGGAGAAAAGTGAGCGAAATATCTCTCCCTCTCCCCCCTTTTTTTTGAAGTTGTACTTACCATCTCAAAGGTAAACGTTTGAGGTACTCTGGTCCAGAACTGCAAACTGAGCAAACAAATGTATAAAACCTAAAACAAAAAAATAAAATTAAGATACGAAAAGCCATTCACTTTTTTAAAAAGCTGACAACCTAATAGGGATATAAATGGTAACCAGTCAACAGTTGCCTGGTACCCAAGAGCAGTCCCTTGCCCATGGCCAACTATGGGGCTGAGCTGCCCTGCATAGCAAAACTAGCAGAGGTTCACCTCCCCCCCCCTCTCCACCCCGCACACACACACACTCAGGCTGGAGCAGCTCCTCCCACCCACCCCCTTTAATCAGTTAACCGGTTAAACACTACATTTACCTGGTTAATCAATTAAATGGGGTTTTACATCCCTATAACTTAACACTTTAGTTCTCCAGCTATTTAACTGGAAGCATCTAAAGAAACTTCATTTTGTCGTCTTCCTTACAACCTGCATTTTAAAATGCTTTTGGGGTTATGACTATTTTAATAAAATTTTATGTTTAAATGCAAGAGGATTAAAACATTCCACATTTTAAACAAACAACCATAGATCAAAACGTTCAGTTCAAGCTTCTTACCTGTCACCGAAAAGCATTGGCTTTTGGAGACACTGCACACAAGCCTCATGAAACCACTGGTTACATTTGCAGCACTGTAGCATCTTTAAATACCAGCTTCACAAGCAGAAATAAAAATAAAACAAGTGTTACAATAAACTGCTGCAAATATTTCCCCAAAATAATGTTGACCTAAAATGTATAGATTTTAGTAAGTATACCATCAATAGAGATATTTCAATAAATTTTAGTTTCATGGTGAAAGTAATTAGAAACTGCCTAGAAAGCAAGAGAAACTGTCTAGTCTGTTCTTGGTAATTCAGGTGGAAGAAATGCAAAGAAGAAACTGTAGAATAAAATTTAATTTTTAATAATGTGAATTATTTGCTAAATATGCACAGATTTAAAAATTAAATTCTGATAGCACTCTCTTAATTCTCAGTAAAATTTTCCAGAATTGTGCATTTAATTAGGACCAACATCTTTTATTATTCTAGATCAGGGCTACAATTAGTTGATAAGGGGTGGAAACTGCAAAGCCCCAATGGGGTTAGCTCCCAGCCCCGGGAGCTAACCCCACTGCGGCTCTGCCTTTTAAATGTATTAAGAGGCTAGCAGCTCTTAATACATTTAAAAACCACAAGCGCAGCAAGGGGGGGCAGGGGGGCTGTACGACTGAGTACAAACAGGGAATCGGCTTATTCCCAGCTTGTGCCCGGTCCCTGCTATGCCGCTGCCTCCCCTGAGGAGGTGGTGTTGGGGGGGGGGGGGGGGGGGGGGCACGACTGGTTTTTAAGCCAGCTTCCCCCAACACCAGCTCCTGTCCATCACTCCCCTCCCCCCTTGCAGCCTCACTCTGATAGAGAAAGCAAGGTGGGGGGGAAGTGACTAGTCAGATCACTGGTTGACTATCTGATAAGCATATGCTTATTGGATAGTCGCTTACTTCCCTAGTTGAAACATCACAAGAGTAGACAGTGTGTGACCTATGATGATACTAACTATTCTTCAGCACCTGTACCACAATGCCCAATAGTAACCGCTCTGATCATAAAACTCTTCTGCTTTAGAAACAGGAAGCTTCCCTCCCCTTCTTTAAAACCCTCATATGTTTTTGAAATACCCTTTCCTGATTGGACAGCTTGGCAAGCACACCTAGGAGGTCTCCCTCATGTGCAACTGCCTACCTAACCATGCTCTAGACACACTCCTGCCTGAAATAAACAGGAGATACATCAAATGCTGGGCTTGTAAGGAGAAGAGCTGCATACACATAGCTATTGGCTAGTCATAGCAAAGTAGACATCTACAAAAAGACTGCTCGGGGAAACAGAAAAAATGTTACGACAGGGATCAGCAGCAAAGCAGTGTGACAGTGACAGAACTGTGGCAGGCATGCCACAAGACCCAGGGAGGGAAACAGCTGATCTGGGGCCAATTCACGGACCTGCCACTTTTACAAGCTGCACTTAGTGGAGACTCCACCAGAACCCCACATACCACCACTCAGAGCCAGAGACCCTTGCTGTGAACAGCAATAAGGAGAAAGGAGGACATACTGGGTGTCAGTCACATCTATGCTGTGAACCATGATCTTTTTGAGACTCCACTATATTCCAGCTAGTCCCACTATAGGAGCACAACACCACCAGGACACCAGTCAGAGTTCTGTTTTTGGTGCCTTAATTACCATCAGGAGTGGAAGATCAGCTAAAATCACCAGAGTCTGCTGAAAACAGCACCATATCTCAGTGCCACTGGAATAGGGGCCAACATTTTCTTTGAAATTGAATAATTCCCTCATTCCCCCACACGCCTTACCCCCTGGTAGGCCATATTCATGATGGCTGCAGCTGGAAAGAAGGACACAAAAGATGAAGTGTCAATAATCATGTCTTATTTAAAACTCTCATCAGAATGAGGCAAGGAAATTCTGAAACTTATCTTCGGCTTTCTAAAGCTGTTCTATCTGTGGCTGCTATTGTTGCAGCATATACTGGGGCCCCCTCTAAGCACATGTAACACCTGAGGCTGAAAAGGAGGAGGAAGATGCAGACTGAGATGACATGTTCAGTGAGATCATGCAAGCCAGTGCTGCATCAGACTGAAATACCACAGAGCCTAGAGAAGCAAAGAACACATAGAAGAAAGGCCCAGCAGAAAGACAAGAGGGAGATGCACAATGATGTGGTTTCTCAAACACAACTGCAACAGATTCTTGTGAACCTAAAGGTTGGTCCAGTCACAGACTCTCCTCCTTCTGCAGTCAGAAAACTGCATTTCAACAGCCCTCTACAGTCGCCAACATTTCAATTTTAAATTTTTGTTCCATTAGTTTAATTTATTAGTTTACACACTAAGGGTATGTCTACACTAGTCCCCTAGTTCGAACTAGGGAGGCTAATGAGGGCGACAAAAATTGCTAATGAAGCGCGGGATATTTAACAGTTCGAATTAACTGTTACTCCTCATGGAATGAGGTTTAACAGTTAATTCAAACTAAGGGGATTATCTCGGAATCCCACTCCTCTGTCGCGTGTAGACGCAGGCAGTTACTTCGGGCTAGTCAGTTTCCAAAATGGCAACCAGCCGGGAATATGCTAATCAAGCACGGGATATTTAAATCCCGCGCTTCATTAGTAATTTCGGTCTCCCTCATTAGCCTCCCTAGTTCGAACTAGGGGGCTAGTGTAGACATACCCTATAAGTTTTTTAATGCCCATTAATGGTTTGTACTGTTTTTGGCCTACAAGATTTTTAGAAATAAAACATCACATACTCCATAGTGCATAGAACTACTTAAAGTGCACAGCATCACAGAACACAGTTAAAAACAGTAATTATATATCTATAGTAAGAAATCCCCACAGGTTAAGTAACTAATTTTTATAAATGTGCACTAAGCACTACACAATTTCTAACAAAACACCCGAAACTTCAGGGCCAGGTCAAGTACTTTCACGAACACGACATTACTATGAGCAGGACTCGCTGAGCGGCGACGAGCCCAGCTCACCAGCTGCACGGTTCTGCGCTCTGCGCCTGCGCAGATCGTTCTACACCGGCTCTTCCGGGTGTAATCTACTCACCCCAGGTGAGTAGATTACATTGTTTGTCCAGCCCTGACTATGACTGACCATTAAATTGCTCCTTTCAAGATACCCTCACTCTCATAGGTCCATGTTGAGCTCTTCTAAGGGACTGTGTGTTCAAAGTGAGCAGACAGCCACTCCATCTCTGCCCTCCACTCCATAGCAACTTTTCCCCTTTCCGCTCACAGATAGTATGAAGGTCACAACAGGCAGCTATTGGGATATTTTTCTCATTGAAATCTAATCTTGTGAGTAAACACTGCCAGTGCCCCTTCAACCTGATGAAAGCACATTCAAAATTGTAGTTTCTGTGCTGATCAGCCAGTAGCTAACTTTCCAGGATGATGTCAAGGTGGCCACTGTATGCCTTTGTAAAACAGGGAAGCAAGAGGGAGGATCAGTCTCCCAAGATCATTATTGGCATTTCAACATCACCAATGCCCATCAGAAGAAAGCATTCCCTGTTTGCAATGTTCTTCACAACAGTACAGAGATATATAGGCTCCATGCTTTTGTCAGAAATGGCAAACAACAACAAGTGCTGTGCAGGTTTGTGGAATTTTAAAAAGGAGCAAAAAAATAATGGGATAAGGATGGCACTAGACCTCTTAATCCCAGTCACCCCTGCATACCCCACAACTCATGCATGCCCCACAATGCCTTGAAAAAATTCCTTACGAGGCATGGCACTAGAAAGGTGACAGGTGGAACACTGGATACTTATCTATCACACACTGCACTCTGTGTGACTAAAAGAACTCCTAAGGAGCACATGAAGTAGATATGCAAGCAGCCATGCATGCATGAACACTACATTAACTGCTGTGGCTTTATGTTGCTGCAGCTTGCATTAATCAAAGTTTATAGTGTAGACATGGCCTAAGAAGTGTGAATTGTCCCAACCTCAATCCACTCATCCAAGGAGATATGACAACTGCTGGGGCAGGTACAGGAAGACATCCAGCTTCACCCTCTCCCATCCTAGTGGTTGAAAGGGACCACTTTCAGCTCAAGGGAAAAGGAGGCTTTCTAATGCCACTTTTGGATGCAAAGTACTCCTCTTGCCACAACCACTCCAAGTGGGAGGCTGGGCAAGGTAATGAGGCAGACATAGGAAGCTCCAAGTTATGGTATGTTATAACCCCAGATGGCTTTAATTTGGGACTCACAAAAAAGTCACAGTTCTGCAAAATTTTCCTCAGAGGTATTCTGCTGCTATTCATGTAAGTCTTAGGGATCGTCTATACTAATGCTATAAGTTGATCTAAGTTATTTTAGTCGCAGAAACACAGACAGTTGTAGACATTGCTGAAAATCAAGCTGTGTCAACAGGAGATGCTCTTCTATTGACTTCGGTATGTCTTCACTAGATCTGTTAAATCAACTGCAGCAATGCCAGTTTAGCCAGTTTAAACAGGACCCTACACTAACTTCAAATGAACAGAAATAAGGGCTTGAGGAAAAACGAACAAAAAGCTATTCCTTGCCCCAAAAGAATAGGTAAATAGGTTTATTACAAGATACATTAAAGAAACACGTTTATTTCAAAACTCATCTCTATTAGTTGACCCTCCCCTTCCCAGCGCCACCATCAGTACACATTGAACCCTGAAGAAAGATATTTAGGCCCATATCCTGAAAACATTTAAGTAAAGTTAACCATAAGTTTAAGTACTTTCAGAATGAAGGCCAAAGTTTTCAGAGCTGCACAAAGAAGAATTTACTTACTCTCCAGGGCCTCCACAGTAGCAGTAACATTGTTGAACATTGGTTTTATGACCTGCATCCCATTCAAGGTCTGCTACATTGTACGGTAATGATTGCTTCATGACTTGTAGCGCTTTGGCATTTGGTCCTTTCTTTAGCGCGCCACCCCTCTGGAACAAAACAGATCAAGGGTTTTTATTAAAAACCAGTAAGTATAGTTATGCAAATTTCAAAACTTTCAACGCAAAGGCTTACATAGTTACAATAGTACTTAATTTTTATCTGCAATTTTGCTATATCAGCTGTTATTAAAATAGCTGATATAACTATAGAAGAACTCATATTATTTGTAGCTGATATTTTATTGACTGCCTTTGAAAAGATATCAAAATTCATAACTTCCAATTTACTCACAAACATTTCCCATCTGGATCAAAACCAGGAACTGTGGGAAATCTCTCAAAGAGAACTAGTTTTTATTTGTCACTTTTAACTTTACACATAAAAGTTTAGTTAATCACCATACAAATACTATGGAAGAGTAGATGTACAAGTTATATCAGCCTAATAATAATAATAATTTGATTCCATAACACACCTTTGTTGTTGTTGCAAAAACACACTGTCGACAGAGCCATTTATCATCTGAATCAATCACGCTGGAATCAATATTTGGTGTGTGACACAGCTGATGATAACCTGAATTCAGAATAGAGATTTCACTCTTATAATGAAACCCATTAAAAACTTTACCCATATTTACACAAACTAAATTGTTTTAAACAACTTCTTTTCTTTCTAAAACAGAATGTAGATTTAAAATATCCTTTGTTTCCATAAAAAGATTCTGATCAGCTATTATGATCAATAGTGCTCCAAACTCTCTTTTTAAAGCTCTTGTTTGTTGAGAGTTTTAATCACAAGAGCTTTGGAAGGTTACAAAACCCAAACCAAATATAATAAAGCATTCAGCCCTTCCCATTAGCCATAGACCAGAATAAACCAAAATATCTAAAATGGAACAAACATCAAGAAACAAAAGTTACCTTGGCCACATTTATCACATATAACCATTTCATTAGGTGCTTCGGAATACTCCTCCTGACATATCGTACAGACCATTTCCCCACTCTCAGAGGCTCCTAAAAATAGATAAAAGTAACTCATGTTACATACATTTAGAACTAGAAGATTCACCCAGCGTTGCTCAGGTCCTTAACTAAGGATGTAAAATCATGCTTAATCAGTTAACCAGTTAAACATTAGTACATTTTTGGCCAGGGGCCACTTCAGAAATTTTTGACATGGCTCTAGGCTGCTCAGGAAGGGGCAGGACCTCAAGCGGAAGGGATCAATATACTTCCAGGTTCCCCATCCCCAGACTATCATTGGTTTGAGGGTGAGGGAGTGCCTTTGCCCCCTCACATTTCCCCTGGGTGCCCATGCCTCTGGTGTGGGAGAAGACTTCCCGCGCTCCCCAGCCCTTAGGCCAGTGGTCCCCAACGCTGTTACCAGCCCCGCCCCCGGGCACGTGGTGCATGTGTGGTGCCGGCCCCTAGGCGTGCAGCGTATGGGTGGTCCCGCCCCCAGGTCCACGGTGCAAGGGCTGTGCCAACCCTGGGCGCGTGACATATGGGCGGCCCCGCCCTTGGGCGCGCAGTACATGGGCTGTGCTGGCCCCAGGCGTGTGGTATATGAGCGGCCCCGGCCCCCAGCACGCGGCACATGGGCGGCCCCGGGCGCGCGGGCAGCCCCACACCAGGGCACATGGTGCATGGGCGGCCCCACCCCTGAGCACGCAACACAGGAGCGGCGCCAGCCCCGGGAGTGTAGCACATGGGTGGCACCGGCACTGGGCATGCAGCGTTTATCTAGTACATCACAGCTGTGTTGTCGATCAACAAGGCAATGCACTGGCCTTATAAATAGTGAAACAGGCCTGCCAGGCAACGCAAACAGCCCTGAGTTCCCTGACACTGATGTGCAGGGAGAGTTCTGCCTTGGACCACAGCCCCTGAGTATACCCTGATGTGCTCCCCAATCCATCGCCAAAGCATCCATCACCAGAGACAGGGAGGGTTGGGAGCTGGCAAAGGGGACTCCCACATGCACCACTTGGGGCTGCAGCCACCAATTCAGGGAGTGGAAAACTGATGTAGGCAGGGTGACCAGGCCATCTAATGCAGAGGTAGGGAACCTTTTTCGGGCTGAGGGCTGCTGACCCACAGAAAAATCAGTTGGGGGCCACACAAGTGAGAAACAAAGTGACAAGCCCCTGACTGAGAAGGAGAAAGACACTCCTCCCATTATCCTCACACACCAGAGACTAGGGGGGCCCAAGCTAGTAGATTTTGTGTGCTCCAGCCCTGCGGGTGGGTGGCTGGAGGGCTAACATGGGCTCCCCCATGCTGAGTCTCAGGGGCCAGATCCAGACAAGCCAGGGGCTGCAACCAGCCCCTGAGCCTGAGGTTCCCCACCCCGATCAAATAGATCCCTGTTGGGTCTGTGGACTATGACAAATTAGGTCTGGAGGGGTTGGAGGCAGAGTCTGACATGCTCTCTCACAAACATGTGGGCCGCCATGTGGCCCAGGAGCCTCATACAACTCCTGGACATAGTAGTAGAAACCATTGAAGGGTGTGCATAATGTCCATGAGCATCTGAAAGTGGGACAAGAAGGCTCTCAAGGGTAGAATCTACAAGGGCCCCAGTGAACACTACTTGCTGAGCTAGAACCAACCGGGACTTGGGAAAACTGAGAATAGAGCCCAGAACAGTCACACCTGCCAGTTCCACTAGCTGGAGCACCTGCTCCTGGGACCTGCCCTTGATTAGCCAATCATTAAGGTACAGTAAGATCTGTACCCAGTGTTTGCAGAGAAAGGTCGTCATCACTGTCATGCACTTTGTGAACACCCTCCATGCCATGGAAAGACTGAACGGGAGGACTGTGAATTTGTAGTGGTGGCCACTGACCATGAACCTGAGAAACCTTGTGTGTGTGGGAATGATGGAAATATGTAAGAACGCATCCTTCAGCTCAAGGATGGCACACCAGCTCCTCAAATCAAGGGAGGAGACGATAGTGGCCAGGGAAACCATATGGAAAAAGAAGTTACTCACCTTGTGCAGTAAATGATGGTTCTTTGAGATGTGTATCCCCATGAGTGCTCCATTGTAGGTGTCAGGTCATCCCAGCACCGCAGATCAGAGTTTTGAATAGCAGTAGTTAGTGGGGCCACGCATGTGCAGTAGGTGCCTTGTGGCATTCACGCCTTAGCACGCTGTGCATGCGGCCCAACCCACCTCAATTCCTCCTCTATACCGAAGTAGACTGGTACTTCCAAGTAGATGAGAGGCTGGTGGGTCATGGAGAACCCATAGGGGGACACACCTCTAATAACGGTCATTACTGCACAAGGTCAGTAACTTACTTTGCTTCTTCAAGTCATGTCTCTGTGGGTGCTCCACTGTAGCTGATTACAAAGGAGTGACCAGTAAGGAAGGAGGCAGAAAACAAGATTGCTGTGGCCAGTGAGATATTGAGCAACAGCTTGGATACGATGACAATGTCTTGAGAAAGTATGCCCGGACCAGGTGGCAGCATGATAGAAGTCCTTGAGTGGAAAGTTACAAAAAAACACTGTTGATATGGCACTGGTAGCGTGTTCTCAGGGGAGCTGGAAGAGTCCTGTTTTGCAAGAAGTAACAGCAAGTTATGCATAAGGGTATCAAGTTGGAAATGCGCTGAACAGAGATGGGCATGCCTTTCAAGTGCTGTGCAATGGAAACTAACATGCTGCGATCTATGGAAGGCTTTGGTTCTATCTATGTAGAAAGCAAGGGCCCACCAAACATTCAAAGTCTGTAGAGTGGCTTCCTAACGGGAGGCTCATGATTTTGGGTAGAAATCCAGCAGGACGATGGGTTCATTAATATGGAATGATGTGCACACCTTTGGCAGAAAGGTGGGATGTGGCTGTGACAGAACTCTGTTTTTCATAAAGACTGTATAAGGCAGATCCACTGTGAGGGCCCCAATCTCGCTGACCCTGTAGGCAGAAGTAATGGTAACTAAAAATGCTACCTTCATGGAAAGGAAGGGAAGGGAACAAGTTGCCATGGGCTCGAAAGGAAGTCAAGTAAGTGAGTCGAGAACCAGATTTAAGTCCCACACAAGTGCTGGATGCCTGTAGGGTGGGTATAGGTTGCAAAGTCTTCCAAGGAATCTCCTAGTGACTGGATGAGTAAAGACCAAAAACCCTTCAACTGGACAGTAGAAGGCAGCAATTGCAGCAAGGTGAATCCTGAGGGATGACATGGATAGACCTGTGATTTTTAACTCGAGAATGTAATCAAGGAGGATGTGAATTGGAGAGGAACAGGGATCAATTTGTCTCTGAGTGCACCAGATAGAGAATCATATCCATTGGTGGAGGTAGGTGGTGAACTGTGGAGGAGGACATCCTTCACTTGACTGGAACAAAGTGCCCCAGAATCCTAGAACCAGACAGGAGCCACACATTAAGGTTCAGAGATCAAGGTTGGGGATGTAAAGTTGTGCCTTGGTTCTAGAAGAGCAGTCGAGACAGTCCGGACAAGGGGAAAACACAGATTTTAGGGACATCTAGTGAAGGTATGGATACCAGGTTTGCCTGGACCAGGATCAGGCTATCAGGATGACTCGGGACCCATCTGAGTGGATCTTGTGCTGAACTCTTGGGATGAGGGTGAGTGGAGGAAACGTATGATGGAGTGGTGTGTTCCAGGTTATGAAGAATGCATCGCCTAGGGGCTCAGACCCAACCCTGCTCAGCACTGAGACAACCCGACACTTACAGGGGAGCACACACATGGACATCACTCAAAAAAGAATTTGAACTTTTTTTACGAACAAGTTCAGATTTTGGAGAACCATAATGGGCCTGAGCCCACCACACTGGCCTTGGGGATAAGGAAATAGGAATAAAAACCCCTGTCCTTGTATTCCTGAGTAAAGTCCTCTATCACCCCTAACTCTAGGAAGGAGTGAACCTCCTGACTGAGTTGCTCATGACAAGAGTCCCTGAAGAGGGACATGAAAAGGGGGAGTGGAAGGACTGGGGAATAGGGAACTGGATGAAGTATCCCACTGCTGGCATGCTGAGGACCCAACGATACAAAACAATACTGGCCCAAGCACAGTAGAAGTGGGACAAATGGATTGTCAAATAGGAGGGAGAGATCCCAGAACTGGATTGATGCTCCATCCTTAGGCGCATTTTCAAAAGTTGGTCTTAGGGTTGGGAGATGGCAGAGTGACTCCGGTGCTGACCCAAAGAGGTATGGGAAGGCTGCCTATGACTATTATTTCTGCCCCACCTGCGGGTCCTGCCAAGGGGAACCCTGGGAAAAGCGCAAGGGTGGCAGAGGCCTAAATGGCTTGTGATGAGGTCCCTTGGTCACAAGGGACTTAAGAGTTGCCTGGGAGTCTTTAAGGCGGTGCAGCTTCTTATCTATCTTTTCAAAGAAAAGACATGCACAGCCCAAAGAGAGGGGGATCATGGTCTGGATCCTCACGGAGATGCATGTAACCAGGATTGTGCCGCATGGTGATTCCCATGGATATGGACCTAGTGGCTGAGTCAACCGAGTCCAGGGCCATCTGAAGGGAGGTGGGAGCCACAGACTTGCCTTTCTCCAGGACCACAATGGACTCTAAGTGCGAATTTGCAGGCAGTAGCTACTGAAACTTTGACAGCACAGGCCAAGAGTTATAGGAGTAGTGACTCAACAGCACCTGCTGATTAGCTATGTGAAACTGGAGCCCCCCAGTTGAGTAGACCTTATGAACCGAAGAGGTCCAGCATCTTTGCACCCTTGTTCTTACAGGTCAGCCCCTGATGCTCCTGCCTCTCCTTACAAACAACCACATTAACCGCCCTGGAGATAGGTGGGTGAAGAGATGTTTGTACCCCTGGTGGGGAACAGAGTAGCACCTCTCCACTTCTTTTGCTGTCAGAAAAAGGGAGGCTGGGGTCTGCCACAACACCCTGGTGGTACACTGATAGTTTTGACAAAGGGTAAAGCCACCCTGGACAGGCCCTCAGAGCTAAAATATCCACCATTGGGTCTGCATTCTTCACAATCTTTTCCGTGGATACATTGAGGCTGTGAAGCACCCACCGTAGAAGGTCCTGGTATGCCCTTACATCAGGGACAGGAAGGGAGGAAGATGAATCCCCAACCACCTAGTCCAGAGAAGAGGAGGAAGAGGAAGACCTTTGGGCTTCCTGGTGTACCTAGAGATACTGGAGGGCTAAGACATTGGTGGTTCAATGGGTGTCAACGGGTGCCAAGTTGGCGCTTCAACTCAAACGGGCTCAGGAGCTACTGCCATAGTTGAGGGTGCCTGGCAGGATGAGGACACTGAAGCTACCTGCGACACCGTGCTCTGTGCCTGATAGTAGGCCCAGGGCCGCCACAATGGCGACTACACAGGTGCCACTGCGGGGGGGAGCCAGCATGTCTGCGGTGCCACAGGAGCCTCCCAATGGTGGTGCCGGAAGCGGAGCCGCAAATGGCTGCTGCAAGATGCACAAGAGACCACTTCTCACGTATAGTCAGAGGCAAACAATAGAGGCACTGTGCCAGATAGTGGTGCTGAGGGGACGCTAAGTGCTATGGTAGCAAAATTGGCTTGCCCCAATGCCATATAGGAAAGAGTGCCAGTTAGTGGCATTGGTACTGGGGGCATTTGCTGCACTGGGCAGTGCCGGAGGCTGGAGCATACAGTACTGACCCACAACTAATGCCAATGTCGGCACTGAAGCCAGTAGCGCAGTCTGCATCAGAGCCAGTGCTATGAGCTCTGTAATCTGGATTCAGTCCCTTGCTGCCAGCATCAAAAGGAGGTCCAAGTCCTCCTTCATGGCTTCCCAACTGGGGGAGCCCAACACCACCAGACTCAATGGCCCTGCCCTCAGGGCCAGAATCAACAGTGCCATACTGTCTTTAAGGTACCCATCCGAGGGCCGCACTAACTGATGGTGACTGCTGGCTTTGTTATGCAGTAGCAGAGATGGAGAGCGGTGCCAGGCAAAGGAGCTCGTCTTGCGGACCGGAGAGCAGTGCTTTTGCTCTTTCAGGACTTCTTTTTGAGGCACCGATGTGTCCTGCACTGAAGCTGGACTGCACACCAAAGATGACAGTGCACCAGGGTCCAAGTGCTGACTCCATAAGCAGGAGTTTCAAGCACTGATCTCATTCTGTTAATTCAAGGTTAGAAACTCCTTCAAATACTACACTCATCAGCTAAGTATCCTTAACCTAAGAACTTCAGGCAAGCTGTATGCAGATCTTCTCTGGGTATAGGCTTGCCACAAGGGACACAGTTCTTCAAAACCCACTGCATGCCTGGGGGGAACTTAAACAAGGAAAAAAAAGTGGAAAGAACCCCACCCTCCCAATGACAATTATCAACTAACTTCAAATAACAAGAACTAATCATAACCAAGAAACAGCTAAGAAAAATATAGTTAGGATTGTCTTGCTGAGAAAGAGCACTCCAACAACATTATTGGCAATAAGACGGAACTGTGGAGGTGGAAGGCCGATTAAGCCCTATGTACCATTGGCGGGCAACCTGCGGCCGGCCCATTGGGGCACCACTTGTGGCCTGCAGACCCCTTGTCTGTGCCCCTCGTACACTGGAACCCCGCACTTGGTACTCCTCCCTTCCCTGCGAGCACTTATGGAACACCACAAATCCACTGATTGACATTCCATCCCTGCTCCTCCCCTTCCCTCTCTCCCAGAGCTGGAATGCCACAAACCAGCTGTTCAAGCTCTGAGAGGGGGAGGAGCAGGAATAGAGCACAAATCAGCAGATATGCAGTGCTCTGAAAGTGCAGGGAGGTGGGAGGAGTAGGAAATGCAGAGCTCCAATGCCCAGGTGCACGAGGGGCGCATGGTGGGAGTAGAGGGTCTGGACTGCCAATAGAACCTCAGTGGGCTGAGGGTTGCTGCAGCCCACTGTGATGGAGTTGCCCATTGCTGCTATATACCATGCCATGCAGGTGCCACTTTAGCAGAAAAACTTTCTGATGCTCGTGCTCACAGCACTTACACATCTACTGGAATGCACATGACCAATAACTCAAAGAAATGAATTCTCACTGCAAGCATATTAAATCAGCACTTCACAATGTGCATCAATTGCCTATGGGTTTTTGATGAAGCTTAATGCATTGTTCTTGACCTATATGATTTAGAATTTATCAATCTGCAAAACTGCCTGCCTCTCTCTTCATAGCAGTTTACTGATGCTGGGTCTTTAAATTTTACTTCTGCATTTATGATGTGTTTTTAACTGATTTCAATCAAACACCATTGGCACCGTAAGTGTAACATTTAGTCTACATCAGTGTTTCCCAATTTTATTTGGCCACGGAACCCTTTTTTTTTTTTTTTTTTTAAACGCCAGGGGTAACTGGTTGACAAAAAAACAAAAAAACAAACAAAAAAAAAAACCACACACCACACACACACCCCCCACCCCACGCTGGCCTGCCCCTAACATTGTGGTGGCCATTGGCCGACCCCTAAAACTGGTTCTGGGGGAGGACGAAGTGATCGGGGTCCCGCAGAACCCTTACTTTCACTTCGTAGAACCCCGGGGTTCCACAGAGCACTATTTGGGAAACACTGCTCTACAGAAATGAAATACTGAAGTTCTTGCCTGTTTGTATATCCTTCCAGAGAACCCAGGATTTGGAACTATCTTCAAATATAACAAAGCAGCTCTGTTTCAATTTGTTTATCTGAAAAATAAAGAATTATTTTGTGATTACATAGAATCATTAAAAGGGAGAATTTTAATTAACATATTGTAGTCAAGCTTAATGTAGGATGCTACAGGAGTCCCTGAATACTAAAAATTAGTTACCTTTTTGATAGTTCCAAGATAAAACAAGCCATCTGACCACCTCGCTAGGACATCCTGACCTTCTTCAAATTTACACACTGGCTTTTTGGCTCTCTCTCCATCCCGTAAGGATAGTTTGGCCAAGGATGTTGGGGTCTTCTGGTTTCGACGTAGAGGAGACCGTTTCTGGACCAGTGAATTACCCACCCCTGTAGAGTCTCTAAAATTAAACAAAGAAAAAAAATTAAATTAGGGTAACTTATTAAACCTATCAATTGTACTTTGATCAGCATTAATAGCACTTACGAAGAAAAACCCCTCAGCTAATCCCTAGAACTGTGTAAGAAGTTAATGATTTTAACAAAAAACCCTACCATTAAAATTCAAAAAGCACCAAAACCAATCAAAAGAATCTAATACTTAAAGGGTAAAAGAAAGGAAGAAGAGATTGATTCAACATGAGGCCATAAAACATTTTAAAGTGACATACAGAATTATCATTATTCTCTAGTAATAGAAATTACTTATCTAACGGCAAAATGGATCTAGATAAAAAGATGAGTGTCATTTTGGTAGCTCAAAAGTTACAATTCATTTCTTAAAACAAACAGTCCCCTCTCCGAGAACAAGCTGCTCATCTACCTGTATTTAGATCCTCTGGATGACCCAATACAACTTAACTTCAGCCTGAAAATGAAAACTAGCCTTCTATCTCTCCCCCCCCCCCCGAATACACAGAAAGGTAGAAGAAACATTCTGCATATCCAAACCATCACTTTGCTACACTTCTTTTCCAACTCCACTTGGACAGTTGAGTTACAAACTATACAAGAGAGAATGTACGTGGCAGGTGGTTCTCAAAGTACATTATAGCAGTAGTCTCCAAATCTTTTAACCTTGCGTGCTCCTCCTCCCCCAGGCCTGTGTAGCATTCATTCTCCCTCTCTGACTCCCCTCACAAGGGCTGCCCAGGCATTCCTTGGCACAACCCAGTTTGAGGACTTCTACACTACGGAATAGCACTGTCATTTGGTTATATTTGTGACGAAACCAGGGTGGGAAGCAAGTTTTCATTTTCCACACAAGTTGGGATAATTTATATACCCAGAATACAGTGCAGAACAGTCCAGCAGCCAGAAATAAAGTTCCATTCATGCAGATCAGCGTTTCAGTTGTCAGCCTCCCAAACAGCAACATTTAAATACAGTAGTCAAACCAAACTTTAAAATAGCTTAAGGCAGATCTACAATACAAAGTGGCATTGGGTCAACTGCACCTATTCTTTACTTAGTAACTCCACCTCCACGAGAGGTGACACCATGACAACAGGAGCTCTTCTAAAGACAAACCACTGACTACACAAAGGATTAAAGTTGGTGTAACTATGGCCTTGTCTATACTAGCAGAGTAAGTTGACCTAAGTTATGCTATTCCATCTATGCAAACAACATAACTGGAATCAATGTAGTTTAGGTCAACTTACCACAGCATCTTCACTGTGATGTGTTGACAGGAGATACTCTCCAGTTGACTTACTCTTCTCAGTAAAATAGATTACCTGCTGTTGATTTAGCAGATTTTCACTAGACCCACTAAATTGACACCCACAGCATTGATTGCAGCAACATCCATCTCCCTGGTAATGAAGACAAGCCCTATGTTGCTAAGAAATGTGGATTTTTTCAAAACCTCAGTGATGTACTTATATTGACGTGTGTAGTATTGATCTGATCTTAACTATTTTTATTTATTTTTAAACGCCATCTGAAAAGTTTTAAAATTGTACTTGCATCCATGGTGTTGATTTTTATGTAAAGTTTCCATTTGTTTCCCTCTAAAAGCAAATTTTTTCAGCTTTTTAACCTTAGACATAAGAATATCAAGTTTGATAGTCTCCAGTTTTATTGAATGATCTCAGGGATGCTTATTGTGAGCTTTAACAACTTAAAATGATGAAGTATAAACTTATTTTTTAACAAAGGACTCCTGTATACAAAGTGTTGTTAACTGAAATTTAGTGGGTGTTAATCATCTAACTAAAGAATTCCATTCACTTTCAATTAGGCCTCATCAACACTATAAAGTTATGCGGACATTTTTTCCACTCTTGTAATTAAACTGCTGTTGAACATCCACAAAACTCAACTTCTGGCAGCACTGCGCATCTACAATAGGTAATCTTGGACTGACAGAACAGTGCACTGTGGGTAACTATCCCATCGTGTAATTAGTCACCATCTGTTGCTGGGTGTTCTGGTAAGGGAACGCAGTTCCTCATCGAGGTTGGCTCTGCCTCCCATGATGCAGTTTTCTTAATCCCAGAAACTTCTTAGCATGTTTATGCTGTTTTCAACAAACTGCAGTAAACTGCACACCTGCAATATCCATAAAGTGAGGATCCTGCACAGCTGACTATGATGAGCTTTATGAATATAACACACTAGATCCTGCAGTATTGCATGACCTGCAAGCTTATGATGACACGGTAGTGTCTACCCTACTGTGTGCATGGTCACAATCATCCATGGTTGCTGCTGGCAATCACAGAGCAGCTGCAAAGAGTGGACCATCAGTTCTGCATGTGAAAAACATGCACTAGGTGGTGGGATCACATCATTATTTGAAAAACTTAAAATAATAGTCTAACAGCACCTTAAAGACTAACAAAACACGTAGATGGTTTCATGAACTTTCCTGGGTATAACCCACTTCTTCACATGAATGAAGTATTAAAAAGTCCAGTTCCAAAATAAACAGGAGATGGGGGGGAGGATGGAAGGAAGGGGGAAAAATAGTGACTCTGGACTGTTCAAGTTACAAGACACTGATAGAGGTGCAAATTGTTGTTAAGTACCTATTGTTTGGTTGGTTAAGTCATTAGAATGTGGAAGATAGTGTGCTAGCCAAGTAATGTCTTTATTCATACCTTTGTGATGGCTCCCAAACTTGTAAATGAAGTTCCAAGGCTTCCCTGTGTATTTGGCTTGAGGAATTGGCTGGAAACAACAGGGTGACTTTGAGATCCTGGGCAGGTTAAAGGACTGAGTGCCCGGGCAGGTTAAAGGACTGAGTGCCCGGGCAGGTTAAAGTGATCTCCAATAGGTTTTTGGGTGTTGTTGCCTTTTCGGATATCTGATTTGTGTCCATTAATTCTTTCCCTGTAGAGACTGTCCAGTTTAGCCAATACACATGGCAGAGGGGCACTGCTGGTATAGATCACATTAGTGGACATGCAGTTATGTAAGTGTGGAATGATAAGCAACAGCTGCAGAACTTTCCTGGAACTATAGATACATCTTACCCCTGCCCTTCAGCACAATGATTTGAAAATGAGAGTTGCCCCAACAAGGGAGAAGCCAGGAGCAATTGTTATGTGGAAGCTGGCAATGCCAAATTGCTACTCAACAGTCACAAATAAGATTGGAATGAGAAAATCCACTGTGGGGGTTGCAATGTAAGGAAGCAAGGATCACTAATTGTTTTCTGCTACAAAGGACTGAACTCTGGTCAACATGCCAAAAATAGTGGATAACTGCCTGGAAATGCGGTGGGGCAAGAGTGGCACACATATCCTCATTTTGGCCCCACAGCCACCTTGCAACAGAGTATATCAACAGAAAGTGCTATTTTTCTATGATACTGCAAGCACTGATGGATCACCAAGATTGTTTCACCAACACAGACTGGTCAAGAAAAATGGATGATGCACCCATCTTCAAGAACACTGGCCTGTACAGAAGGCTGCAAGCAGGGACTTTCTTTCCAGACCAGAAGATATCAATTAGGAACATGGAAAAGCCAATTGTGATCCTGGCCGGTCCAACCCCCACCCTTCTTCCTCCTATAACTGATGCAGCCTTACACCAGCAACATTGAGGCACTTTAGCTGCAGTCAAGAACAGCTCAGCAGGTGCTGGGAAGCTAGAGGTGCCACTTTGTCAGGTTAGAACTCAGAGGAAAATATTTCCATTATTATCAAACTCTGCTGTGTTCTGCATCACATCTGTTAGGCTAAAGGGGTAGAAATTTCAACATCATGGAGCATTGCAGCGGACCAACTGGCAGCTGCTTGTAGGCAGCCAGGTACCAGGGCTGTAAGTCAGGCTCAATGGAGAACTATTTGAACCATGGAGGCTTAACAGAAACATTTTGACAATAAGCCACAACTAAGGATGTTAAGAGGCATGTAACTGGCTAATTATATATTCGATACAGTTTGTATCAGCTACACATGATTAGTTGATAAGGACAAGTGCTCTCACTGGGTCCAGGAGCTACCCCCCACTGTGGCTCTGCAATTTAAATGTAATAGGTGCCGGTGCATAGGCAGCCCAGTTCTTACTACATTTAAAATGCAGAGCCGCAGTGGGGTAGGTCCTGGACTTGGCATGATCCAATCTTGCTCATTTCTGGCTCACACTGGGACCAGCAGCCTCTTCCACAGGGGTCCCAGTGGGGAGCTGAGATACCCCATGGACAGAGGCTGCTACAAATAAGCAGCCCCTGTAAGCAGTGGCCGGGGCTGGCCAAAAACAGAGGCATGTGGAGAAGTCTCTGCTCGCGACGAGCCTGGACCTACTGTGGGGAGAAGCTGCTGCGTGACGCAGGCAACAGCGTGTGGGGAAGGGGACCAGGCGGTATCACAGAGTTGGTGCTGGGGGGAACTAGCTTTTAAGCCAGCTCCTGCTTCCTCCCTCCCTCCAAAGGCAGCAAGTGGAGGAAGGGGAACACCGCTAGCCGCAACAATGTGTGTTGCTGTAATGCATACAGACAAGCATTATTTTCTTGCACCACAGTATAAACCTTGTAATGACTGCTCTGTGTGTGGTAATTTAATAAAGTAAATACAACTGCTGCCACTGTTTGAATTTTAGCAGCAATCACTGTATATAGGAGACTCATTTTGTTCACTTTCTGTAAGTACATTTTTATTCAAAATCCATGCGAGCATTCTATGTTTGGTAGGAATATGAAACTCAAAAGCATATTCACCAATTAGGCTCTCTCCTCATTGTGAGGTGGACCTAGAAGGCAACTCAGTATGGGACACAAGGGGAAGGAAAAAATGGATATGTTCAACCCGAAGTTCTAAGAGGGACCACAACACATCTGTTTGTTCCCAGGATAGAAGCAGATAAAGCTGCTCATTTCCCAGCCTGACTGTCCATCTGCAATTTGTAATTGATAACCTCTCTCTATGCTCTCTGCTTGCAATCCAGACCACAAGAGGATTGCTTCACTTCGTGGAACATATCTTTTAGTCCTTTTGCTTCATCTTATAAGAGTGGCAGAGCCAATGTGCAGGACAAGCCCTTCAAAAGGCACCTCTGCATATACAAAAAAATAAGACCCACCTATTGCAAATGCACTCACACCATAGATTCAAATGAGTTAGAAAACACAATTTTTCACATAGCAAGTGTACAGCATAGCAGTAGTCCCAGCTATGCTGAGTTCAGCGTGGGTAGGGAGGGGAGAATAGGCAAGATAGGACAAAGAGTGGAAAGTATCAATAGGGTACAAATGCATAGGGATAATGTGGCATAGGACTACTATTCTGAGGGCTGTCCCTAGAGAGCTGCGGGGTCTGAGGCAACAACCCCAGTGCCCTAGGCACGTGGCCTGAGGCAACCCCCTCACTACACAACACAAGCCAGGCGATTACCAGGGATTGGGTGGCAGCAGGGGTTGCCCCGCATCTCCCCGCCTCCCCACACTCACCACAGCGGCAGGAGCCGGATCAGCCCAGCAGCCTACTCTGTTCCACTGTGCAGCCCTCCCAGTCCGCTGTGCTTTACTTTTCTGCAGCAACTGGAAGCAGAATGCCTGGGACAAGGGCACTCTGCTTCCTGCAGCTCCGGAGAAGCCAAGCATAGTGGGCTGGGAGAGGGAGGCAAGGCAAAGCAGGCTGCCTGGTCATTCTGGCTCCTGCCACTGCGATCAGTGCAGGTGGGTGACCCCTACTGCTGTCCCATGCTAAGCCCATCCATAGGACAGTTGAGGTGGCTAACATGAGTCCCCCTCCACTCCAAGTGTGGGACCCGGGATAGCCACCCCAAATGTCGTATGCAGAGAATGGCTCTGCTCTAAAGAATAGTACTCTGTCTCATAGGCAGAGGTGATAGCCAGACAACATCTCGCTCCTGAAAGTAACAGGGGATGCAAGGGTACAGCACCTTCACGTACACAGCTGCAGCCTGGATCTGCATGCTGCCTCCCTATGTGCTGCTATAGTGTCTACAGACGTAATAGCTAATTATCATGGCAAAGTTTCCTACTGCAGAGGAAGTAACAAGGCAACCTTCCCAAGAAACCTTTGGCAGAGGATTGCCAGCTACCTCAATGAAAGTTTCTTAGAGATCTCTATGGAGGATTCCTGGGACATTCCAGTGTGCATACACAAATTTTTCCACCGAGCCCCTTCTGCCTAGCTGCACAAAGGAATGAGAACCAGATACTGGTTAACCAGTCACATCCCTAGTTTGTAAGGACTGCTCCCTCCTTGGGGTGCCAGCCCTGCTGTGGCGGCAGCAGCCGGGGGGGGGGGGGCGGAGGGAGAGGGGGAAGAACTGTGCACTCTAGCCAGCCTGCTTCTCCTTTAATCAGTGAACAAGTTAAACACTATGTTTAACTAATTAACCAATGAACACGGGATTTTACATCCCTAATACAAACTGTACCTCTGTAGGTTACTTCAATCCCTCTTCTACACTGGTTAAGAAACAAGAACATTAGCACATGCCCCCAAAGAATTAAAGCTGAATGAGTACTGAGTGGCGCTTCCTTCTCCTGACTTAGGCACACCAGAGCCTGATTACTGGGACTGGCTAGGCTGCTCTGGAATTAAATAAAGATGCCTTGGCTTGCCACACCGCCAAATATCCCACATCCTCCTCCATCTCCCCTTCCTTGTCCACTATGTTGTCGTCAGGGTTCACGCCACTGGCCACCAACACCAGCTCCCCATAAGTATCCACAGGGATCTTAGTTATTGAGGTGGGGTTGCTGCTGAGGATGGTATGCTGCTCCTTCTAGAAGTGTTGTGTATGTAACACCACCCCTGCGTGACTATTGGCCTTTCTTGGTTTCTCTCAATTCCTTGATTTTGAACAGCACTTCTCTGTGTTCCTAACATATCCACTCTTCTCCGTGCTTCAAGAAGTCTGCCCATTGACATCAAAGTTCCTGCAGCTGAAGCAGATCCGTGACTGCAGCCTCTCCCCACAGGCCCATCAGATGCGTCATGTCCAGTGTATTCCAGGGAGGAGTTCATTTGCTAGAGTGAGCCGGTATGTTGAGCTAGTCAGATGCAATGTGAGCTCTCCAATCTAAGCAAACAGGAACAACAATTTCAAAGCTTCCCAGTGATCAAAAAGGAAAGAGAAGCACACTTGTGTACTTGGCTGCAGGGCAGCAGAGACCAAACCAATGACCATAGCAATCACAATGGGCATTGCGGGATATAAGCAATGTACTGCCTGCACTGAATAGGGACGATAAAAATCAAGGTTGGTTTTTTTAAAATATTTTTTTAACATTTTTTATAAAAATACTAAATTTTCATTTAAAAACAACAACAGCTGCAATGAAATCTTATCACAAATATGCTACACCTACAGTGTCATAAAAATGAATTAATGGTTTTAGTCAGTGCAGCCTAGTAATCAGTTCTTGCTCTGAAAGTTCTGGGTTTTTCATTTCTGTTTCTCAGCAGACTGACAAGTGGATAGGTGGTTATTTTTGTTTTGTGCTTATGTGGTGGTGGCTCTGGGCCAACCATGGCCAAGTTAGTTAAGACATTGTCTCAAGAAAGAGACACAATATATTGGAAAAGAGAGGCAGCACAAAAATGAACACTGGAGTGGACAGGAAAGGAAAGGAAAAAGGGAAGACATCCAGTGTGTGCACACACCGCGTCCTATATTTTCTTACACTTTTGCCACAGAAAAACCTGTCATGACTTCTACGTGTTAAAAAAACACCTATCTGGAAATATTTTGAAGAAACTAGTTCCCTGGATTTAAAAAAAAAGGAAAAAAGTGTCAAGCGTAAGCAGTGCAAGAAGATGCAGGACCTACCTGCAAGAATGAAACATAAGGAAAACAGCTTATTGAGAGAAAATGTTGTGAATGAAGATGTGGATGTGTCTTAAGAACGATGTGGATCAACTTTGTAGTGCATCATTCTTCAAGACTCCCACTATGCCTCTTAACATAAATATGATTTAACAAATAAATTCCCAAGCTGTTTGCTATATTTACTGTTACATGACTATTAAATAGTCCCCAGAGGAAGAGCCAGCCAGCCAGTGCGGTCTTGGCTCCACACCTGAGGAGCCCCCTGCCACTCTGCGCTGCTGCCTCCTAATACAGTGGAAGCAGGGTGGGGCAGCAGGAGCCCCTAAAGGGGGTCTGAGCTCTCCATAGACAAAGGCTGCTGCAGCACCCCAATCTGCAGGGAGCTCAGACCCCTCGCAGAGAGGCTGCTTTGAGGCAGCCTCCCCTACCATATACTTCCCTGCCCCCACCTCCTGGTGCTGCTGCCTCCATAGAGATGATGCTGGGGGGGAGCCATGTTTTAAGGCAGCTCCCCCCAACACTGGATCCTGCCTGCCCTGTACCTCACCCCCACCACTGCCTCTATAGAAAGTAGCAAGGGACATAGGGAGCCAGGTTCACGGAAACAGCTCCCTGCACGTATCGGCTCCTGCATACCGCCCTCACCTTCTGCGTTGCTGCCTCTCTCATATAGAGGCGGCGGGGGGGGGGGGGGGGGGGGGGGTGAGGGGTACATGTAGTCAACAAGATTAACCAACAAGCCTGGGCATATAGGTTAATCATGTAGTCGTCTACATGTTGACATCCCTAACCCTTACTTGACTTTTTATTCCTACTTCTTACAATGTCCTCATCTCACTAGCTCTCCATTCACCGTCATCCAGCCTAGAAAGCAAGGATGTAAAATCCTGTTTAAATGATTAACCAACTAAAAGGGGGATTAAGTGGAGGGGACACTCCAACCCAGCTAGAGCAGCCCTCCTTGCCCCCGCCAAGCTGGAATGCTTCACACCATCTCGCAAACAGGGGCTGCTCCAACCCAGCCACAGCATTCCCTGCTTGTGCTCCCCTGATACAGGTAGAGGCTGTGCTGGCTGGGATGCTGAGCAGTCCCTGCCTGCAGCAGACCAGTGTGCCCCAGAGGAAGGGGTACTCCAGTGTGCTGACTGGAGCATCCCCTGCCTGCAAGATGCCTGGGTTTGATGCCATCAGGGATTGTGCTGGAGCAGCCCTTGTCTGTGGTGGGCTCCCTCCCCTGGGATCGGAGCAATCCCCTGCTTGCAGCAGGCAGGAAGCTACTCCAGCCTCACTGTTTAATCTTCTTACACAGTAAGTCTCACCTGTTAAGGGTGAGGCTTACTGGTCAAATCTTCACATCTCTACTAAGAAGAACTTTAATTTCTAACTTAAAAAGAAAAAGGGGAGAGAAAGAAAAAAAATGAAATGAGACAAAATAAGCCTTTCAGCCCTTCTCACATCATAAAATTTCAGACCCTAAAAAGCTATGGAACAGGAACCATCTTGTGTACTATTTGTACAACATCTACCCACAATAGAATCCTGATCCTTGACTGGGGTTCCTTTGTGCTATCACAGTACAAATAATAATAGTGTAGAAAAGGTTCTAAATAGTAGAATGTCAATGACCCCTGAATTTCACAAGAATTGATAGTGATCTCAAGTTTGGAGAAATTTCTCTAATAAAGTCATAAAAAGGAAGACAACTCAAGTACCAACTTTCTTCCCCAAAAATTTGTTTAATGAAAATAATTTTACATTAAGATCCAAAAGAAAAAAAATACACTTTAGCAATCATCAGAATCATAGCAAGTAAGCGTGAAAGCACAAGTTATCTTCTGGTGTCTGAGCAACACCTGACTAACATGGAGAGAAAAAGCAAAAAACAAAAACACCTTGCTACAAACTTCCAAGTCCGCTCAGAGACAAGATGTTCGACTACATGTTCTCTGCGCTTCTTGGCATGGACCACATGCCCAGCCACTGATGTCAGGGCCAGGAGAAGAACTTTTCTAAATGTGACCCAGAGAAATCCATCCACTTCACTAGTTTTTTGGGAATGCAAGGCTCTCATGATCCACATTCTTTGTGAAGTCAACAGGCCCAGATCCAAGAAGATAGCAGTAGTAGAGTCAGTCACTAGGATAGACTCCTCTTATTGTGATATGCGTTCAAACTTCCCATGGCCTCTGTACCTCTCAAGACGATTTTCACTGAGCACATCACATTAGTGATGAGTGCAAGCAATGTTTTCTACACAGACTGGCACAAGCCCAAGAAGATGACTTCAACATGTAGTACAGCCAATGCCAGGTTATCTGCATCACAGCGCTCACTCAGACGCTGTTGCTTCCACTGCAGCAGAAGAAATCTCACCTGTTGGAGATCCAAGTATATGGTGGCATCATTGCTGTGAAGCTGGACTGGACGTGAAAAGTTGGAACAGCAGGTGCTTGCGTCAGTCACCTTTGGTCAAGATGAAATATAGGTATCAGTGCAGTCATGAAGAAATACAAAAGGAGTCACCAGATACTGGCACACCACAAAGCTGCCCTAAAGACTCTCAGGAGTTTGTGCAAAGTGGCCCGCACTGACACCTGGCAATTTGCTCACATGGCTTTCTCTACAGCCCAAGCTAGCCTGAAACAGTACCAACACCACCCAGAAATCAATTAGAAGATTTACAGGATTAGGCAAAGTTACCAAATCAAGAATGGAAAGCAGATCCAAAAACAATCTAATATAAGCATTAAATACCTATATAGTTCTGTCCACTATATATTGTGTTTAAAGACTGTGCTATTAGGACTATTTAAAAAACACCCTGCTTGTACAGATGAAGAGTCAGATCTCGGAGAAGAGTGAATAAAGTTTAATTGACAGCTTCCAGATTTGGTCATGTCCTCTTTCAGGCTGCCGGGGTGAAAGCAGCTTAAACTGGACAATTCAAGACAGACTAGGGTGCTAAAGAAAAGACAAGACATCTGAAATGCTTTCCTGTAGCTATAACTTGTAGTTGGTCTCAAACTATACATAATTTTCAAAAAACTAACTACTGTATAACAAACAGAATTTTTCACACCATTCTTTTGTGCATTTGTTTTCACTTTTGTTTACCATTCATCCACATTTCCTAGGAATATTGCTTCCAAGACACTTCTTAATGATCCCTCCACAGTGAGGGATTCTCTTTCCCAATTTCAAAACGATTTGGAAAACGAAGAAGAACAAGAGCTTGTAATTGTTTTGCTTATTTATTATGTATGAAGGAATACTAACAGCCATACTGATTCATTTTTGCTTCAGATTCTCCTCACGGTACTACCTATATTGCAGTTATACTGCCCAATGCCCTCCAAGTACCAATCCCACAAATGGATAAAGAAATAGCTTCCTGGAGATTTTGAAAGCCAATTGATATCATAAGCAATTATGGGAGAAATCAAATTTGGATCTCTCTGAAGAATTATATACCTTAGTCAAAAGCTTAGTGGGCATGCACTACTCAATCCTGCAGTATATGACTGTAATGAAGATAATCAGTGGATGAGGCTTAGCTACAGACAGACAGTTATTCTTGAGAGAAACAGAAGCAACTGCAAAACCAAACTGATGAAGGCAACCTGATGAACTATGCTTAGTATTGCAGCATCACACCACAAAGATAAATCACGGTGCTTTGTGGTAAAGAGAATGGAAATCATCCTGTGAAGACAGGTTCATCAAGGTATTAAGCAATGTACCAGTCTGAAGACCGTGGGGGAAACTGTGCAGATTTGAATAGCAATATATATTTTGTTGCATGTGCATATGATCAAGATGATTAGCAAGTGAAAAGAATTATCAGGATTTTTCAATTCTAGAAGAACTTTTACCCACACTCTCCTCCCTACCTAACCTAGAATAAAACAAAACCCGTACCTAAAGGGTGGCTGGACTGGATACCACAATTTTTCTAGAAAAGCTCTCTGTTCTTCATAAATGGACAGCAAAGAACACTATACCCGCTGAATTATCGACATTACTGCTGTCCCACCCCCAACATAATTGCACGATGCTCTATATCCAATTTATGTCTAATGACACCGTGTTGTGTGTACACAAATGTGAAAAAGATGTCAATTTAGCTACACAGTAAGCAGGTTCAGAGCAGCAGTAAAATGGTTTTGGGACACTGAAAGAAAAGTATAGAAAGTCTAGCCCATAATGACTGTTCAGTAATTGTGACATAGAAGACACATTGGCAAAGGATACCCCATTCTTTGTAAGCAACTCTCATGAGTGCTATGTGGTTTATAGTAGAGACGTAAAATTCCATTTAATTAATTAATAGGTTAAATGTGAAGTTTAACTGTTTAACTTATTAAATGAGACCAACAGGGAGGCTGCTCAAGCCTGCCTGTGAGCGTCCCAACCAACAGCACACCAAGAGCAGCTCCAGCCAGACTGGAGCTGCCCCCTACAAACAAACACTCACACTTATGGCAGGCTCCACGGGGCTGGACCAGCTTCCTGCCCACAGCAGGCAGAGGGCTGCTCCAACCCCTTCTGGTTAATCGTAACCAATAAGCCTCACACACTAAGGTGAGGCTTACTGGTTAACCATTAACGTTCCTAGTTTATAGGAACAGTGGTTTAAGGATAAACTGGTAAATTGGGGATACATTCTAGATCCTTTGCATCCAAAGGTGAAGGGTATGTGAGTGGCCAGCGTCAGAGGCAAAATATCACCAGAGAACGATTCACTGGTATTTGTTAACCTGCCTGGAGAGGGAAGGGTTGCCATAAAACCGGAAGGGTTGCCATAAAACCAGAGGAGAGTACTTTAGAGTGGCTGAAGAGCCAGCAGTGTCAGAAAACTGACAGCTACAAGAAAGATTGTCACTAGAGGCAAGGGGAAACAAGGTGACTCTCAGGCCTGGGTACTCTGAGCACCACCACACTAATGTAGCAGTTTTAATATTTGCCAGATACTCAAAGATTGACTTCTCTGGACAACAGAAAGAGGAGGCAGAAGAAATTGCTTCAAGTCCTGAAAAGCTAGAAAGACAAGCTAGGCTGTTGCATATGAATAAACCTTGCAGTCAGCATGTTGACCAAATCGAAATATTTAGTGTACACTGTCAAATAAGTGTGAAGAACTTGGAATAGATAAGTCATTCATCACTTCTTTAATGCCAAATCTCACCTTACATATTACACTTTTTCTTTATTACATATATCAGTCTCAGGCTACGTCTACATTCTGTAGATTACAGCAGCATAGCTAAAGCCTTGCTTACATCTAAAACCTTGTTGCTCTGTAGCTGCTACTCTGTTAGCAGAAGAGAGATCTCCTGCTAACAAAATAAAACTATTTTTAGTTTTTGCCCATGGCAAATAGATTTCAGCCACGCGCCCCGTTCATTCGCGGTGCGCACATGCGCATTGCAGCTCTTGCACATGCGCAGTACGGGCCTGGCGAGCGATTTTCACCATCGTTCATCAAGCCCTGGCAAAGAGCATTGTTACTCTACCCCCGTGGTCACCAACTGGTCGATCGCAAGGCGTCTGGGCTCCCCCCATATTCCGCACACCACTGAGAAGCCCCACTACCTACCCCCAGCGAAAATGGAGGTAGTGCCGGCTTCCCGCAGGAGAACTGAAGTCCCACAGCTTAGCGCCACTTCCAGGGGGTCCGGAAGTGCGCTGGCTGCTCTGCCGGGTGCACTGCAGGAGGGGGCGCCGGCCCGGAGGAGGTGCACAGCGACTTCCCTGCACCAGTGCAGCATGCGTGGGGTATGTGCATTTCCGCCCCAGGGCGGGTGCGCACAGGGTTTCCCTGCACCCCCGGGGGGGAGGAATGGAGGAGGGAGTCGGGGTTGGGGGGGGCGGAAGTGCCGGGCCCAGAGGAGGCATGCGTCAGCTTCCCTTGGGGGGAGGGGAAGAATCCTGGGAGGCGGCAGATGAAGGAGACTCTCTGCCTCCACTGCCACCCTGCCCCCACTCCCCAGCCACAGAACTCTGTCCCCATCCCCACTCCCAGAACTCTGTCCCTTCTTCCCTGTCCCGAGCTGCGGCACCCTGTCCCCTGCCGAAGCACCCACTACCCCCCTTCCTCAGTACTATGTCCCCTGTTCCCACCAACACAGTTGAGGCCACATTAGTGAAGTTGGGTGCGGGGGGTTGGAGGAGGGTTTTTTTGCATCTCACTTGTGTGGCCCCAACTGACTTTTCTTGGGTCAGAGACCCGACTCAAAACAGGTTTCCTGCCCTTCTCAGAAATAAAGACAATGCAGAAACTTTGTGTTTGACATAGTATTTTATTTAAAAATGAAACCCAGCCAACAAATCCCCAAATGGGACCAAGTCCCCATCTGGCCACAGCATCATAACCCTCCTGCACTCCACTTTCCCCCAGACCCTACATCTGAGCCTATCGTACACTGGAACCCCCTGCCCTGAGCCCCTCACATATCCCAACCCAAATTCCTGAATCCTCACATACAGAAGTCTGTGACTTGCTTAGTACCCTAACCCTACGTCTGACCCCAACACTGCCCAGCCTGGCACCCCCTCCCCGAGCCAGCATCCCCTTATCTACCTTCTCCTGCATCCAGATTTCCTCCCAAAGCTTGCACCTCTCACCCCTTCCCACACCCACATCCCTCATTCTCATCTCAGAGACTACACATCCTGTCAACCCAGCGAGGGTACGGCTAGACTGCAGGAATTTTTCAGGATTCCGGAGATATCCCACAAAAACACTTCTGCATCCAGGGGTGCATTTGTTCTTCCGCTTCTTTTAGTAGAAGAGCAAACATGATTTTTCGGTCACCCCTATATTCCTCTTTCCACGAGGAATAAGGGAGCTTCCAAAAGAAGGAGTTTGACATTTGGTCCAGTCTAAACATGCCAAATGTTGGAAAAACTTCTTCCTACAGAAGAATTGGGAAAAATGCAGCAATATTAAGGTTTGGGGATAGCAAGTGATGGAGAAGAGGAGAATAGAGAGGGCGGGGCTTCAAGGAAGGGGCGGTACAGTAGATCTTGGCTTGGTTGGTCATTTAAAAAGTGATCTTGGGTGTAAAAAGGTTGGAGACCACGCTCTACCCTATAGGCCAGCTGCTGCTGTATATGAGAATAGATTTATATACACACACTCAAAACCAAGTATATCTTAGTGGTACATGGTAGAACACCACAATGAAGTAGCAAAGACTGGACTACTAAACGTCCAACTTACATAGTGACTCTCTTTTCCAGAAATTTCTTAAACGTTAGAAGTTGGCTAGCTATAATAAAAGTCTTATGTTCATTCTAAAAAAGTTTCATATATTTTAAAGGTCCATAAAATATTAAAGATTCCAATTTTCCTTCCCACAACCTTATCAAAGAGGTAGAAAAACCCTGGGTAATTGGACATGAAAGTAACTGATACAAACCTATCTTAGTGATTTTGCAGAAACTGAAACAATGTGAAATGAGAATCACTTTATATAAATGCCAGTAATATTTTATTTACTGAAATGAGTAAATTTAACCCTTAAAATTATACTGCTCAAAATATGAAAAAAGAAAGTATCGTTATGATCTATTCTGAGCAACAGCTCATTTTTAGCACCCCAAGTACGTAAGCCTGAGAGAGGAACATCCCTAAGTAGACAGTTTGGGTTCATCTACATTGCAGTGCTTTTCCGGAGTAACGGGTCTTATTCCAGAAAAACAATATTTGCATCCACACACCAATTGTGTTCTTTACAAACAAACAAACAATCGAAAGAATGGAAGGGGTTTTCTGACCGCAATAAACCTCTTTCTACAAGGAAGAATGCCTTTTCCAAAAAAGCTTTTTTGGAAAAAGGCATGAGTGGACGCAGAAGAGGGAGTTCTGTGGAAAAATAGGCTTCCAGGAAATAACACGGACGCCCTGCTGGCCACTCCGTCCAAACTCATTACAACTCTATACTTCCCATCTCCCGGAAGGTCTTAAAGCCACAGGCACCCAGAACAAGGTTTGTGGTAGGAAGCTGGCCCTGGGAGCTGTACCTCACTGTGTGGCTGCCACTGCCATACATCTGGGCACTAATGGCCCAGCCTCAAGTAGCAAAGACCCTCACAGGGAACATGCCCAGGGCTCCCAGGACCCTGTCAGGGGCACAAAGGCATGCGCGTCATGGACTGGATGGAGATCCTGGCCCTCCTGGAGATGTGGGGTGAGGAAGAGACCCTCCAGGATCTCCACTCCAAACAGCACAATGGCGATATCTACGGCTGGATGGCCAAGGCCCTGGCCGCGAGGGGCCACCAAAGTTAAGGTGCACAGCAAAGTTAAGGGGCCACCAGATCAGGTGCACAGCAAAGTTAAGGAGCTGCGGCAAAGCTACACCAGAGCCAGGGCACACAGCTCTTGCTCTGGGGCAGGACCCCACTCCTGTTCCTATTTCAACAAGCTCTACTGCATCCTGGGGGGGGGGGGCTGCAGTCCTTCCCCACCCCTTGTCGTCAACTCAGGGTTGGAGTTGCCTGTCCTCACACAGGCAGGGGTCCCAGAGGATGACAAGGAGGCAATGTCACCCTAAGTCTGGAGCTGCTATCCCAGGACCTGGATGTCTCCCAGGCATCCTCCAAGGCCAGGGAGGGATCATCAGGTGAGTACTCTTAGTTTTTCCACACACACAGGGCAGGCCCTCACGTTGCAGTCCATGCTCTGCAGTCAGCAGCACGCAGCCCCACAAGGCAGCCCTGGACCCCCCTGGGCTCCTGCTCACAGGATCTGGGGAGGCCAGACACATTTCTGACCCCCAGAGGGACGGGGTGGGAACACCCTCCCACCACCAACCACTGCTGTAAGCAGGCTGGGAACAAGGATACGTGCCTACCCGCACACAGACTGAGTGCTGCACATGGGCATGCCTGCTCTCTCAAGGCACCACCCGCTCTCGGGGACAGCACTGCCAGGTGCAGGTATGCGTGTGACCCAGATGGACCTGGACCAGCCTGGCCTTCTCTCTCCTGCTCATGGGATCCAAGTGTGGCTGGACACATCCCTTGCCTGCTTGTCTGTGGGAGGGAGGTGGGGGTCCATGGGAAACATGGCCCCTGGGCACCTCTGGGCCTCTTGAGGAAGGGCCCACTGTCCAGGCCACACATGGCCTTGCTCCCAGGACAGCAATGTCCTCTTGCCCGAGGACTGTAGCCCACAGCTCACAGAGGAGGGCAAGGGCTCAGGGACAGTGTCTCCATGGATGACTGACCACCTCTCCCTCTTTATTCTCCACAGCTGGACCAGCTGTCGTTGATGGGCAATCACCAGCAGACGAGCCAGCCACCCGATCCTGGGGGAGCCACACATGCCGGAGGGTCCAGGAGGACCTCATGAAGGAACACATGGCCATCCTCCAGGACATGCAGCAAACCCTGGCCCAGACGTTCAGTGATGACACACAATGGCAGACACAAATATGGACCGAGCTGGTGCAGCAGGGCCACAATGTGTGCCACCATACGGGAGAGGATGGCCTACCTGGCTCCTGTCCCTGCTCCCCCCCCCCCCCCACCATGACTATGCTAGCTCCTCCTCTAGACCCGCCCTCCCCCTGCCTATCCCCGTTGTCCCTGTCCCCACCACTCCCGAGGTCACCAAGGTTCCAGGACCCAAAGCAGAACTTCCAGCTGCACCACGCAGTACTCCCAGCCCCAGTTCTGAGCCCCCCCTTCTTCCTCTCCCGCCCCAGTTTCTTTTTCTTTTTTTAAAAATAACAAGACACCACACACACCCCACAAAGATTTCAGCTGAACTGTTGTATTTATTGACTGTACAGGGAAGGGAGTTGTTGTGGGAAAGGCAAAGGGGGGCAAGGCACAGGCCCCTAGTGGGGAGGCCCTGGGGAGAGTTACTTGGGTCCTTGAGAGAAACTCTCTCTCAGGGCCTCCCTGATAAGCACCCCCACTTGATGGGCCTGGTGGATTCCTGCTGTGAGAGACTGCTCAAAGGCCCTTCCCTCCCGTCCGGGCTCTGCCCCCCATCCCAGAAGGAAGGTCTCCCCTTGTGTTCTCCACAATGTTGTGGAGAACACAACAGGCCAAGATCACCTCAGCAACGTTGTGCTCCCTGACATTTAGGCGGGTCAGGAGGCACCTAAACCTCGCCTTCAAACATCCGAAGGCAGATTCCTCCTGGATGCAGGTGCTACCCAATCAGGCATTGAAATGGTCCCTGATCAGGTCCAGGTGGCCAGTGTAGGGCTTCATGAGCCAGAGGCATCTCAATGTCCTTGACCATGTTTTGCTGGGGGAAGAATGTGCCAGACTCCAGCTTGTGGTAGAGGCTGCAATTTCTGAAAATGCAGAGCCACCCAACAAAAATGTCCATAAACTGTTTGCAGTGGTCGACCAGGTCCTGAAGCACCAACAAAAATAGCCCTTGAGGTTAATGTATGGGGTGGCTCGATGTTCTGGTGCTCAGATGGGGATGTTGGTTCCATCTATGGCTCCCCCGCAGTTGGGGAAGCCCAGGGCAACATATCCGGCCATGATAGGGTCCAGGTCTCCCAGGCAGATGACCCTGCACAGCAGGTTGAGTTGATGGCCCTCACCATCTGCACAAGGAGACAAAGAAACACACAAAACAGAGAATCAGAGGGGGTGCCTGAGCCCTTGGGAGGACCCCTCCTCCTCCAAACACTCTAGGAGCCACCCCCTATGAGGCTACCCTCCCTGCAGGTCTGTGAGGGTGGAGACTGCAGATCCCCCTGGGAATAGGGCTTCTCCCCCCTTCTCCTAGAGTCCCCCTTTCCAGTACCCCCCCACCAAGGGATTGCAGAACCCCCTGGGAATAGAGTCCCCCCCCTTCCCCTAGGATCCCCCTTCCAGTACTCTCCCTCCCTCCCCCCAAGGGACTGCAACCAGAGAATGCCTTACCTCCATGAGGAGGGCCCCAATGGTGGACTTCCCCACATTGAACTGGTTGCCCACACACTGGTAGCTGACTGGGGTGACGAGCTTCCAGATGGCAATGTCAACCCGCTTCTCCAGGGGGATGGCAGGTCACATCTGGGTGTTATGTTGACGGAGAGCAGGAGTGAGCCAGGCACACACCTCCATGAAAGTAGCCTTCCTCATTCTGAAGTTGTGGAGCCACTGCTGGTCATCCCACCGCTCCATCACCAACCAGTCCCACCAGTTAGAACTGGTGTCCAGCCTCCAGAACGGTCTCTCCACAGTGGGGTGCAGTTGCAAGGGCCTTGCTCCCACAGCCAGGAAGAGAGTCCCACTGATGTCAATCTCCTGCAACACCACAAAGGCGGCCTGCACAAAGTGCTGCAGAAACTGCATCATGGAAGTACAGGGTCATCGTGTGTCCAGAGGCAGCTCCAGCTCCATGTCAAGGAGTGTGCTGTGGTGTCCAAAAGCTGGGCAACCAGAGCGCACACTGCAAATGCTTTGCTGTCCCTCAGAGATATAGGCAAGCAAGTAGCAGAAGCGGAGAAACATCTCAGCTAGCCTTAGGCAACAGCACCTGGAAGAAATTGCTGACCTAATGCCCTGCCTGAACTGGTTCTGGGTGGCTTTAAATGCAAGATAGCATCCAATGAGTGTGGACGCTCTCTTTCAAAAAAAGTTTTTCCAGAAGATCTCTTCTGGAAAAGCTTATTCCGAAAGAAGCCTGCAGTCTAGACGTAGTCGTTTTTCTTGGGCACAACTTCCCCTACTAACAATTTGAACACTTAGTACTATTACATGGATTGAAAAAAAAAAGGCAGGGGACAGAAGGAGCAAGTATTAAGTGAATGCATACAACAAGCAAAAAACTTAGTGACGTTATAACAAGAATTAAGGAAAAGGAATTATCAGGGGAAACTATTTAGCCACACCCTAAAATTTGCTTACTCCTTTTTAACGTCAATGATTAACATTTCGGAAAAACTAAGTCCACGAGATATAGTACCACCTAGCCTTTCTAAGGCCTGATCTATAAACCATTTAATTATTTTGGTGAGGTGTGATTTTATACTTAAGTGGTGTATCAGAACCAGCAGCATGGAGTGGGGAGGCAGGCAGGAGTCCATCCGAAGCCAGCTTTTAATCTGTCTCTCTGTGTGCACAGGCTCCTGCAGACCTGCCTTCCCTCCCCTCCCCATGTAAACATGTACCCATTGAAAAATTCAGCGGGTACACATTTACCAAAATAAACAAATTTTAACTAGGGATGTTAAGTAACCGTAAATTAGCTAATTGAGTAGTCAATGCAATTTCCTCCAAGCTCTTACTACAAGTGCAGAGCCGCAGCAGGGTTAGCTCCTGGGGGCAGCTTGTGCCGGCTCCGAACAGTCCTGGCTCAGAGACTGTTGTGGCTCTGCCTTTCCCCTGCACCCTAAGAGACAGTGCTGAAGGAAACCGGCTTTTAAACCAGCTCCCCCCAGCACCATCTCCTGCTTCCCTCATTTGCTGCCTCTGATATAGATGCAGTGGGGGAAGAGGGTTGGGGGGGAGGAAGAAGCAAGTAGATGATTACTCAGCTAGCCACTTACATCCCTAATTTTAACATCCCTAGTTTGGCTGTGCCAGGACAATGGGATGTGCCTGGAATGCAATTGTTTTTCGTAACACGGGAAGAGGGGAGGCTGCTAGCAAAAACAGCTGTACTGTGTAATGACTGCAGGGGGCCAGAAGAGAGTAGCCGGGGGCCAAATATGGGGATGGGAACAACTATAACCCCATTGGGGCAGAAGGGTTGTATATAAGCTTTCCACCCGCCAACTAGCCAGGGCAGCCAGCCCTGGGGAGCTGTCACCCACCCAGCATGGCCCCCCTGCTGCAACCAGCCCAGGGAGCTGCCACCCCTTCAGTACAACTCCTACCTGCCCCCCCCCCCCCAGCATCTGCAACCCAGACAAACTCTGAGCCCCAAGCCCCTCCGAGCCCCCTCATCCCTGACTGCAACATCCACAAACGCTAGGGACACATCTGGTTCAAAAAGTTAACCAGTTAAACATAACATTTAACTGGGATCCTGGGTGATGCTTATGTTGTAACTGTTGGGCCCAGCCAGGCTGGAGCAGCCCAGTCAGGGCATCAGTTTCCAGTAAGCATCACCTGGTAAGGGTGATGCTTACCAGGTAACTGGTTAACCCTTTACATTCCTACCACAGATAACAACCCCCTGCCCTGAGTCCAGTCTCTCTACACATATACTCAGCCCTCTGCCCTGAAGGACCTGAGCAATGCCAGGTAAATCTTCTCATCATAAAAAACAAAATGGTATAAGCTCTCTCCTCCCCATCCTTTCTTTGTCTAAGGCAGTTTTAAAACAAAGCTTAAATTCACTTTTTATTATTACTTTGTAAGAAAAGCAGATGTGACCTATAATCTAAATCGACAACTTCATAAATGCAGAACTTTACCATTGTTGAATAATATTAATGCATTATAGTAAATTGAGAGTTTCCATCACAATCAATTTCTCATTAGCTGTAACACAGATTACTGTACAGACTTGTATATATTTGAGTATTTTCTACTTTAATGGAACACTTTAAAGCTTAAATAATATTTAAAATATGTTTTGATTTCCAAACTTCCTGTCCTAGCCCACACACTCAATAGATTACTTTTACAGATTTTTATATTTCAGTACAGTACCACTTGGAGCTGAACTTGCACCAGACTGTACAAACACTTAAGATAGTGGTCACCAACAGGTCGATCGCGATCGACTAGTCGATCGCAAGGCCTTGACCAGTTGATCGCGAGATGTCCGGGCCCTCCGCCTCCCCCTCCCTCATTTTCCACCTACACCTGAGAAGCCCCAGTACTTATCTCCAGCAAAAATGGAGATAGTGCCGGCTTCCCGTGGGTGGACAGAACTCCCGCAGCTTAGCGTCACTTCTGGGAATTCTGGAAGTGCACTGGCTGCTTTGCCAGGCGCGCTGTGGGAGGGGGCCCTGGCTCCGGAAGAGGAGCATGGTGACTTCCCTGCACCGGCACAGGAGGCGTGAGCTGTCCCCGGGAAAGGCGCATGTGGCATTTCCCTGTGCCGCATTGGGGGAGGGGAGGGTGTCCAGGGCAGGCGCATGGGGGAGGGGTGTTTCAGCCCCAAGGCAGGCACACGTGGGGTTTCCCTGTGCCGAGGGGGAGGTTTGGCCCCAGGGCAGGCACGCACAGGGTTTTCCTGTGCAGCACGGTGGGGTTGGGGGGGGTATTTCGGACCTGGGGCAGGCACGCACAGGGGTTTTCCTGCACCATTGGGGGGGGGGGGCTGGCCCCAGGACAGGGACGCGCGGGGGTTTTGGCCCCGGGGCAGGCGCGCATGGGAGGAGGGTCACCCCTGAGGTGTCACCTGAGTGGGCTTCCCTGCTCGCTGGGGGTCAGGCCCGACAGAGACACGCAACGGAGCTTCCCTCCTTCACGGGGGGGGGGGGGGGGGGGGAGAGAGGGAGAGTCAGCCACGGAGGGAGCACGGGACGGAGGCTTCCCTCTGTGGCTGGTGTAGGGGACTCCCTGCCCCCGAACCTGTCCCCCACTCTCCTGCTCCCGTTCCCTCTCCCCTGCTCCCTCCCCCCCGCTGCGGAAACCTGCCCTCCTTCTGCAGAAACCAGTTCCCTCTGGCACCCTGTCCACTACTGCAGAAACCTGTCCCGTCCCTGCCCCCTCTCCCCCACCCTCCCCGGGCACCCTGTCCCCAGCTGCAGAAACCTGTCCTTCTGGCACCCTGGCCCCTCCCTTCTGCCCCTACTGGCACCCTGTTCCCTGCCCCAGAACCCACTAGCACCCCTCCCCAGTACTGTGTCCCCTGCTCCCGACTGACTTTTCTATGAGTCAGTGACCCCTCACTCAAGGCAGGTTCCCTGTCATTCTCAAATAAAGAATGCAGAAACTTTTTGTGTTTGGCATAGTATTTTATTTAAAAATGAAGCCTGGCCAACAAACCCCCATCTGGCCACAACCACTTCTGCATTCCCCCTTCCCCAGACCCTAGATCTGAGCCTATCATACACTGGAATCCCCTGCCCTGAGCCCCTCACATACCCCAACCCAAATTCCTGCACCCTCACATCCACAAGCCTGTAGCCTGCTTAGTACCCCAACACTGCCCGGCATGGAGCCCCCTCCCCGAGCCAGTGTACCCTTCTCCACCTCTTCCTGCATCCAGATTTCCTCTCAGAGCCTGCAACTCTCACCCCTTCCCACACCCAAATCCCTCATTCCCACCCCAGAGACTACACATCCTGTCTCAACCCAGTGAGGGTCCGGCTAGACTGCAGGAGTTTTTCAGGATTCCGGAGATATCCCAGAAAAACTCTTCTGCATCCAGGGTTTGTTCATCCGCTTCTTTTAGTGGAAGAGCAAACATGCCCTTTCAGTCACCCCTATATTCCAAAAGAACATTTTTTCTGACATTTGGTCTAGTCTAGACAAGCCAAATGTTGGAAAAACCTCTTCCTACAGAAGAATTTTTTTTTAAAGCAGCAGAATAAGGAATTGGGGATAGCAAGTGATGGAGAAGAGGAGAATAGAGAGGGCGGGGCTTCAAGGAAGGGGTGGGGCGGTAGATCTTGGCTTGGTCTGTCATTTAAAAAGTGATCTTGGGTGTAAAAAGGTTGGAGACCACTGACTTAAGATATAGACCATACCCCAAGGAATAAATGTATTTTGTTCTGGAACAACATAAAGGATAGACAAAGAAACACACTTATACAATTTTAAGTGTTTAATGTGCCAAATCCATCTGCCAGTCAAGCCATTGTTAATTGACAATTTTTTTCAATAGGCATCAGCAGAAATGGGTCTTGATTGCATCTTGTGAAAGAGAATGTATGTTCCTTTATGATTGATTTCAGAGAGGTTTTCCCACATGTTGGGTGTTACTTGATAGCAAGTGAGACTGAGTATATAAACGTTTCAGACAACAGAAATCAACTTTTATTTAATCAACCCCCTTAAGCTCTCCCTAACTCATGAGCTAGAGTTCCTTAAGACAGCTTGTGCTAAGACCGGGCAGTAAAGGAAAGTAAAATACCATACATGATCAACACATACGCTGACCATACGTCCCAGTTTTTCCGGGACAGTCCTGAATTTAAATGCTTTGTCCCAGTGCCCCATCAAGTAGGGGAATATCCCAGAAAGTCCACCCTGATCGGTCTAGAAATGTTACTGCCATTTCTCTCCCTCTCTGGGACAGCCTCGCAGGCAGTAGTGCGGCGCAGCAGCAATGCCCGCCCCCTCCCAACACGTCAGCAGCTCCCTGCGGGGTTTGCCAGTGGGCAGCAAGGGCCACTTCCAATGGCGCGCAGTTTCCAGGTTGGGTCGGAAGTGGAGGCACCAGGAAGATGCAGGGGTAAGGGAAGGTGCAAGTGCCAGGGATACTGTGGGGGTGAAGCAGAAGGCAGACACGTGGAAGGCACCAGAGGAGAGAGGCAGGGCAGGTAGGTAAAGGAAGATGTTAGGAGAGGGGATGGGGAGGGTAGCTACAGATGATCAGGAGGGGGGCTAGAAGAGGAGTGGGCAAAGGGATGGTGCAAGGATCAAAGAGAATGGGGAAGGGGACAGGTCCTCAAAGGGCTGAGGAGAGTGAGGGGCGGGGGCAGCAGGCACCAGGGGAGCGGAGGGCGAGGGGAGGAGACATGGGAACAGAGGGGAAAAGAGAAAGATTTATAAGGTATTTATTAACTTGGGTGCCATAGTAGCACACATCCAAACAAGCGCACATGAACTCAGTACTGGTACACGAGACAAAACTCACTCCACTCATGGGTGGAAAAATCTTTGAGGGAACACTGCCCAGGCCTCTCCTCAAGAGTTAATGCAATGTCAGTTGGTTTCATGCAATTGCAAGCTAGTTGTATGGGGAGATTCTGTGGGGGACAAACCCATCCGTATTGGTAGAGGATGGTGGGAGTGCTTAGAGGAGTCACATGACACCCTTTACTTCCGGTCATGTGTCCATCTTGACCTCTGGAGTACTACCCTTGAGTGGGGCTGAAGCACTAGAAGAGTGAGGAATCTCAGTTGGGGGTCACATCAGTGAGGGTTGGGGATTTTTACTTCTCACTTGTGTGGTCCCCAACTAATTTTTCTGTGGGACAGTGGCCCCTGATACAAAAATGGTTCCACACACCTGCCATAAATAAAGAAAACATTGAAACCTTTTGTGTTGGACATAAATTAATATTTTATTTAAAATGAAGTTTGATAAACTAACATGAGAAAGTTAAAGCGCTTAATCTGTTTAATAATTTAAATTAAACCACTCTCCCAAGCTGCATCACTAGCAAAATGGCTCAGGTGTAATTATGTAATTAATGGTGAGTTTCCACTAGCAACTGGTAGTCTCTGTGGAAAGATTTACATTGAACCAGGTGGTCCATGGGTTAAAAAGTTTGAGAACCACTGGACTACACTGAAATACAGGTTGGACCTCACTGGGACCTGACCAGTCCAGATGAGGGATTTTGTCAGACCAGGGAAGGTCATTTCTGACCCCTCTGCTACTGCACCCCTCCACAGCCCACCAGCCTCACTGGCTCCTTCCCTTACCCCGCACCCAAACCCGCTGAATTGCCAGTCTCCTCTCCCCTCTTCCTTGTTAAGCCAGGCAGCTTACAGTACCCACCATGCAGCCCTGCTGACGCAACACAGGCTATGGCCCTGCATGAAAGCCCGGCTGGCTGGCAATTGGCAGCCCAGCTGTGGAGACCTCGGCCACCAGCCTTCCACAGGGACTCTCCGTGGTCCTTCCAGACGACAGATGTTGCTAGACCAGAGAGTCCCAGTTTACAGAGGTTCAACCTGTAGTACACTTGCACTGCTGTAACTTTAAGTGCAGTCATAAATGTGTCAACTTTAAGTTATTAAGCCTAGACATTTATGACATGCTCACAGATGTATCAGCCAGCTTTTCTGGTTTATTTTTATCTATGTTGGTATAGTTAACCCCAGTTTTCTGACACTATCAATATAGAGCTGTCAAGGATGCTTTGAGTGGAGGCCCTGAAAATGGGGACATATTATAGAATCAATGTTTAAGTATAGCATGTTTAGCTTGATAATCTACTTGTGTCCGATCTTAAGGTATAAAATCTATCACTCCAAATAAACAGTATACCACTAGTAAAGTGTAAATGAAATAGAAATTAAGAAAAATATTAAATATATTGGTAGTGCTAAAGGAATAAGCCTATAAATATTGTTATTGGCACTGAATACTGAAAAAAGGAACTTCAATTCATATTCATTAAAAGGGTCCAAAAGGGCACTAATGCTAGAGTTAATGCATAATATTCCCAGTAAAGCCTTCCACAAGACTCTATGGTCCTATTTTTAAGCTTCCTAGTTTAAAACTGTTTAATTATGAACCTTTTAATTTCTGACAGTCTTTCTGCCAAAGAACTAGAAGAAGCCAGATTCTTCTATTTCTTATGCCAGGTTGTGAAAGGTAAAAGCATATTTTAAGCATAGGAAAGACAAAAATGGGACAAATCAGTTTCATATCATTTGGCTCTTTTTACAACATGAAAGTAATTAAGGTGGACTTACATGTATATGGTTTACAACTGCTTTTGCAGTGTAATGCTAATTGTGCTAGTTTTGGAGACAACCCCTCTCACTGTTGTTGTATTACTGTTACAATAATAAGAATAGTAGAAGTACACTGATAATGCATAATTGCTGTCATTTCTGTTTTGAGATTTTTTTAAAAAGTATTGGATAGTTTAAGAGACTTCTGTAAGCCAATGGACTGAATATATATCTTCTCAAAAATCTGTTCTTTAAGTATTCACACACTCATTTCAATAGCGATATTCATTGTACTGTTAAAGTTTACTTTAGCCCCAACTGTGATTACAAGTGAATATCATCAGTATGCTATTCCACAAAAGGATTATTAAAAATGTCTGAAGTAAAGAAATGGGAAAACTGGGTAAGCCACTAGACTTCCTTATCTTATAATCACATTCTCTGAAAATCATCAAAACTCTAAAAATAACTTATTTGAATTATGGAAAGGCAGTGTAATTAATTATGAAATCTACATAAAGACTAAAAAAAATCTCTAAAGGGTTATCCAAGAATGGTGGACTCCTCTCTAAACCTGTTACCACAACATTAATGTGATTGTGTGTGTGTGCATATACATATGCACGCGCACACACACACACACACACCCCATAATATATGTGCGTGTGTGTCATACACACACAGCTTTATAAAGAACAATTAATCTTTCCTAGATTTCTTTTTATGACCACGTCTACACTAAACAGAAAATCACCCCTGCCACAATGGATCTTCGAGAGTTCGATTAGCAAATCTAGTTAAGACTCACTAAATCAAACTCAGATAGCATGCCCATACTCCTGCTTGCAAGAGGAGTATTTGCTCCCATCAGCCTCCCAACGTGGGGATGGCAGGGCAATGCAAAACAAGATACACAGACTCCGGCTACATAATTAACATAGCTGGAGTTGCGTATCTTGCTTTCATGTTCCCCATGAATGTAGACCTCGCCTACACCATAATCCAGTGGCTCCCAACCTGTGGTCCGCAAACTCCTAGTGGTCCACAATGGTACTGTAGGGAGTCCACAGAAAGTTTAAAATAGAAATTAAAATAAATGTCCAGAGCTGCTGGCAGCCAGCAAGTCCCCCAGCCCGAGCTGCTTCCTGAGCCATGGGAAGCAACGTGGCCTGAGGGCTGTGTTGGCTGCTGGCACAGAGCCTCTCAGATCCCAGCCACGGGAGCTGAGAGGCTCTGTGCGGCTGGGAGCTGAGAGGCTCTGTGCCAGCAGCCATCACATCCTTCAGCCCACCCTGCTTACCAAGCTGTCTGAGGGACATGGCTCAGGAAGCAGGACATGCTGAGGGACATGCAGGTTGCAGGCACAACTATATTGTTTGGGGGGGAGGTCTGTATATGTTAATACATTGAAAAGAGATCCGTATGCTCAAAAGGTTGGGAGACACTGGCATAATCTATAGCTGAGCAGAAGAAAGTGATTTTTGAAGTCATTTAACACCAGAAATGTGTCAGAACTGAGGAAGAATGCATCAGTTTTCTTCCCTTAAATTCAACCTCCATGACAAATACAACCTGTATTTTTTATAAGATGATCTGTTTCTGAAGTGATGCTGTCAATAGGGATGTTAGCTTTGGGTAATTCAATAGCTAAGTAACCACATGAATTATCATCGGTTACTCGACTACTCTATAGTCCCTAGGGGCAGGGCTGGCAGCCAGTGCAATCCAGCTCCTCTCCCGGGGAGCCCCCTTGCCACCCTGCACTGCTGCTTCTCTATCAGAGGCAGCAGCGCAAGGTACCAGGTGGGAGCTGGTCCACAAGGGGAACCCGTTTAAAAACCAGCTCCCCGCACAGACTGGCTGCCTGATGCCCTGTGCTGCTACCTCTGAAACAGAGGCAGAAGTGCAGAGTGGCTGCAGCCCCTGTCTGTGGGGAGTCCGAGCTCCCTGCGGATAGAGGGTACCGAGGGGGGAGGGAAGCAGGGGAAGGCTGCTGTGAAGCAGCCTCTGTCCACCACAGCCTGGGTCCGGCAACAGACCCCTATCTGCAGGGGATCCCAGCTCCCCGCTGACAGAACCTGGGCCCATCGCGGGCAAAGGTTGTTTTGTGTCAGCCTCCTCTGCACTGGCATCCTCCACGGTTGCCTCTCAGAGGCAGCAGCATGGGGCTGTGCAGGAGACAGGCAACACCATGGCATCAGTGCTTTTAAGCCAGCTCCTCCCAGCACTGGCTCCTGCTCCCATCTTGCTGCCTCTGTATCAGAGGCAGTGGGGGTGGGGGAGAATGCAAGTAATTGATTAGATTAGCCAATAAGTCTAGGCTTATCAGTTAATTGTAGTCGACTACTCGTTTACACCCCTAGCTATCAACCTGAATATAGTTCTTTTCAAAACATCAGAAGTAGTTTCAGATATTACACTGCCCGATGGACCCTCTGGCATTTTTTGTGGTTTTACAACCTTCCTCCTGGCTTTTTAAGAGACATTTCTTTCTCCTTTCCCTTGAAGACAGCCCCCACAAACAAGGTGAAACTGACTACCTAAGGAAATCAGTCACACCCGAAAAGCTAGGTGTGCAAATACAAAGTTTAATCTAAACTGTGTTACATAATGTAAAGTAATACTTTTAATTCTACAAAAAAGCCACCAAACCTAGCATAATTAATAGACTCCTTAAAGCCAGTCTCAGAAGCACTCAAAAAAATAACCCCTCCATTCAAGTGTCTCTCAAGAATATGGATATCCACACTTTAATAGCCAAATGCTATTTACTTTTCTTCTCTCACACACAGGGCCCTCTCTCCACCCCCACCCCTAGCGTTTTCTCCAGAGTAAACTGAAAAAAAAACCTTAGTATGTCTAGGCTAACTTTTGGAATTTGAAGTGGTACAGTATACAGCATACTTCACCTTGTCACATTTATGTTTGCAAAAATATTCCACCTATTTTACTGGACATCAGCCAGATTAAACAAACCTTACAGAAGCAGAGTGAATATCATGTATGAGAAAGCACCTACCATCACAAAGGAAGAAACACTCTAGAGGAGAAGCACATAGCCCTGTTCTCCCAAACCTGTAGGGCCACACAAAACATAACTACACCATTAAAGCTCCTTCAGGAACAGTCTTAATAAAGGTCCACATCTCAGGAGCATGCAGCTCCTTACAGATATCCCCTCCCCCCTTTCACTGCCTCCTTCTGCTCATTTCCCTTTCTTTCGCTCTCAATCTCTTTGTTTCCCCTTATTCTCTCTCTCCAGTTCTCTTTTCATACAAATTGAAATGGTGTCAGTTTATCAGTCTATATTCCCCTATTGCACTACTTAGGGTTTTTTAACCTTTCATCTTCAACTAATGCTTTGAAATGAATTATAATCTTTAATCTGTTTTAAAGGGATAGACATCTTAAGTAATCGCTGTTAACATTCTCGCTTAGTCTACTTACAAATAAATATTAACAATTTTTTTTTTCTATTGATTACTTCAGTGCTTTTGACATTAGTTTATGTATAGTTACCATCACAATTTCCCCTGCATAGTCAGCCAGTCTACCTTGCTTATGGGGGATGATAGATCATATTATAATTGCATTGCTAACATGCTTTGACATTTTTTAAATTATAACCAAGGCCAAACTATTAGAAATTCATAGGATACATATTAACCTAGAGAAATAATAATGCTGATTGTAATTTTATATAGCTTCTTTCATTCAAATTGTATCCTAAGCACTCCAAATGGTTAAGTGCTGCCAAAAAGACACTGGTCTTAGGGTTCATCTATCTCCTGTTTAAAAAAAAAAAAAAACCAACCAACATCAACCCATTTTCTTTTGTGGTTCAAGTGCTAAAAGAGCAAGTGCTGAGACTACTTTCTAGTTACGCTAACCTTCAAGCTCCACCGTTTTGGAGAAGAAACATCTACAAGTTCCTCGGCAATATATTAAATTTGTTATAATTTGTCCATCTTTGAGATGAAAGGTGCTACAGTAAAAGAGAACATTACCTGCATAAAAACTTAATAGACCTTCAAATAAGACTTTCCCCTCCCTTTGTGTTGCTTTTATAGAATCACTTTGTCAACAGCCAGCCCAATTGTTTGAAGGCCATCGTCTGAACACTCAACGACACCCCAAACCACCCAGATTCCCCCTAGTAACGCCAAGATGGGGACGTGACATTACTGGTGTTCTCCCCTTTGTCTGGTCTTCACAGAGCACTTGCAAATTCCCTTATCTGTCGGTGAAGAGTCAACCTCGGAGACGGCCCTTCTTTTTTAAGTCCTCCGGACCCAATATGCCCCACAAAACCAGAGGTGCCCATAACGAATACAGCACTGGGGGAAGGGAGAAGAACGGCTGAGGGCTGAGCTCTCCCCCGCTCGGGACCCAACTCTTCCTCCCCCTTTGGGGGGGCGCTCTGTGGGGGACGGCGGGTGAGGCTCCCTAGCTGCCCCCCCACACACGCAAGTCCCGGAGCGGGCGCCCCTCCCCGCCGCCGTGAGCCCGGCCTCCCTCACCTCATTCGGTCTCTCCAGTGGTGCCAACCGCCTCATGCAGGGAAATCAGCGGGCTCAGCACCCTCCCCCCGGAGCCTCTCTGCGCCGGGCCCTCGGTGCACAGCGCCCCACACAGCCCGCGCTGGGCGGAGAGCGGGGGAGGGTCAGAGCCGCTTCACACACAGCCCGGCGCCGCCGCAGCCGTTCGCCATTTTTGTTTCCCGCGGAGGAGAAGCTGGTGCATTGTGGGAAAAAACAAAGCGCCTCACCCCCACCCCAAGCGCCGCGCTGCCGCTCTCCGGCAGGGGGCGGGGAGAGGAGGATCGACTACCGCGGAAGGACACGGGTCACAGACTGACTTTGCCGCTGTTGAACAAAGAGGAACTACTTTAGATATGATTGGATGTGAATCCTCCTCCGCCCTCGGAACTAGTTCCAGCAGAGCCAAGAGAGCATCCTCGTACTCCAGACTTACCTATTGTTCCCCCTCTTCAGTCACACCTCTGGGGGGAGGGGCCGCAGGCCTTGCCCGCCTCCTTCCTCCCCCCCCCCAACCCCTTGCGCCGTCTCCTAAGGCTTCCCCACGTAGCCAGCTCTCTAGCTGTGTCAGCTCCACGGGACCACAGCACCGTGCAAAGAAATGTAGGAAGGATGCCCCGGGCATCTAGTCCCTTCCCCTGCTTAGGCAGGTCCACGCATACCCCTCACTCCTGCTTGCTGGTAGGGCGGCCAGATGGCTTCAACAAACATACTGGACACACTTGACATTACATCACAATCTACATGAAATCTTATTTAGAAAATACCGGACGTGTATATTTTCTCAGTTATGTTTTCTCAATTTGTTTTCTGAGAAAACCAGACACCTGGCAACCCTACTTGGCGGCGGGTGCCTGGCGATTCTATTCTTTCAAAACCTCCTGGCATGACTGGGATTCCTTGGGACAGGGCCTTCCTGTGGGCATGGCACCCACATGGATCCCCAATCCTCTGCACCTCCATCCTAGGCCCCTTTGGCCACTAGCCCCTGAATTGCCCTCCCCCCCTTGCCACAACTTATGCACAGTGCCCCCTTCCTCCCTACTCCTGCACTTTCCCGCACCTGTTCCTGAAACCTCACCCCAGTGCTTCCAGCAACACCCATACCCACTGGCCCCTCACCCTTTGGCTACAGTGCTCTGGGCTTGGGCCCAGTTTGCGTGAGGCTGTCTAAGGCTGTCTCTGCCTTGGTGATCAGTTCCAGTGCTTAGCTAGGCAGGGTCTCAGTTCTGCCTCTTTCTCCCTTCTCCCTCCAAATGGCCTGGCCTGAGGTTTCAGACGTGAATCCGGAAGGGGTCGCAACAGATGAAGGAACAAGAACAAACGTCCTAACCACCATATAACCACCAATCCTGGAAGCTGCAAACAGAGACCAGCTACTTATGCTCCAGTGCTTCTTGGCTTGCTCCCTTAAAGTATAAGGCCTTCAGTGCTGAAAGAGAGAGACAACACTCATGGGACTGAAATGAATGACTGACGCAATCCACAATATTGTTCTGATCTCCCAGAAGATATGAAGCTTGCAAGGGAATATCGTGGGAGGTGCACAGATCACACAGAGCAATGGCTTCCTGATACTGGGGAGAGGCACAAGCACTACGCTGGCTGTTGTGTAATACAAATATTTACCAAATCTACAAAATAACTGTTTACAGTATCCAAACAAGACTAAAGACAGTGCTGAAAGGCACGGAAAGCCAAGAAGCAGGAGGACTAGATAACTGCTGCCAGTCAGTTAAGCCATTTCCATCTTCCTCCTTTCACTGAAGTGCATGATGAGAGTCAATGAGGTTCCTTGCAGTAGAGACCATAACTATAACTTAGCTGGGTCTATGGAAGTGTGTTATAAAGGGCCTATTATATTTATTTTTCACTTTTTTTTGTACACTGAAATCTGTTTAATGATTTGTTCTAAAATTGAAATTATAGTTCGTACAAGAATTTTCCCCCATGTTTATTGTGGCTATTTAATATAACAGGTAGAAAAATAGTCTTAACAGTCCATAAAGGCCTCTAAGCATTTATATAATGCAGATTTTACCAAATCTAATAACTGTTTACAGCAGTGGTCCCCAATCTTTTGGGGCTGCCGGACACCCGGGGCTGGCGCCACGCATGCGCCGCGCGCCCGGGGCGGGGGCCATGCATGCACTGGGTGCCCGGAGTCCGGGGGTCAAAGAATGGCTCGGGCCGGCCCTGGTCACTAGGCGGGTGCACATAAATGCCCCAGCGGGAGCCATGGTGCCCACAGGCACCATGTTGGGGACCATGGGTTTACAGAATCCAAACAAGACTAAAGACTAAGCTGCTGACCATGAACAGTTAAGATTCAATAGTTATTAACAAGCACATGACTGAGAGCGAAGAAACTTTGTGCTTCAGTTTCCCAACTCTGATCTACTGTGTTCTTATGGTAGAGTAATTTAGTACAGTACTTTGAATAGTGCTCTCCAATTCCAGGATAAACAGTTCAGAACAAATACCACAAAATCTTCCAGCCATGTGGGCTCAAATAGTCCTTAAACAGCTCTTCCCTGCCCATTTATCCGTTCATGCAAACTGTGTAGTTGGCAGGAGCACAGGAGTTGGCTCTGGGGGCCAGGGCTTTAGGTGGACCGTTAATATTTTAATGAATATGCAAATAAAATGTTACCGGTCTGCCAAAAATTTGTTAATGGGTTTGCCAGTCCGCAATACAAAAAAGGTTGGGAACCACGGGTGACTACTAGAGTAGTCGCTTACATCCCTGTGCGATACTAAAACTAGCAGCATGGCTCTGGCCCAGGAGCAGCTGCACCACAGCCCTGACTCCAATCTCAGGACATGGGGCAGCTGCCTGCCATGTGGCCCCACCCCATGCACTGAGACTGGAGCCAGGGCCTGAGTGCTATTTTTGGTACTGAAGCCCCAGCAACCATCATGTAGCCCTAGCCCCACGTGCTCCCGGGGCAGGATCACGTTGCGGACAGCTTCCCCGTGTGCCACAGCAGAGAAAGTTCTCAGGGGACTGTCTGGTCACTGCCCAGACCCAGGGGACTGCAGATTGTCTCTAGGGGTGCAGTCTGGGCAGACAGGGAGAGATTTAACCAGGAACCTCTCTCTCCATCTCCATGGCCTATTTATTATAAGAGGTACACTAGTGTGCTGTGTTTTACACTCAGGGTATGTCTACACTATCCCGCTAGTTCGAACTAGCGGGATAATGTAGGCATACCACACTTGCAAATGAAGCCCGGGATTTGAATTTCCCGGGCTTCATTTGCATAAGCGGGGCGCCGCCATTTTTAAAACCCCGCTCGTTCGAACCCCGTGCAGCGCGGCTACACGGGGCACGAACTAGGTAGTTCGAACTAGGCTTCCTAGTTCGAACTACCGTTACTCCTCGTGGAATGAGGAGTAACGGTAGTTCGAACTAGGAAGCCTAGTTCGAACTACCTAGTTCGTGCCCCGTGTAGCCGCGCTGCACGGGGTTCGAACGAGCGGGGTTTTAAAAATGGCGGCGCCCCGCTTATGCAAATGAAGCCCGGGAAATTCAAATCCCGGGCTTCATTTGCAAGTGCGGTATGCCTACATTACCATCCTAGTTCGAACTAGGAGGGTAGTGTAGACATACCCTCAGTCTTTAGGAGCAGTATCAGACAGTCCCTCCCCATGGGCTGTGCAGCACTTAGGCAGTGGGATCCTGAGGATACTCTGACCCACAGGAGGAATGAGGTGGCCTCATGTCCCCGAAGACCATTCCATGGCATAATGGAGCATGTGTTGGGGGAATCACTGAGAGAAAGGCCCCCCCTGGGCTCCATGGCTTTGGGATCAGAGGGCTGGAGGCAGGAGCCTTTGGCAGGAGAAAGGGGGCAGTGCGTGTGAGACACTGTGCATCCAAGAAGAAACTAAAGCAGGATTGTTCAAAATGGGAATCATGACACTTCACTATGAGCTGGTGCCGGATTTGAGGCGGAGGTAATGAACGAACGTGTAACATGCTGCTACATTTCCTTTTCTCTACCACTCTATATTTAGTGCTTCTGCTATTTTTATTTTGTTTAATTTGTTTATTCAACCTCACACTTGTTTTGTTTTATTGAAGGTTTATTTTGGATTATTTTCTTGGTTCAGGAAGAAAAAGCCATCACCTCCTGCATACTGAATTACCCACCTGAACTTGTAATGGTCACTCTACGTTTGTGACCCATAACCATTTAATTCCTGGAAAACTCAAACAAATGCTCCCCTGAATGCATAAGGGATTTTGGGACTGTCACCCAAGTACTCACTGGTAACACAAGACAACCTCCTCACCCCAGAAGCAGTGAGGAAAATAAAGGCGGCAAGGATGCAGATCTGTATAAAAATTCTGGGTATTTATCTGCCTAGGATTTCTCTTCAGTGGCTCAGAGTCTCACCTGCCCCATTTTTAGGATTCAGTGACATCCAACTCAGTTTCCTACTGTGGTATCCTTATGCTGGCCTTAAGGCTGGGCAAACTGGGCCCATGCCCAGGGAGCCATAGCCAGAGGGTGAAGAGCAACTGGGCATGGGCGTTGCTGGGCAAAGGGGGTGAAGGGTACTGGGTGGGAGGCAGCATGGCAGGACACGTTGAAGGCACGGGGTGTGGGTTGGGGACACATCTGGGAGGAAGTTGCAGGGGTTGGGGACACTGTGCAGAAGTTAGGGGCAAAGGGGGCACAGGATGGTAGTTCAGGGTTTGGGGAGCCCATAGATGCAGGGATGGTGGGAGTGAGACTTGGTGTCAACCTGGGTGGGTGGATGCAGGGTCATGCACTTGTTAATTATCCCTTGTTTTAATATTTTTTATTCCATAACCATTTAAAATTATATATTTTGTTAGTAACTAGTGGGTGGCATGGTGGCACACATCCAAACAAGTACACATGATGTCAATGTTGGTGCACAAGACTAAACTCACTCCACTGACAGATGGAAAGTGTTAGAGGGAACACTGGTAGGGAGGATAAAGCAGCCGCTGAACTTAAGGTGGTGGGGTGGGTCCTCCATTGGCCTCATGGATAAGACATCAACCTTGAGACCCTGGCGCTGTGGGCTCAAGCCCTCCACCCAGCCAAGGAGCAGCCAGGCAGCCACCACCAGTCTCCCCCAGGTCCAAAGCCATCACCAGCTGAAGGTAAGGAGGATAGGGCACCTGCTGAAGGCAGGGAGGTATGGGGTAGCTCTGCCAATGGATGATGGTGAAATACTGCAGATACAGATTCTCTAATGTTTCAAAGGCTGCCCTTTTTTAGTCTGTTAAGCACATAATCACGATGTCTCCTGAGCCTTCTCCAAACAAACCCACTTACACTTACACTTTGTCCCAGACTACACCAGGGCTAAGCTATGCCTATAGCCTCCTTTAAAGAGTCAGTGTATACCCTATTATGGGATGGTAAAAATAACTCACCTCTCTACTGGGATTGCTGTGCTTCTTCCACAGCTTGAGTCATTCATAAGTTTTTTTAAAAGTTCCTCATCTCTTCTTCATAGATCTATTTCTAAACAGAGTATTGCCCATATATTAGTACAGTGGTTCTCAACCACCAGGCCACAGACCCCTGCCTGCCAGGCCACACCCCCAGCTGGGCTCCACTGGGGAGCACAGCAGTGTTCCCTCTAAGGTGCGTGCTCAAGAATTTGAGGCCCACCTGGGTGCTCAGCTGCTCTGGGATGGCACCACATGGCCGGCAGCTGCCCCACCCCAGGAGCAGCAGGGCAGCCACTACGCAGCTCTGGCCCTCGCTTTGGCCCTTCCCCCGAGCTGGAGCTGCAGGCCACATGGCCAGAGCAGGAGCTGCAGGGAAGAGAGGTGAGGGGGTTGTGGGTGGGCGGGGCAGAGTGTGATATACAGGCAGCCCAAGGTCCATGTGAATGGAGAGCTGCCACAGGATGAACCTCCAGCACTGAGGAGGAGGCTGGAGCCACATTGTCCCATATGGCCCCAGTGCAGATTCTGATCCCCCAGGCCAGTCCGTGAAGGGTGAGTGCAGCTCTTGCCAGCGCTCTGCCCTGGCCATCAGGAAGCCCTGAGAGCTGCCGGGTCTGACCCGGGCATTGGAGTCTGGTGGTACGATTCTCCTGTGCAGAGCCACTTCCAGGGGCCGCAGCTGGGCAAATGCTGAGCTGTTAATCCCTGTGCAACTGCCCTCACATTCTGGGACTTGCCATTTCCTGCCCAACTCCCTGCATTGGTCTCTCCAAGCAGTCTCCTTCCCCTCTGCCAGCTCTCACTGCCTGGCCCTCAGGCTGCTGAATTGTGGGTTGTCTTAAGAGGTGGAGGATTCTAAGGGGGCTGCTGGTATGGAAGGGATATTGGGAGGTTGGGTGCAGTAGGGTTCTGGAAATAGGAGGCTGGCACTGGAGGGAGAGGTGGCGGGGGGAGGGGCTCTAAGCCTTAAGGGACAGGTGGCTGAAGGAGCTGAAGCCAGGCATTTGTGGTGGCTCTGGGGGCCGGGGCTTTTGACGGACTGGTAACATTTTATTTGCATATTCATTTGCATAAAAAGGGCTCTAGAGGCAATCTTGGCAATTACAGACTGGTAAGTCTAACTTCAGTACTGGGCAAATTAGTCAAAACAATAGTAAAGAATAAAATTGTGAGACATGTAGAAGAACATAATTTGTTGGACAAAAGTCAACATGGTTTCTGTAAAGGGAAACCATGTCTTAGTAATCTATTAGAGTTCTTTGAAGGGGTTAACAAACATGCAAACAAGGGGAATCCAGTAGATACAGTATACTTAGATTTTCAGAAAGCCTTTGACAAGGTCCCTCACCAAAGGCTCTTGTGTAAAATACATTGCCATGGGATAAGAGGGAAGGTCCTTTCTTGGACTGAGAACTGGTTAAAAGACAGGAAACAAAGGGTAGGAATAAATGGTAAAATTTCAGAATGGAGAGGGGTAATTAGTGGTGTCCCCCAAGGGTCAGTCCTGGGACCAATCCTTTTCAACTTATTCATAAATGATCTGGAGAAAGGGGTAAGCAGTGAGGTGGTAAAGTTTGTGGATGATACCAAACTGTTTAGGATAGTCAAGACAGAAGCAGACTGTGAGGGACTCCACAAAGATCTCACCAAACTGAGTGATTGGGCAACAAAATGGCAAATTAAATTTAATGTGGATAAGTGTAAAGTAATGCACATCGGGAGAAATAACCCCAACTATATGTACAGTATGATGGAGGCTAATTTGGCTATGACAAATCAGGAAAGAGATCTTGGAGTTATTGTGGATAGTTATCTGAAAACTTCCACACAGTGTGCTGCAGCAGTCAAAAAGGCAAATAGGATGCTAGGAATTATTAAGAAAGGGGTAGAAAATAAGACACAGAATATCTTACTGCCCCTGTATAAAGCTATGGTACGCCCACATCCTGAATACTGTGTACAGATGTGGTCTCCTCACCTCAAAAAAGATATTTTGGCCTTGGAGAGGGCTCAGAAAAGGGCAACTAAAATGATTAGGGGTTTGGAACGGGTCCCATATGAAGAGAGGTTAAAGCGACTGGGACTTTTCAGTTTAGGAAAGAGGAGACTGAGGGGGGATATGATAGAGGTATATAAAATCATTAGTGCCCATAATAGAAGAACTAGAGGACACCAAATGAAATTAATGGGTACCAGGTTTAGAACTAATAAAAGAAAGTTCTTCTTCACACAGTGTGAAGTCAACCTGTGGAACTCCTTGCCAGAGGAGGATGTGAAGGCTAGGACTATAACAGAGTTTAAAGAGAAGCTAGATAATTTCATGGAGGTTAAGTCCATAAAAGGCTATTAGCCAGGGGACAGAAATGGTGTCCCTGGCCTCTGTTTGTCAGAGGCTGGAGAGGGATGGCAGGAGACAAATCGCTTGATCATTGTCTTCGGTCCACCCTCTCTGGGGCACCTGGTGCTGGCCACTGTTGGCAGACAGGCTACTGTGCTAGATGGACCTTTGGTCTGACCCAGTATGGCCGTTCTTATGTTCTTATGTTATGCCAGTTCTCCAAGAATTTATGAATGGGTTTGCTGGTCCGCAGTATAAAAAAAGTTGGGAACCACTATATTAGTATATCCTTTAGCATAATAAAGATATAAAAGAATGCTCTAGTTCTATTCCTCCCCCTCTCCCCCTGAAGGTTATCTTTAAAGGAGGAAAAAGTCTTCTGCTATTCCTCCTTCTATGGGCTTACCAGTCCCTCATCTTGAACATGTCATTCCTCCTTGGAGGGAATTTATCTATTTTCCTGCAACTCATTAGATGTGGCTTCAACCCGATCTTTCCCTCTGACTGACAAGGAGAGCTTCTTCTCCAGTTCTCTTTGACCCTGGTTCCTCAAAAAACTCTCACCTCATATCCCTGCTAAGCCAAATCAAGACCATATCTAATCTTACCTGACTGCTGAAGCAGATTGGCTGTTATAGAAAGCCTAGTCCCTAACTATAATTATTTAATGCCTGGTCACCTGATCCAACCACCAGCCTAAAACCATCATGTGGGAAGCAAATAACTAGGCACAAGGGAGGCTGAGTCCAATTGCTCCTGAAAGACTAATTCATGCTACGCCAGGCCCTCTCCCCTTTAAAGTATAAAGGTCCTGGTATGAGTCAGGATCTCACTACTAATGTGTAGACAATCCATCTACAGCTTATACTCTCAGATCTGAGTGTACAAACAACTGAAATAAATCTCATAAGTGTGTATTTGGCTATGAATGAAAAAAGGCTTCCTAACAATATTGGTACATGAAGTGCAGAGATATCAACAATAGAACTGAAATTCAATCTGTTTCAGACACTTTTTACACAGTTGTGACTACTGTAATGTGAGACGTGTATAACTAACATGGTTTTGAGGGAACAAAAGCTTTTATGTGCTTTCTGACCAGCTACGGTAATCAATAGAGGCACACCTTGGATATACTCAAACCTCAGGGATGATTAGTCCTTATAGTAACATATGTCAGGTCGATATGCTAGTTATGACTTGTGATTGAAACTTTCTGCCTCATTTCCTATTGTGTCACTTTCTGCCTCACTTTTCATAGTGTTCAAAAAGTATTTGAATATACTTACAGTGTTGTGTTTTCACTTGACACATTATGTACAGCAATATCTTGATAGAGACTATTATCAGCTGAAATGTCTCTTTCTGAAATCTCAGTCACATCTATCCCTGTGAAAAGACTTAGGGAAAAAGAACATATAGATCATCTGTCATATCAAAATCCATGTTCTGCTTAGTCTAATATCTACAACTTTATTTTGTCTATAGAAGCAACAAGGGGGTGGGGGAGCAGGAGCTGGTGACCAGGACGAGCTGGCTTTAACCAGCTCATGAGCACCAGATCTGCCTCCCGCATCCCCCTGCACTGCTACCTCTGATACAGAGGCAGCAGCATGGAGGGTGAGGGGGCAGGCTGGAGCCAATATGCATAGGAAGCCGGCTTTGAAGCAGGCTTCCCACACATGCTGGCTCCATGGACCTGCCTACACCCCCCCCCTTCTGCCTTAAAAGCCAGTTCCCACCAGCACTATTTTCATGGTGCCACCTCCCCACCCCTCGCCACACTGCTGCCTCTACAGGAGCACAGGAGGTGGTGGGGGAGGCTGCCGCAAAGCAGCCCCTGTCCGCTGGGGGTCCAAGCTCCCCACTGACAGAGGCTGCTGCAATATACCAGCCTCTGTCCATGGGGAGCTTGGACACCCCCCAACACACAGAGTGGCGGCAGGTAGCTGGTCTGCACAGGGAACTGGTTTTTAAACTAACAGCAGCCTGGGGGGGGGGGAGGGAGGGTGTAGTAGGCTACCCGGAAATGGGGCTGGGAGCAAACTGGCTGCTGGCCCTGGGGACTACCAAATAGTCATGTAACAGCTAAGATTTCATTCAGTTACACAACCATTCAGATATATGATATCTAACATCCCTACTTTACAGTACACAGGGTATGCTGAATTAGCACAGGTGATTGGCTCCTAGGTCTGAGCACCCAGGTTAGCCACATCTGAATGCAAACCCTACATGCATTACTGTGTCTCTTTTTCTTTCTCACCTTTTTATGTCTGAGAGCATATCCTGGTTTTCTTTGTGTTGAGATGCTTTAGGATTTTTTTCCAGTCAATTTGGGAATAACTTGTCTGTCTTTTAAGGGGAACTGTGGGGAGGCATTGGAGGAGTGTCAACATTCAAGTGATTTAGCTTGAACCCATACTGCACTGTGTGCAGTTTCAAGTCCAAATTAAATTGGAGCCAGCCCTCTACTCCTCTCCTTCAGCCTGACAAACTACCTCATCAGTGAGGGTATGTCTACACTACCACCCTAGTTCGAACTAGGGTGGTAATGTAGGCAACCGGAGTTGCAAATGAAGCCCGGGATTTGAATTTCCTGGGCTTCATTTGCATCTCGCCGGGCGCCGCCATTTTTAAATGTCCGCTAGTGCGGACTCCGTGCCGCGCGGCTACACGCGGCACGGACTAGGTAGTTCGGACTAGGCTTCCTATTTTGAACTACCGTTACTCCTCGTTTCACGTTTCACAAGCTACCTAATCCGAACTACCTAGTCTGTGCCGCGTGTAGCCGCACGGCACGGAGTCCGCACTAGCGGACATTTAAAAATGGCGGTGCCCGGCGAGATGCAAATGCAGCCCAGGAAATTCAAATCCCGGGCTTCATTTGCAACTCCGGTTGCCTACATTACCACCCTAGTTCGAACTAGGGTGGTAGTGTAGACATACCCTTAGAGATTTTGTATATGAACAGTTAGTAGGGTTTGGACCACTGTGCCCTCTAATCTTTTCCAACCATGTGCAGATCAAATGTTGTTATGTGCAATGAAGCATGCGTGAATATGCACCACCAGTAGAAACAAAGCCTAACTGTGGGCACTCTGCTAAGCAGCTGGGCAGCATGGGAATCTCTCCTGAGTGGCTGCCCAAGCGCTCAGCTTACAGGGAACACTGGTTTGAACTGAAAACCAACTAAAAGGCTGGGTTAACTCTATGAAACTCTAATTTGCAAATATAACAGCATACCATTCTATGTGGAGGCATAGCCTGAAGAGTAGGTGAAGTGGTGACTCTACATGTATCTAACTGTATCAAGGAAAAATGAGATTTCATATTCAAAATATAATTCTATATTGTACACAATAAAATCTTAAAATCACCATGTAACTTGTTGCAAGCATTTAGTATAGTGTGAAGTTGTCTGGAGCTGATGATCTAGCATAGAATGGCTTTTTAAAATATTTTAACAATCCCGTGCCCCATCTACACTACCAGAACAACCACATAAACAGAAACAATTTAAAAAAAACATTTAACACAATAGAACATATATATGCAAGTTCAGGTACCAACTGTTGTAGAGTATTCATTTCTGTTACCTTATTGTATTATCACACATGGTGTCAGAATGATATGCTTAAACCAGATCCTTATACAGATGGTCAATATAACCACAATTCAGTGAGGAGGAATAATTAGATCTCAGGCTACTTTCCCTGTATTGTTTAAGCATGAGAACAGTCTGGGAATACACCTGGGATCTTCCAGTAGAGTGACAAATTACACGTGGTGCTTCTTTTTATTCCTAATCATAAGCATCAGTGAGACAGTGTACCTGTGATGCATATACTATAGAAGAGTCATAATATTATCCTTAATTTTAAAATATAAGAAAGCAGGTGAAGGAGTCATGTGAGAGAAGGAATGTAGACCCAGCTACCAGTCTTGATCCTAAAATTACAATAACAAACCTCTCTGGTAAATTTAAATCAAACATCAGAAATGACCACTAATCGATGGATAGCAACTTAAAATCTTAACTGTAATTTTTAAATATTTTCTAGATAGATGCTTTTTTCAGTTTCAAGCAAAATAAAAATGAGTTGACAATAACTTTGGGTCCCAGCAGCACTACAGAAGAACTGTGTTAGGTGTAAACAGTCTCTGATGCGCTGACATAATTGATGCTAGCCTTTCTAGTTCTCTCACACTAGAGAACCATGTTTGCACAATATCAGTGCACTATGGGAAAATCTGTTCCATATCAGATATCACCACAGCTTCTAGTAATCATGAATATTTTTATGGTGCAGTTTTCTAAACTATGAAGATAGAAATACTAATTAAATATTACATTTCAAAAACACTATATCAACAGGATTTAATATCTTTACGAACGTGTTGCTGTCACGGTCAATCTTAGGTTCCCTGCTAGGTTTGAAATTGGGGTGAGTCATATTGGTGCAAATTTAACATTGGTGCAATGAAGCTATCTAGGGTAGCTGTATCTTTACCAAATTATAGGTATTTTGATCTCCTGGACCAGAATAAAGCCATTGCTTCCAGTTCCAAGATTAATCTTGTAGATTTCACTTACAATTCAAATATATTGGACCACAAATAGTACAAAAATACAAATATGAATTAATAAATAAATATGACATGTAGATCTATATAAAAGTAAACATTTCCATATAGGGGTGTTGAAACAGCTTTTGATATTGGTGGTGCTGAAAGCCACTGAACAAAACTATAAACCCTGTCTGTATCTGGTGGAGACCATGTATATGGTTATTATTACTACTTCAAGACAGAAGGTGCTACTACACCCCAACACCTCAAGTTCCAGCACCTTGCATCCACACTGATCTTCAAAAATTCTCTCTTCCTTCTTCTTTATTAAAGGTTAACGTAAAGATTAGTTGGAGCCATTCAAATGCTAATCTTGCTTGCTAAACCAAGTTAAATGAAGAATTAATTATATTTGCTCCTCTACAATTCTGATCATTTTTCTTATGTTACATCCTTTCTTGTTCCATTTCATTTGTCTTGTTAAACCCAAAGATTGTAACTTTTTGAGGTATGGTTTGTTTTAGCATATGTTAGTATAAGAATGGGGCCTGGTGTAGTGAGGCATTTAGGCACTACCAGAATACAAACAATAAATTATTGCAATTATTATAAACAATGGGATCATAAACCCCTAAAGGCCTGTGTATGTTTTGAATTGAAGCTGTGTAGGTCGAGGCTGTCTACATTGAGACAACAATTTCTCCAGGTAAACTAACTGTCCTTAAACTATTCTACAGGCATGGTCAGACCAAACTTAAAAGTCAAATCTGCTAGGAAAAATCCAAGGAATATAGTTCTGGATCTGACAGTACTGCATCTTGAACATATTGTAAATTATGGGGAAAAATCTATCCAATAAGAGGTCAATTTAGAGATTCTCTAATACTTATACTTTTGAGTAATTTACAATTGTATTCTAGACATGTATGTGATGCAAGCAGGCTAGGTGCCAGCTCCTGGCAAGGCTCCATCCCAGGCCTAACTGAATGCAGACAAATTCATAGTTGGAAACCAGTCTGGTTCATCTGTGGGTTAGTATAGTTAAAATAGATATTAATCTTATAAGAATGTGTTTAGACTTTATGGAATGCTTTTAGGATGCTGCATATTTGAATTAATCCTATTTATAATATCATTATCCCATACTTGTAAGGTAATACTTAAGTGTTTAAAATTGCAAAAATATTCTGAAATGCTATAACTCAAACTGGAAAAAGGCTTCATCTAATGCAAAATGGTGGATTCCTACCAAAGGTTTTATCTCCTCCTGTCAATCAGGAAATACAACTGAATCGGAATGGGTTAATTGTGTACTAGGGATATAAGTGACTAGTCGACTACCCAAAAATCCTAGGCTTGTCAGGTAGTCGAGTCCCTACTCTACTAGTCGCTTCCCCCCCCCTTGCTGCCTCTGTTTCAGAGGCAGCAAGAGGGGGGGGGAAGCAGTAGCCAGTGCTGGGGGGAGCCAACTTAAAAGCCAGCTACCTCCAGCACTGTCTCCAAGGGGATCAGGGAAGGCAGAAGTGCAGAGGGGAACCCAGGGTAAGCAGGGACTCAAGCAGTCCCCTCTTACACAGGGTCTCAACTGCTGTGCCTCTGTCTTGAGGTACAATAGTCGGGACCTCATGCAGGTGGGGCTTGCTTGAGTCCCCACTCGCCCTGGGCTCCCTACTGTGCCTCTGCTTTTCAAAAGGCAGAGGCACAGCAGTTGGGACCTAGCCCGACCCTATCCGGAAATTCCATTGACTACTTGATTAGCTGATTAATCAAAATTTAATACAGGCAGTCCCCGAGTTACGCGGATCCGACTTATGTCGGATCCGCAGTTACGAACGGGGTTTGCTGCCCGTCTCCCTGGTCTGCTGGAGACCAGCAGACCAGGGAGACGGGAAGCAAAGCCTCTGAGGATGCTGGCAGCGGGACAGCCGCGGCGCGTCTGGGCTGTCCGCTGCCCGCGTGCTCCGCGGCTTTGCTCCACGTCTCCCAAGACCAGGCAGATGGGGAGCAAAGCCGGGGAGCACACGGGCAGCGAATAGCCCGGACGCGCCGCGGCTGTCCCGCTGCTGGCGTCCTCAGAGGCTTTGCTCCCCTTCTCCCTGGTCTGCTGGTCTCCAGCTGGCGTGTTCCGTGGCTTTGCTCCCTGTCTTCCTGGTCTGCTGGAGACCAGCAGACCAGGGAGATGGGGAGCAAAGCCGGGGAGCACGCGGGCAGCGGACAGCCCAGACGCGCCGCGGCTGTCCCGCTGCCGGCGTGCTCCGCGGCTTTGCTCCCCATCTCCCTGGTCTGCTGGTCTCCAGCAGACCAGGGAAACGCTGAGCAAAGCCGCGGAGGACCTGGGAGGCAGGACCACGGTGCGTCTCGGTCCCCCGCCCGCGTCTCCCTGGTCTGCTGGGGGGGGGGGGGCACAGCTAGTACGCCCTCCCCCCCCCCCACAGCAGTCCAGGCTTTTCTCCGGACGCCTGTGGTAGAGCAGCTGGGGCGCTGCTGGTTGATCCCGCAGCGCCGCTCTGGGCGCTACTGGACCAACCTGGCAGCACCCCAGCTGCTCTGCCCCAGGCGTCCTGATTCAGCCGCTGCTGGTCAGTTTCAGCAGTGGCTGAATCAGGACGCCTCGGGCAGAGCAGCTGGGGTGCTGGTGGATTGGTCCAGTAACGCCGAGGAGCGGCGCTACTGGACCAATCCAGCAGCACCCCAGCTGCTCTGCCCCAGGCGTCCCCAAGTCAGCCGCTGCTGAAACTGACCAGCGCTGACTACAGGAAGCCCGAGGCAGAGTTGCTCTGCCCCGGGCTTCCTGGAATCAGCCGCTGATCAGTTTCAGCAGCAGCTGACTTGGGGACGCCTGGGGTTCTTAAGTTGAATCTGTATGTGTATGTAAGTCGGAACTGGCGTACAGATTCAGCCTGTTGAAACTGATCAGAGACTGATTCCAGGAAGCCCGGGACAGAGCAACTCTGCCTCGGGCTTCCTGTAGTCAGCCGCTGGTCAGTTTCAGCAGCGGCTGAATCTGGACGCCAGTTCCGACTTACATACAGATTCAACTTAAGAACAAACCTACAGTCCCTATCTTGTACGTAACCCGGGGACTGCCTGTATCCCTATTGTGGACCCAAGACTTTGTTGATTACTCCCCTTATCCCTACCCTAAAGAGATTATGAGCCGAAGCACTCATCCTATCATCTTGGAGATGGAAATAAAAATCCTTGACCAGAAGGAATTAGGGTTTTTAAGGATTTTAAGGAGCAAAGTTTCCTAAACATAAGCAAGAGATTCCCCCAGACTCACCTGGATTAGCTCTAATGGATTTAGAGTGCTGGCATATTCCAGCAGTTCCATCACTACCTGAAATCTAAGACTGCAATTTGTGTGTATTTGTATTTGTTTTAACCTTGTAAATAATTATCTTATTTCTCTTTCCTATTTAATAAAACTCTAGTCAGTTCATTAAACAATTGGCTAAAAACATTGTCTTTGGTGTAAGATCTAAGGTGTAAATTGACCTAGAGTAAGTGATTGGTCCCCCTGAATTGGGAGTAACCTGAATATTCTGTGATCTTTCCTGTAAAATGACTAGCTATTACAGAATCAAGCTTCCCTGGGTGATATGATAGATAAGAATACTGAAGGGGATTTTTTTCTTGTTATTTGATTCATGAAATCTAATTATGGAACTCACAACCTATTTGGGGATTGTGTCTTATTTCTTAAAGATGCCCTAAAGTTGGTATTCTTGCTCATGAGCCACTCCAGACAGCGTGACAGCATACATTTACTAACTTTATGCAAAACAATTGAAGTCCAGATTCTATATCATTGAATTTATTTTCCTCTGCTTATATGTAGATTTTGCTCAGCAGGTGGCTTGTAGCTTGCAATTGAAAACACCAGCTGCTAAATTCTCACAGTTCTAATTTAAAAGCTTAATTATCTTCAATTTGCAGTAGACTCCTCCTAGATGGCTGAAAACTTATTTGCCCATGATAAAAATCAAACTAAATGAACTATACTGTTTCTAGAAGAGTAGAGGTGACCAATAAGGAGTTTAATCCAGTATTCACATGACTAATCCCACTTAAGACAACCAGCCAGCCTACTCACATTAGTAAAAAGGTTTTGGTTTGGACCCCTCTTCCCTCCACCTCCCTTAGTGCCAGTTCATGCAAACATATGGTTTGTTGACAAGTTAAATTATGAATGAAGACAGGCAGTAATCGTGAATGGAAACACAGTAAAATCTTAGAGTTAGGAACATCAGAGTTACAAACTGACCAGTTAACCATACCCCTCATTTGGAACTGAAAATACACAATCAAGTATCAAAGACAAGGAAAAAGTACTATACAGCACTGTACTGTGTTACATGTAGAGTACTAAAAAAAGAGAAAATTAAAAAAAAATTTGACAACATAAGAACATTTTCTGTAGTTGTTTCATTTAATGTTTTGTTCAAGTTCATAAGCACCCTTCATTGTCAAATTATTTGTGACTGAAGTTCTACTGTGTATAAATAGAGAAGTTATCAGAATTAAAGGTAGAGTGTTTAGTGTTTCTAAACTATGTGTATTTTATAGCACTATGACCAGGTCCCCCTGGTGGCAGGGGGGCCCAGTGGTTAAATCACAGGATTAGCCAGCACAAAAGGGGTGCAGAACCCTGCTGCTCATGCCCCAACCTAGGAATTCCAGCCCACTATATTAGTATAGTCCTTAAAGGTATGTCTACACTTGCACCCTCTTTCGAGAGAGGGATGCAAATGAAGACATTTGAAATTGCAAATGAAGCCGGGATTTAAATATCCCACACTTCATTTGCATATTCGCGTTATGGCGCTATTTCGAAATAACAGACACTGTTAAGATGCGGTTATATCGAGAGAAAACCCTTCTCTCAAAATAACCGTTATTCCTCATACAATGAAGTTTGCCAGTTATTTTGAGAGAAGGGCTTTCTCTCGAAATAACCGTGTCTTAACAGCGTCTGTTATTTCAAAATAGCGCTAGTTTGAAATAGCACCATAACGCAAATATGCAAATGAAGCGCAGGATATTTTAATCCCAGCTTCATTTGCAATTTCATATGTCTTCATTTGCACTCCTCTCTCAAAAGAGGATGCAAGTGTAGACATACCCTAAGTTTGGGGCATAACACCAAGAATCCAGATTCCCCCCCTTAGTTAGGGTTCTAGCAGGTTTCCCCCCTTTTTGTCACAAAAGGTGGGGCTGGAGGCTTACTTGCCTCTGTGGCTGGCCAAGTGGACAGGCTTTGGTTCATGACCTGCAGAACCACACTCCTGTCTCCTTGTTGGTCAGCTCCTAACTGACCCAGGCTCCTTCCTTTTATCCACCCTCCAGGCCTGGCATTGGCTACAGGTAAAGCAGGGCAGGGCTAGCTGGGCCAAAAAGGCTTTGTTTAACCCCTGTGATGCCAGGCCCTCCTTTCTTCACTCCTTCACAAGCACCAATAAGTACAGTAGGTATTTCACAATCATAGCATGAGGCAGGTTCCAAGAGTCCAGGCAATCAGTCTTAAAAGACAAAAGAAAGAGGAGGGATAAGGGGTAGTGAGTATCTGCTGGCCCAACCAGTTCAGTGTACACCAAATCACTAATCTCATAACCTGTATCCAAAAGGTGTCATGTAAGACATCAACAGAAAACTAGTAACACACTGATAATGAATTTTGTTGTATGGTGTATATATGGAGGACACATTTGTGATTACAAACATATTGGGAATTGTGATCTTAAAGCATGTTGGCAGGGCTAAAGAAGTTATCCCACCTTAGAAAAAGGAATGTGGTTCTGCCCCTTGAAAGTGCTTCCAAAGTATATTAAAAATAGTGGAAATGTACTTTACATAAAACATGAGCAATGGAAAACATATGCTGGAGGAAGCTGTGCCTTCTCCAAACAGCCAGGTGTGGCCCTGGCCCATGCTCAGCCCCCAGATCCCCTGTTTGTTCCATTCTGCAGCCCGGTTCCAGGGGCGGGGGCTCTGCCATCCACCGTCCTGGTGTTCCAGAGCTGCAGCAGCATCAGCCTCTGTCCCTGTAGATTGGGGTAGGGGAGCAGCAGCACAGTGCACCTTCCTGTGCTCTATGGCTGGGGAAACTGCAGTGGCATCACCCAAACTCCCCTGCACTCCAGGGTGAGACTGCACTATCCACCATCCTGTTGGTAGGAACACTAGTCTGGATGGGCAACAATGACCATAATGGGAGGGCATTGGATAAAAATGGGGGATGGAAGGGCGGGCCTTGGGTGAAAGGGGTAGAACTGGAGGCTAGTCTCCCTCAGCCAGTGGTTCATGTGAAGCCCATGCATAAAAGGTAAACAAAATACTCAAGTCAACAAGGGGAGGAGATTGATCTGTTTCTTGCAATCTGTATTTTAGCAAACACCAGCAAGGGAAGAAATCAGCTTGAAACTTCCTTAACCTCTCAACTCCATGTCTTCTTCCTCACAGCTTGAATGAACTTCTCAGGTGCTGGCTTCTTCCAGGTACTGAGGGTGCTCAGCTTCGCATTCTGTGCCCTGACACCACCTTACCCCTTAATCCAAGCATCTGACCCCCACTAGGCCTCTTCCTGTCCCAACTCTGCTCCAGGCCCCACCCATACTCCACCCCTCCTCCAATATCCCACCCTGCCTCTTCCCACCCCGCCTCTTCCTGCCCAATTATGCCCCCACCAAGTTTATTCCCTCCCTTCCCATGGAACAGCTGGGAGGAACTGATTGACAGAGGAGCTGAGGAGGGAGGGCAAGATGGCTGCCAGTGGATGCAAAGCACACACTATTTTTTTTCTGTGGATACTGTAGTTTTGGAGCACCCATGGAGTTGGCATCCATGATGAACTTTACTTTTGAGGATAATCTTCAGGAGAATTCTTTTCTAAGGATTCTTTCACTGAACTATAAAATATCTTGACTAGAGAGATGGTCAGCCATCTTCCTAGATGGTGGTGTAGTAAATATCTTACCCAGGGGCGGATATAGGACAGGGAGAACAGGGAGGCCACCCCAGGCCCCGCGCTTCAAAAAGCCCCGCGCATGCGCCGTGGCGCCACCGCGCATGCGCATGGTGTCACTGCACATGCGCTGTGGCAAAGGGGGGGGGGCCCTGCTTAATTATGCTGCCCGGGGCCCCGCAAAACGGTCATCTGCCCCTGATCTTACCCCTGAACCCAGACTCTAGTTTTACTAAGTCTTAGTCTGTACAAGCTTTTTTCACTTTTTTTCTCTTGTAACTATTTCTAACCCGTCTTTCATATTGTAACTGACTTAAAATCCTATCTCCTTTTGCTAGTGAACTTGTTTGACTTTTAATCTAACCCAACCCAGTGCTGTAATGAACTCCAATTGGGGTGACAAGCTGTGCAGTTTGTCTCTTTAGAGGATCAAATGAACATTATTATTCCAGGAGAGGCCCGGAAATTGGGGAACACATGGTTTTTGGAAAAATTTGGGTTGGAGGGTGTTCATGTTATCTTGTTATGTGTAACCAAGGCCAGTGGAGCCAAGGAGTAGCTGTGGTATAACACTGACACTGAGTGGATGTCTGTAAGCATCCACAAAGGGAGCTATAGCAGCAGAGCATTTCAAGGCACACAGGTTTACAGGGCAAGTGATGACAACCTCTCATTGGCCTGAACCTCATCCCAGAATGTGACAGTAGCATCTCCACTGTTTTTAACTATAAAGTCTATAAGGAGATGTGTTCACTGCAGAGTTACAGGTATCAGCCATTCAAATGGCTAGCCTGCTGCAGGTATTAGCAGCCAGTTTGAAAAGCTGCATTTGAGTTACTGTGTCTGCAGTGGTGTGGTGCTACCCTATATCTGTTGCTGTAGGCATATCTCAGGGTACTTTAAGATGAGATGCTCTATAATTCTTTTCCATGGAATTGTGGGAAACTTGTCTGTCCTTTTGAGCATGCAGAGAGAATTGTGGGAAAGCACTAGAAAATTCTTAGCACTTGAGTGAGTAACCTGTATTCTCACTGTGAAATGACTGTGTTACCACCCTGGGTGTAAGCAGCACTTAGTTTTACTTTATAGCCCCATCAAGCCTGGATTAAAAGAAATAAATTGGATGGGAGGATTTTGTGTGAACAAAAACTTAATAAGAACCCAGTAATTATGCAGCAAAGTCTTACCCCCCAAAAATTCCCCTTCTGAGTAGTGAATATATGTAGCTGATTTAGTGAAGAGTTGTTTTGCTAAAGCAAAGTCAAAGAAATGAATTTTGCATTTAGTTCTGAATGAGGAGGTTGTGACTGTCCCAATTTCTTGTCAGAACCTGTTCCATAATCTTTTTCCAGCTCCTGTAGAAGTCCCTGTTTTCTGTGCTCACAAGCCTCCCTTGCATGTTGAATAGTAATAGAGAGGTAGCCGTGTTAGTCTGATCTTGCTAAAACAAAAGGAAAAACTATGTAGCACTTTAAATACTAACAAGATGGTTTAATCCGTGATGAGCTTTCGTGGGCCAAAATAGCTAGCTAAACCCTCTTTTCCTCCCTCTCCCTCCCCCCACCTTCTGTACTAAATCTGATTTGTCAGTTTAATAATGTGTTCACTTTTTTCATTGTATTCCTTCGGTATATATGGTCATGCCAATTCTCTTCCAGAATGTGATCTGAGGAAGTGGGTCTGGCCCATGAAAGCTATTAAACCATCTTGTTAGTCTTTAAAGTGTACATAGTTTTTCCTTTTGTTTTAGCAAGCCTCCCCTTGTGAGCACACAGTTGCTGTGAAGCAGGGCCGGCCCGAGCCATTAGTGCACCCCAGACCCCAGGAGCAGGGTGCATGCCGCTCCCCCCTCCCCGGTCCAGCAGCCCTGTGCGGCACCCCCTACAATGGGGCACCCCGGGCATTAGCCCGGTCAGCCTATAGCTTGGGCCGGCTCTGCTGTGAAGTGTGCTGTTGTGAGAGAGCATGGTTACAGAAGGTGAGGCAATCTTTCAGGTAGCTTGGACTACTCCTAGGACAGGAGATCATTGAACACAAGGACAAAAGCCATAGACCAGACTATTTTTAGTGAAGACCTTCAGAAAGTGGAGTGATAGGGATGATATAGGACCAGTATTGTATAACGGTCAGGTTGGAGTATTCTGTTCTAATTAAAACTTTTTCCAGCATGGGTAGCTTCCTTTCTATATCAAAAGAGGTGCAGTAATCAACAATGGTGATCATAAATCAGTATGGACAGATGAGACTGCTAATATAAAGTTATAGTCTTGTAACTAACTGCAGTTAAAAATTAGAGTTTTGTGGCTTGTCTCACTTCAGTTTCAGTCAGTCCTCTTTATGCAGATACTGATCTCCGTTATGGAGAGCAAATATTGAGTAATGATAGCATAGCCTACTTTCTGTATTATTCCATTCCTTATGTATTCTAATGTTTTATTCACTTTTCTGTTCTTTGCTGCATATTGAGATGTCCACAGTCTTTTTCCTGAGTTGATACAGTCAATTTAGAAGATAATAAGAAGGTAATACCAATTATTCCTTTCAATGTACATTTCCTTGCATTTACTGGCTTTGATTTACATTAACCATTGTTGCCCGTTCACTTATGTTGGGTAGATCACTCTGAAATGCATCCATTCTTTTGCACTCTTGACTACCCTAAGCAATTTTGTTTCAGCTATGGTTTTTGCTGCCTCACTGCTCTTTCTGTTTTCAGAGGTTCTTATACAGAATCTTGTGACATCCTGATATTATTAACCTTTTGCAATGATGAAAATTGATCACATTCCAATTCTATTTTTTGTCATTCAGCAAGATTCTGAGACATGACAATATTTTCCCATTAACACAACAGCTAGTTGCCTTACTAGTCTCTTGTAAAGGACTTTGTCAAAGGACCATTGAAAGTATAAGGCCTGGTCTACACATAGATTTTATATTGGTATAACTGTTTTAGTTAGGAGTGTGATATCAACACCACCCCTCATGTGGACACTGTAATACCAGTGCAAAGACTCCTTTTAAAAATACAACTTATTTTCCTTCCCATACTGGAATAAGCTATACCCGTATAAGGACATATTTAAATTAGTACACCAATATACTTCAAGTGATACAACTCCTCTTGAGTGGACACAGTTATACCTTTTGTTAAAATGCTTATATCAGTATAGTTTATTCCAGAATAGGAAAGGGAATAAGTTAATAAGTATGTATCTAGACGAGACCTAAATAAATTATGTCACATTGTTCTCTTTTTCCACAGTTGTTCTGACACGTACAAAACATTTTAATAGCTAAGTTGTGATTTTTCTTTGCAGAAGATGTACTGGTTAGTCCCTGTCACTCACACATCTGTAGTGGGCTATAGCTTAAATCCACACAGACTCTGAAGGTAGCATAGGCCCTCAAACTAAGGGTGTTGGGGTGCTGCCACACCCCTGGGCTTGAAGTGGTATCCATTATACTCAGGGTTTACAGTTTGGTTCAACAACTCTCAGCACCCGCCCCTTTCCCCCATACAGTTTGTTCCAGGACCCCTGGAAAGTAGCACAGAACCTAGTAGTATGCTTTTTAAGTGGGAGCCCTATCAGGAACACGCTATACCAGTGCTCCAAAATATGCATTTGGCTACCTGATTGTTTCCAGGAGGAGTTTGTTTACGATGGTAGTTTTGACCAACAAAGCTCAAAATTTCCTGGGATCATCCTGTTTAACAGACTGCTTTTCCATTCTCTGCCACAGCTGAGGTCAGCAGAGGCAGGGCCAGTTCTAACCAATTGGTGGGCCTGGGAGACCTCCCAGCTCGCCCATAGGGTTGCCAGACAATTTCCTAAAAAATATCAGACAAAAATTTATCAAGGAAAAAAAATCAAAACAGGGAAACCTGGGGCAAAGTCACAGCCCGCCCCTAAGACCAGCTCTGTTGGCGGCCCCTTGAAAATGGCAACTGCCCCTAACACTGGCTCTAAGCAGAGGTGCTCAAACTGGGACATATTTGGTATATAAGATATAGTGCTCCTGGCCCCTTGACATTAAAATTCACTTGCCTCCACCAGATCTATTTGTCTTTCAGAAAAGCTGCAGAATGATCTTCCTAAGCAAGCCTTTAGGGATGGATGAGGAGTCTAGCATTTTGTTCTGATATGTGAGGGGTAAGAAAATTTATGTCCTGTAACATATTTTTGGTAGCTGCTGCTGTAATGAATGAGCATGGGACAACGTGCTGCTGTTTTCATTTTTCATAAAGATTTTTGCATGATATTTTTAACTAATCACAAGGGTACATAAAGCCATGGGCAGACATTATTTTATAAGTGCTATTTAAATTAAAATAAAAAATAATATAAAAGAGGGCCCAGATTCAAAGGACAGAGTCAGGAATCTATGGTTGGGCATATATGGTACTGGAGGGACGGCTGAATGGAAAACACAAGTTAAACATGTCCAGTGAAATGGGAACTGATTTTAATCCTGATTCAAGAAAACTTTTTAGTCAGATACAAAGAAGCAGTGCTGTGTTAAAAGTGGATCATTGTTGTCAGACTATATGGTATGAATGTGAAGAGATTCAAAGCATGAGGGAGGTTTTAAATATTGTGTGTCAACAAGACAAAAATGCTTAGATTGCATCTTCTGTTTGAGAGTCTCAAAGTATTCACAAATTTGGAAAGGCCTAGTCTATACTAGTTTGAATTAAAATATGCAACTCCGGCTATGTTAATAGTGTAGCTTGAGTCAAAGTATCTTAAATCAAATTTTGGAGCCATCCACACTGCAGGAAATCGACAGGAGCGCACTCTCTAGGGTTGACAGATGGTTTCACAAAAAAAAAAAAAAAAAAAAACCGAACAGAAATACTGAAAGTGACCAGGGCTGAAATGCAGTCATGGCCCCTTTAATTCCTGAGCTGCTCCCTCCCCCCCCCCCTTTCCCCAGACTTCTGTGGGGCGCCTGAGCCTGGCCTCGGGAAAAACAGAAAATACCGGACATTTTAGATGTCCAGTATTTTCTGAATTTTTTTTTTGCCAGACGGAAGGTGCAATTACTGGACTATCTGGTTCAATAATGAACACCTGGCAACCCTAGTACTCTCCATTCAACTTCCATTACTCCTCATAGGAGGAGGACTACCGGCATCGATGGGAACACCCTCTCAGTTCAAATTAGCATGTCTTCACTAGACCCCCTAATTTGAATCCCAGAAGATTGACGGTGGCAGCTTCGATCTTCTCTGTAATGTAGACATGGCCAAAGTGTTATCCCCATTTAGAGATAGGGAGAATGAGGCACACAGTGACTTAAATGACTAGTCAAAGATAACATCACCAGAAGATAACACAGTAAAATCTGGGATTACAAAACAAGCCTCCTGATTCCTAATACTGTTTTATTTTGTAACTCTGCACTTTTTAAGCATTTACTAAGTGCTTGGTGCTGTACAAAATATAAAATGTAGTGCCCATTTTACAGTCCATTAGACTATCCTATTCTCAATGGTTTTTCTCAGATTAAATTTACATTCTACTAGCAAATTTACAATCCAAAATTCTGATTCTCCAAACATAAGTAGTTCCATTGAACTCAGGGGGGACTATTAATGTGCTGAAGTGCCTGCAGAATCTTGTTGTAATTGTGTTCCAATTATAAAATCTTTGTGCTTCTGTCTTCATATATGAGAGAGAGAGAAAGAGAGAGAGAGATGCCATAAAAATATTTGTTAAAATTAATGAAAAACAAGAGTCTGCAGATGAGTAGGATTTGGCAAGTCTGCTGAAAAATTGAGAAAAAGGCCCAAGCTGCATTTCAGGTAGTGGGAGTGGAGAAGGAATGCTATATTTATCCTTCCTCAGAATACACTAATGTCTAGGAGGGATTTTTATTGTAGACAAAACAGCAATTGTCTATACCAGGATTAAGTTACCTAAACTATGTACAGGCAGTCCCTGGGTTACGTACAAGATAGGGACTGTAGGTTTGTTCTTAAGTTGAATTTGTATGTAAGTCGGAACTGGAACATATTGTAGAGGAAACTCTAGCCAAACATTTCTCCAGAGCTCAGTTTTATTCTCCCACACCTCACTTCCCTCAGTCCTTTATTCTCAAGCTGAGGTGTCTGCTGAGAGAAGCCACTCCGTGTCTCCCTGGTCTGCTGGGGGGGGCGCTAGCTTTGTGTCTCCCTGGTATGCTGCGGGGAAGCAGCTAGTGCGGGGTTGCCTCACCCTGTTTGTAAGTAGGGATCCGATGTAAGTCGGATCCATGTAACCCGGGGACTGCCTGTAATTCAGGGTGTGAAATTCACACCACCTGAGGGACATAGCTGAGTCAACTTAACTTTTTAGTGTAGACCTGACCTGAGAATGTTATCAGAGTAGCTAAAAACACATCTCTGACTCACACAGCTATGCTGACAAAGACCCAGTGCAAATACAGCTATACTGTCAGCAGAGTGCTCTTGCCAGCCTAGCTAACTTGTTTGGAGAGGCAGTGTTCCTACACCAACAGAAAAACTCCTAGCAGTGTACATTACATCTATACTAGGGAGCTATACCTGCCTAGGCTCCATAGTGTAGACATAAGCGTAAAATGTATATCAATGTGGTAGTTATGCTGACAAAAATCCCAATACAAATGCAGCGATGGCATTGGAAAAATGCTTCTAGCAACATAGCTAATGTAATTCTGGAGGTGGGGTTCCTACACCGACATGCTGACATAGCTGTGCCTAACATACTATTCTGTTTACTTCCCTTAGCCCCTGGGTTTTTTGCCTGGGGCACTGTCCAGTCCAAGGCCTGGTCTATCCCTAAAACTAAGGTCAACTTAACAACATTACCCTGGGGTGTGAAAAATTCATAATCCCTAAGAAACATAATTAAGCCCACCTAAACCTCAGTGTAAACTCACCTAGGTTGAAAGAAGTATTCCGTAGACCTAGCTACCATTTATCAGAAAGATGGATTGATTACAGCAATGGAAAAAACTCTTCTGACACTATAGCAAGTGTCTACAGGCACAGCTGTAGCACTATTGCTATGTTACTGTAGTGTCTATAGTACAGAAATACCCCAGTGCTTCTTGCCTTGCATAGTATAGTCTAGAAAAGTGGGCTTTAGCATTGTGATGTGGTATATAAACCACACACTAATATGGAAGGGGTAAGGAATTTTAGTCTGCAATGGCCATGCCCCTCCATACCTGCTGCAAATCATGCCAGCAGCACTGGAGGAAAAGTTAAATTTGAGGGAACTCTTCTCTAAGCCAGGTAACCCTAGGAAGTGAACAGTTGAGTTTCTCCTGTCCTGAAAAGAGTACTGACAGCTTGTAGGGCCCCTACCCTCACAGAAGAAGAGTGCAGGACCTCTGGGCTGAAGGGAGAAAAAGGACTTAATGCAGGGATGAAAGAAATTTAGATTTTATACAGGTACTGTCCTATCACAACCCTTGGTGGGTGCTCATGGCAGGAGGTGAGGAGGTTGTGATAGGACAGTACCTTTAAGAAATTTAAGTGTGGGGGCTCAAGGCAGAAGATTGGGGTAGGGGTGCAGGAGTCAGAGCAGGAGGCTTAGGGTGTGGAGGGAGGCTCAGGAGAGTGAGCTGAGAGTATGGGGAGAGACTCATGGTAAGTGTGTGTTTGGGGGGTGTGTACAAAAGCTGTTGGCCAACTGTATGGGGGCACTGCTGCAAGCCAACACAGAGCTACTTCAAAGTAGGAATAAGATCCTCCGGAAAAGGGCGCTTTTTCCGGAGGATCGGGGCCAGTGTAGACGCTCTTTTCCGGCTTTTCTAAAAGCCGGAAAAAAGCGGCGGACATTTTTATTTAAATGCCGCGGGGGATATTTAAATCCCCCGCGGATTTCCCTATTACGATCTCTGAAATTAAGATGCCCCTTCTGGAAAAGGGGCCAGTGTAGACGTAGCCCCAGGAGCTTGGCTGTCAACATGAACGCCTCCCCTACAGCAAGCCCCCACCCGGTTCCTTTCACACGTACCTGCCTTACCTGGCTGTGTTCAGGACTGCCAGTGCCAGCCTGAAGCAGGAGCCCCAGAAGACTGGGTAGGAGGCACACCACAAGTCATGCCATGTGTGCCTACTGCAAAGCACCCCAGCCAGCTCTCGCTGGAGTGGCACCTCCATTTCATTATAGTTATTTTTAGAAGACTAGGTGAGATTTAAAATGTAAGGCGCAAAACAAAATCGCAGGGTATAAACAAACCAGGTCTAGTAATGAATTGGTTTTTCTGAAATTGCATGAATGACTCTGAGAGATTGTCTACCAAAACAAACAGTCAAATACCATCATATCTAATTTGTATACACTACTTAGGCAAAAATAAATATAAAACCCCCTCTATACTCACAGCATTACTGCAAACCACTATAAAATAGTAGCTTCGTACTCTATAACAGTGATGATACATAATTTTATCAAACTAAAATCTCTAAATATAGTAATATTATATATTATAATATCATGGTATAAATTAGAAATGTCTAAGATGTGCCTTATCCCAAATTATCTGCTGCTGTTCAGTTCAATAAAGAAAGAAACTGAAAAACTAGGAAGTTAATATCTTGATATTGCTAGTCTATAGATGCATCAAAGATACATACTGTGCAAAACTATATATAGTATTAATAGAGTAAAACACATCACAAGACTCCCCCATCGAATTCTGTCCTTTTCTATCTATTGTGTTGGATTTTTTATGGTGTTATAAGACAAGTATTGAGTGTGACTCGCATTCAACTATTCAGAAAATTGCAGTCAATCTATTAATACTTTATGATATCTTTTATGCAAAAGTTCCCAGAGTGCTTTACAGAAAATATATGTACAGGAATTAATTAATCTATAATTGAAATGCATCTACCTCTGGGGAAGGAACACAGTAGTTATTTATGCCAGAAATATACTTAACTATTACTTTGGAATGAAGTGGAGAATATCATATCCAGTTGAAACCACAATGAAAATATAAGTAGACAGATTATAAATATTGGTATTTGTGATGGGGCGAAGGCGCCCCACACTCCGGTCCCACCGGCGGCCGCTTTTCTGATGGCTCTCGGGGCAGGGGGGGGGCGGAGTAGCTATGCCGGGCACGCTGCGGGCCGAGCAGTGCCGGAGCAGCGAACCCCAACAAGTGCCATTTCGGAGAACAGGAGGTTATGTACCTGGGCTATACCGTCGGGCGAGGCTGTGTGAGACCACTGGTTGACAAGGTAGGGGCATTACGAGACTATCCTGCGCCCATGACCAAGAGACAAGTCTGCCAATTTTTAGGCTCAGCCAGCTATTACTGCCGGTTTGTGCCCCACTTCGTGTCTCTGGCGGCCCTGCTGATGGATTTGACAAAAAAGGCGCGACCTAACAAGGTAGTGTGGACAAAAGCATGCAAACAGGCCTTCCAGATGCTCAAAGGCAAGCTGACAGGGGCGCCAGTATTAGCCCAGCTGAATTTCGAGAAACCCTTTATAGTACAAACTGACGCTTCAGAGGACAGATTAGGAGCCGTCCTCTCACAGGAGCAGAAGGGTGCGGAACACCCCGTGATATATATAAGTCAGAAACTGTTCCCCTGGGAACGCAGGTATTCGACCATAGAAATGGAAGCGTTGGCAGTGAAGTGTGCTATAAAAATGCTCCGGTATTACTTGTGAGGAAACCGATTTACGGTCGTAACCGACCACGCCCCATTACGGTGGCTGCAAAGTATGAAAGACTCAAATGTACGAATCATGCGCTGGTATCTCTCTTTACAGCCTTACGCCTTTGACGTAGTCCACTGGGCCAGGGCCGCTCATGGGAACACAGACTTCTTCTCGCGAAAGGACATGAAGGAGGAGGACTCCGAACAAGGGGTAAAAGGGCATGTAAAGGGGGAGGTGTGTGACGGGGCGAAGGTGCCCCGCAGTCTGGTCCTGCTGGTGGCAGAATAGCGATGCCGCAGTCCGAGCGGTGCCAGAGCCCACCTACCGGCGGTGCACCAGATGTTCACGGGCAGCTGCCCCGTGGCCACACCAGAAGGGGTGGGACCCTGCGGACCGGGAGCCAGCGCGGGGATTTAAACCCTGGGCGATGCCAGGGAAGGGGGGAGATCGAGGGAGTGGCCCCACGTCAAGGACCAGCACCGGATGGGACCCAAGGCGAGGAAGTGAGCCCGACTGCAAGGGAATGTTTGACCGTGGAGAGAGGAAGTAGCCCATGGTGGGCAAAGGGAGCCTGTGGGCTGGCGAGTTACGGAGGATGCCCCGTCAGCCGGACTGGACGGTAGAAGCATTCGTGTCCTGAGGGCCCTGGGCTGGGGTCTGTGAGGGTATGTCTACAGGAGCAGGTGTGCATGAAAATCAAGGTGGCCCACTGAGACCCCCGACCCTGAGCCCTGAGCTTACAATGGCCGTCCTGGGTCAGACCAAAGGTCCATCTAGCCCAGTAGCCTGTCTGCCGACAGCGGCCAACCCTAGGGACACTGGAGGGGATGGACCGAAGACAGTGACCAAGCCATTTGTCTCGTGCCATCCCTCTCCAGCCTTCCACAAACCTTGGCCAGGGACACCACTCCTACCCCCTGGCTAATAGCACTCCATGGACCCAACCTCCATCACTTTATCTCACTTCCCTTTAAACTCTGTTCTAGTTCTAGCCTTCACAGCCTCCTGCAGCAAGGAGTTCCACAGGTTGACTCTTTGCTTTGTGAAGAACAACTTTCTGTTACTAGTTTGAAGCCTGCTACCCATTCCTTTCCTTTGGTGTCCTCTAGTCCTTCTTTATGGGAACTAATGAAGAACTTTTCTGTATGCACCCTCTCCCCCCAACTCCTGCTTTTAGAGACCTCTATCCTGTCCCCCCTCCGTCTCCTCTTTTCTAAGCTGAAAAGTCCCAGTCTGTTTAGCCTCTCTTCATATGGGACCTGTTTCCAACCCCTGATCATTTTAGTTGCCCTCCCCTCTCCCACCCTCTCTCTTCCCCTCTCCCACCTCCTTTTCCCAGTCTCCCCCAGTTTTGTTCAATAAAGACAGATTCCATTTTTGAACACAATTGTCCTTTATTTTGTACATCAAGAAGAGGGGCTAGGGAAGGGTAAGTGGAAGGAGGTGAGGGAGGAATGGGGTACGCGCCCCCGATGGGGAGGACTGGGCTGGCTCTGCGGGCTTCTGGGGGTGGAAGCTCTCCTGCAGCCCCCCAATTGCCCCCTCTCCCCAGATGGCAGCCTGTGGCAAGTGCAGCTGGTATGATGGCCGAGTGCTGTGATGTGGGTACTCCGGGCAATCCAAGCCAGGACTGCTTTGCAAGCGGGACACCCCTGAGAACTGTCTGTCCGGGGTGGGGGTCGGGACCCTTTAAGCACAGCCCTCGGCTAGCCTGAGACAGCATCTCCACGCTCTAAGACCTCCTCTGATGCCCTGCCGGCACTGCTTCCGGCCATCCTTAGCAAAACGCTAATTCGAACTAGTTTTTTAGTCTGGATCCGTTAGTTCGAATTAACTAATTCGAACTAAGTTAGTTCGAATTAACGTTGTAGTGTAGACGTACCCTGAGAGGGGACGGGCCCGGACCCCCCTCTCCCTGTGGTCGGGACGAGGCCGGCTCCGCCTCAGGGGGGCCAGCAAAGCCCCATACTAGGGGAGGCCCTGCAAGCCTTGGTTAAGACAGACTCGGACGCCAGAGGGCGCTCTAAAAGGGTGAAAGAAACATGGGGACGGGGGAGGGGAGAGGCGCTAACGGGGCGCACTGAAGGACTCGTTTATAGTATCTGATTTGGAATTTAGCTAGAACATTGATATGTGCTGCAGAATGTGGAGTTTTTCAGAGAAAAGTTAGTTAACATGATAGATAAGTAACTTTAGATCTATGAGATTTTAAAAACTAACAGATTATTACATTTCTGTAACACACTCAAGCTTTTAAATTTTGAGGTTACATATTCCAAGAAGGGGATGAGTTATTCTCTAAGTGTGCTCATTAATCTTTATTGCTTTTTGCAGGATGCTGATAACAAACCGCAGATGACTCACTGCAAAAGTTTTAGATTCCTAACAAAGTTCTGGAAGACACATAGATGAAGACAAAAGCAGTGTAATATTATTTTATTTTCAATCATTATTGCACATCTTATAAAGGATGTTATGCCAGGAACATGCTTTCACTCTTATTCATTGATTCATAGGTCCAGACTCTCAGGGCATATCTACACTGCACACATGTTTTGAATAAGCTGTTCTGTAAGAAATACACCGAAATAGCTTATTTTGAAATAGCACGTCTACACAGAAAATGCCCATCCAAATAGCGCTGAACTATTTCAAACTAGAGCGTCCACACTCATTGGATGCTGAATCGCATTTAAGGCCACCTGGAAGCACTTCAGGCAGGGCATCAGGATCGCAGTTACTTCCTGGAGCTACTGCCTGAGGCTATCTGAGGCTCCAGTTTAAAAGAGACCCTCCTGTGCAGCCATGTCTCAGGTTCTTCACCTTTGCCTACCTCATTGAGGGACAGCAAAGCCTTTTCTCTGCCTGCTGTGGTTGCCTTTGCAGACATCTCAGCTTTCTAGCTATGGAGCTAGAGCTGCCTCCTAGCAGTCAACACCTTTTACAGGCTGTGCTGCACCTCTTGCAGCTCTTTCTGTGCGATGCCTTGCAGGCCCTGCAAGAACACAACCCTGAGCTCATTGTGGGGAACTTCCTCATCTCTCTCCACGCACTGCTCATGCAGTAAGACCCCCACCCTGCACACCGCCGCTTCTGGCATCTGGACACCAGTTCCAACTGGTGGGATGACCAGCAGTGGCTCCTGAATTTCCACAAGAGGAAGAACACTTTTCGGGAGCTGTGTGAGTGGTTTGCCCTTGCCCTCAGATGACAGGACACCCACATGCGACCCACCATCCCCCTCCAGAAGCAGGTCACCATTGCCATCTGAAAGCTTGCCACGCCAGACAGCTACCGATCTGTTGGGAATCAATTTGGCGTGGGGAGATTGACTGTCAGGGCTGTGCTTATGAAGATATGGTGCTCTCGGGCTCTTGTCCCAAGAGGGGAGTGAACTGCTGGAATGGGGTTCCTCAGGGAAGAGAAGGGTGGAAGCCCCCTCCCTAGGAGGTTTTTCAGTCCCGCTTTCACAAAACCCTGATGGGGGATGGAGTCAGCAGGGGATTGGCTTCTGGTGTGTGGAGGAGAGGGAGGTGGGATGGGCTTGTGGACCTCCCGAGGGCCCTGACAACCCTGTGATTCTCTGTCCCCTTTCACAAGTGGTGCAGGCCATCAACACCATCCTGCTGTGCAGGATCATCAACCTAGGCAACCTCACCCTTGCCAGATTTGCCACCATGGGCTTCCCCAACTGCGGGGGGGGAAGGGGCTATTGATGGTACCCACATCCCCATCCAGGCCCTTGACCACCAAACAACCAAATACATTAACCAGAAAGGGTACTTTTTGATGGTCCTGCAGGCCATCATGGACCACAGCGGCCAGTTCCCAGACATCTACGTTGGGTGGTTAGGGAAGACGCACAATGCCCTTGTCTTCCACAACTCCAGTCTCTACCAGAAACTGCCCGCCAGCACTTTTTTCCCCGACTGCACCATCAGAAGCAGGGACATTGACATGCCGATCTGTACTGTGTGGGACAAAGTCTACCCCCTGCTCCCCTGGCTCATGAAGCCCTTCACAGGACACTTGGACCAGAGCAAGGGACGCTTCAATGCCAGGCTCAGCAGGGCCTGCATAGTTGTTGAGGGCACCTTTGGGCATCTCAAGGGGAGGTCCCTTGCTTCCTCAGTCCCCTGGATGTCGGGGAGTAGAACATCCCACAGGCGATGGCAGCGAGTTGTGTCCTTCACAATATTTGTGAAAGCAGGGGGAAAGATGTTCCTCCCAGGGTGGGGGGCAGGGGCAGAGGCAGATCAGATCGGCAGGGCTTTTGAGCAGCTGCACATGGCTGCCATCTGAGAGGCCCATTTGGAGGCTGTGCGCATCTAGGAGGCCCAGAGGAAGAGTTTCTCACAGGGACCCCAGTGACACTCTCCCCTCAGCCTTCCCAAAAGGGGCCTGTGCATTGCCCCTCTTTGCCTGTCCTTCCATACTCCTCCCCTGCAGAGACAATAAAGTACACTGTTTCCAAAAAATAAACTCTCTGTATTTAATTGGGGTAAATGAAACTGGGGAAAAAACCTTGCAGAGGGGAGGGGGGAGTTGGAAGGAGGTGGGAAGAGAACTTTGGAGGGGGGAGGAAGGAGCTGGAAGGGGAGAGGCTCAAGGCTGGGCCTGAGAGTGGTGCCTGGTTCTGGTGATCCTACCACTTCACATGCAGAGCCCTCAGCAGCCACGTGGGGGAGGGCGGGAGGGAAACTAAGGAGAGAAGCAGGAGCTGGGACAGGAACTGGGACTGGAGTGGCAACAGGAGCTGGGGCACAAGCAGGCTCCAAGGTGGCAATCACTTCCTGTAGAGCAGTGCAGATGATCCGGCCCTGTCCCCTCATCTTCTGCCAGGTCTCGTGGCGCAGCTGCAGGTCCTTCTCCATTCTGTGGTTCTGCTGCTCCATGTAAGGCTATCAGGGCAGTGATATGCTCCCTCTGGGGGTCCTCATGTGGTCTTCTGCACTAGCAGGTCACATGGGGTTGAGAGGCAGCCAGGGGAGGTGTCAACTGTGCCCCTTTTGCCACCGGTTCAGTCGTATAGAGGAAGGTCAGTCAGTCATGGAGACACTGTCCCTGAAGCCTTGCCCTCATCTCTGTGCCAAGACCGACAGTTCTCAGCTCAGATAATGGCAATGTGCTGGGAGCCTAGACAGTGGACCCTAGACAGATGTCTAGGGGGAAGCCTCACTACCCCAATGTCCTGGGGACAGGGGCAGCCCGTCCATATAGGCCAACTAGGCAGTTGCCTGGGGCGCCAAGTTAAATGGGGCTAAATGGTGGCGCAATATCGTTGAGGGGTTTGAAGGTGGGGGCGCCGATTGCATGGTTCGCCTAGGGCGCCAGTTGCTGGCAGCTAGTCTAGAGCCGCCCCTGCCTGGGGACAAGCAGGCATGGGAAAGTGCCGACCAGACTGGGAGTCTATGTGCAGCTGAGGGGCAATGGGGCAGCTGGGCTTCCCTTTATGCCATGCATACGCCAGGAACGGCAGTGGTGACATTCCACAGAGAGAGGACTTGTATCCCTTCCTGCTGGAGGAGAGGGGGTCAGGCCATTGGTGGGAGGTGCGTGTGAGCAGCAGACACTCCTGCGCCTCGGTGTGCTGTTCCCAGGAGTGGGTGGTTTCCCGAGCATGTGGGCATGCCCATGTGCTGTATGGAACTCCTGAGTGTGTGTGTGTCTCTCCAAGTCCCCAGCCTTCTTCTAGAGGTGGTTTGTAGTGGGAGGGTGTCTCACCCCAGTGTCAGGAGTATGGCAGGCCCCCCAAACCCTGTGAGCAATAGCACAAGGGTCCTCCATAACAGCTGTGCACCCCGGACTGGTGCTCCTTGTGCACAGACTGTTGCATAATTCCCAGGCCAAGAAGGACAAACAATGAGTGCACCCTAGCCTGTTGGCACCCACCACCTCCACCCGAGTGTGTGTAGGGAAAGAAATGACACTCATCTGATGATGCCTGGGAGACATCCAGGGAGGGCGTACTGGCTCCAGGGCAAGCATGAGGTCCTGACTTGTGAGCACAAAGATGATGCTGGCCTCATCCAGATCCTCCTCCTTCTCCTTGGCATCTCTGCTCCCCAGGCAAGCAATGACAAGCATCTCCAGCCCTGAGTCCACTACAAGCATGAGAAGAGACTAACCCGCCCCCTAAGATGCAGTGGAGCTGGGAGTAATATTGGCAGATCGGGGTGCCACCTCAGAGCAGGAGCTCTGCTCCTTGGCCCTGGCATAGGCCTGCTTCAGCTCCTTAACCTTCTTCTGGGTGTAGCTGTGGCCCTTGGTGGCCAGGATATCAGTCATCCAGCATGGAGATCCTGGAGGTTTTTCTCTTCACCCCAGACCTCAATGTGGTCCAGGATCTCTGCACTAGACCAGGAATGTGTGTCTCTCTTTCAGACCCTGTCAGGGTCCCAGGAGCTGCCTGAGGCAGCTATGGGGGGCTCAGCTGGAGCAGTGGGTTTGGCCATGGCAGCAGGGAAGGTCCTGCTGTATGGCACGAAGTGAGCAGGGCCTGCTTCCTGCCACAAGCCCTTTCCCTTCTGCCCGCAGCTTTAAGGGCTGCACGGGAAGGGGAACTATAAAGTTGTGATGAGTGTGGACAGAGCTGCCATCAGGGCACCTGTGGGATTTCCTGGAGGCTCCTTATTTCAAAAGGACTCCAGCCACCCTGTCTACCCACGCACTATTACAAAATAGCTATTTTGGAATAGGCGTTATTACTTGTAAAATGAGGGTTACAGAATCCAGAATAAGCTACCCGTTATTTCAAAATAACAGGCTTGCGGTGTAGATGCCCACAAAGATATTTCAGAATAAAGGACACTATTCCAAAATAATGCTGCTGCGTAGACCCGTCCTCAGATGGAGTAAAATGATTTCAATGGAGCAATGCAGATTTATACCAATTGAGAAGTTGGTGCCTAGATTTTAAAGCCAGAAGAGTCAATTATGACAGTCTAATTTTACTGACTGCATAAGGTAGGATATAATTTTATCTAGTGGTTTCTGCATTTAACCCAAGAAATTGTGTTTGCACTAGAGAGAATATTTATTTTACAAAGATTAAGTCTTAATTTAACAACTTCGTGTACAGAAGAATTTAATCTCGTCCCTTAGTAATCTATTCCAGCACTTAATCTTCAATGTTAACTATTTATATCTTTTTCTTCAGTTTGAACTTTGCTGACTTCTACTTCCACAGTTGGCCTTTGTTTGTCTGATGAAGGAACTCTTTAATAGTTTATATCTTTGCTCTTTGTGGGTTATGAACAAGTTGACTCAATGTTCTCTTCAATAGAGTACATAGATGAATCTCTTTTAAATAGATTGAACAGCACAGGCTCTGACTATAGGTATGTGTTTCAGATTTCAAACATTTCTTATAGCTCTTTTTTTTACCCTTCTCCAATTTGTCACCGTCTCTCTTAAAATATGGACATTATCCTTGGACACAGTACTGCATGAATGACATATACAAAAACAATTGGAGCCATAGAGTTTAAGGCCAGAAGGATCTAAGTATGATGTCCTATATACCACTGTCCTCTAAAACCATCAAGCACCCACACACTAAACCCAACAAGAGCATCTTCCATTCCTACTTGTCAATAGATGAAGGGATCACATTAGACCTTTTTATTATAGCATTACCTGGGGAACTGATGTTCATTTGGTTATCAACAATAACCCTTAAATCCTTTTCAGAGGCTCTGCTTTCCAGGATTCAGTCCTTCCCTTTTGTAAGTATGGCCTATGTTCTTATGATTTTACCTTGCATTTGGTTGAATGAAAAAGCATGTTGATTGACTGCACCCATCTGAACATATGATTCAGCTTGCTCTATACCAGCTATCCTCGAGTTAACAATGTATTACCCCACCAATCATGTCATCTACAAAGTTATCATTAATATTTTTTTATTTTTTCCCGTTCATTGATAAAAATATTGAATAGCTTCCTTTGCCTCTCTTCAAAAAAATATTTAGCTGTTTATTATTTGGTGGGACAAATGATAAGTATCAAGAATGTTTTTCGAAAATGTAAAAAGGCCTGGGTGCATACAGCAAAAAACAAATAGGTATTAAAGTTTTGGGAAGATATCTAATGGAATAATTGTAGTTGTAACGCCCACGGAGATTACCTAGATTCCTGGGGCTCTGTCTGCTGGCAGCTCAGGGAGAGGCACACTGTCCCTGGTAGGGAGGGGGAGCCAAGGCAAACTCAGAGTCTGCCCGGCAACAAATAGGGTGTGAGGTGCCCCTCCCAGGGAGTTCAGGAAAGGGGAGAAGCCATTGTTTTTTATGAGTCAGTCTGGAGCCAGCCAGGGCAAGAGTAGGACTTGTTGTGTGGGGAACTGGTAAGTCCCAGGCCTGTATGCAGGGTCCCACCTGAGAACTGGCCTCTAGGGACCTGAAAGCAAGATCCCTCAGTGGGTTTTCCTTCTCCACTGATGATTCCCAGTTTGTAGAGTTTGCTGGGAAACTTCCCCAGCCAGGCTGAATTAGCCCTCCAGCTCCCTAGGTGAGACCAGTCACCACATGGTCAGCTCTGCTCTGTCTGCTAGTTCAGGGCTCCTACCTGCTGTGTGTGTGTCTGGGTGCTGGGCAAGGAGACTACAATTTGGATTTGAGTACAGTTGCGTAATCTGCACCTTGAGCCCTGCACCCCTTTGTGGTGAGGGAAAAATCCTGGGACCGAAGCAGCTTGATTCCTGCCTGAATAGGATCCCTGCTAGCAGAGATCAGCCCTGCTGCAATTACTGAGGAGTCCAGTCATCTCTGAACCAGAGGATCTTTCATGGTGTTTGTGAGTGCACCATCTTTTAGTTAGGGAATTTGTTTTGAGGACCCCCTACTCCCTGAACTGTGTCCTCAAGCCAGCCAGGGAGTAAGGGTTTGGGGATTTTATAACCTGCTGCATATTAAACCTGTGGAGGGATTTACCACCTTCTCCCACTTGTGAGTCCTTTGGGCTGTACTGTACGCAGTCAGCCACACTGCTAAATCACTGCAGAGAAGAATTTTGTGCTCACAGGTCATCAAGGGCCCCAACAAAGTATGCATACCAATGGGACACTAATCTTACATTTGCTACATCAAATCACACAACTGGGGAAAGTCACAGGTATTAGCAGCATGGGCACTGGTGAACCTAAAAATAGTGTTTTACCCTGTTATATTATAATTGTTTTTTGTTTAATATAATTATCATGTTGAATATATTGTATGTGTTTGTGTTATTTTTTTGAAGTCTCCAACTATCTGGCAAGTAAGTGGGGATTACCCTGTGGTTAGAATTTTCCTCCCAAACTGCCCTGGTGACCCTGTCAGGAAGGGGTGAAGGGGGTGGAGGTACCGCCAAATAAATTCATAGGAAAAAATAAAGAAGATACACCCTGCTGAGTGGGTGCCGGGATCCAGAAGAACCCAGACCTGTCCACTGAAACCTGTAGGCAGACTAGCATTAAAGAAGGTAATCGGATGGAGAGGGGTGCTACATAGTATTTTAAGGTCCCAGCGTATTCAGTATCTTCACAAATTATCAAGAAGTCAAAAGCACATTAAACTTGCAGATGATTCTAAATTAAGAGATTTAGCAAAGACCAGAGAGAATGTAGCCTAGAAAGAAAGGGAGCCAGAGAGAATTTAATTTTTTTTAAAAGCAAAAAGTAATAGAGATTCAACCTGGAAAAGATGTGAGCTAATATCACTAGAGAAAAATTATCTGAAACCTAGATATTCAATGAGAGATAGTTAGACCATGTCTCAAACTTTGATTGATGCAAGTTATAGCAGGATAGGGATAGAGCCTTCAGAGTGAGTATTGTAACAGTGTCAGGCCAGATGACTGCAATCAGAGTTGGAGAAGTCAGCCATAGTTAGGTAAAAGGCCCACTCTCCTATTAAATAGAGATGGGTTATTGCATGTCAGTTAGGATTAGCCAAAAAAGGATTGCTTAGGATCAGATGAGATAGAGCTACCTTGGAGCAACTGGGATCAGCTGATTCCATTTCAGGGTTGTCAGGCCTTTTTAAACCTTCCCCTATTGGGAAACAAAAAGGAGGATTACACCCATGCCCCAGTGACCACTAAGCCAGAGAGAGCAGGGGAGTGAGGGACTTCAGGAGGATAGGCTGGGCTCCTTCCCTAAGGGAAGGTGATGAGCCTAAACCTCTGTTAAGGGGAAAAGGTGATTGCCTGGATGTGACAAAAGGGGTGTTTTTACACGCTGGCTACGTCTACACTGGCATGATCTTGTTCAAGAAGTCTTTTGCGGAAGAGTTCTTGTGCAAAAACTCTTCCAGAAGAGAGCGTCTACACTGGCATGTGCATTTGTACAAGAGATGCTCTTTTGCACAAGAGCATCCATGCCAGTGTAGATGCTCTCTTATGCAAGAAAGCTCCGATGGCCATTTTAACCATCGGGCTTTCTTGCGCAAGAAATTCATGTTGCCTGTCTACACTGGCCTCTTGCGCTAGAACAGATGCGCAAAAGGGCTTATTCCTGAGCGGGAGCATCAGAGTTCTTGTGCAAGAAGTACTGATTTCATACATTAGAATGTCAGTGTACTTGCGCAAGAACTCACGGCCAGTGTAGACAGGCAGCAAGTTTTTGCGCAAGATCGTGCCAATGTAGACACAGCCCTGAAGTCCATCTTGGCAAGGGGAAGAAGTGCTTTTACCACAGTATGCATTAATGCATACCTGGCTCCTTGTAATAGTGCTGCATGTACTCACCAGGAGTGCCTATGATGATACACAGTGTGGTGCACATGGGTTGCTATCCCAGTGTGCAGCTTGTCGTTGTGTGTACTGTACTTTGCATGGTGGGGCAAGGATGATGGAGTGAGAGATCAAGTTCCCATAATGCACCTTTCTACATCTCATAATGCCATCCCTGTGCCATAATTTTCATACTTTTTATGTTACAATCTCACAAATCCATATGGCTCTTGTGGCTGCCATCCAGCCCCAGGGGAAGGGGAACAATGGGGGGGAAACAGCCCCAGGGCCCAGTAATTCAAAAGGGCCCAGGGCTCCCAGCCACCACTGGGCAGCATGCTCTGGGCAGTGCTGAGGGCTGCCTGGGGGAGGCTAGCCCCCCTTCTGGAGATGTGGAGCTGGTTTCCCCTCACCTGGATAAGAGTCAGCTCCCTTGCTGCCATCTCTGACAGAAGCATGAAGTCTGCAAAGCTCCATGTCATTATCACGAGTGTTGCAAACACAGGAATCACAATCCTTAATGTTTCCTGCTGGGATTCCTTTCTCCTGTCTGCTCTTTCTCTCTTTACATTCTGAAATATTCTTCCTTCGGGCCCTCTATTCATACCTTAGTGCAGCGCTAGCTTGCAGGGTCTTGCTGAACATGTCATCCGGAGTCCTCTTCTATCTCCTCATTTTCTGGCTCCTGCTTTCTATGGTGCGGAGGGGGAACCCATGAAGGTCGCAGTGAAGCAGCTACAGATGAAGCACACATAGATACCTTGTCAAAACAGTCATAGCAAGTGCCAGATTCCAGACATCTTTCTTTCCTTTGGCCCTCATGTGGAGGAAATAGACAAAATGGACTTCCATACCGATCACTGTGAATCTGAAACTGTAGTAACTGATATCTGCAGCGAATAGCAGAAGTTCAATGTAAAAACACCCTTTGGTACACTGGAGTCATCCTCAGAACAATTCGGTCTCATGCTCAGATGGCAGTATACTGAATTTAGGAAAGACTTGATGCCATCTACATTTGTTGTTAGTCTCTAAGACACTGCAAGACTATTTGTTGTGTACGTTTTTCCAGTTACAGACTAACAGGTATACCCCTCTGAAACTATCCAAAATGGGGGACAATATTATGTTTACAGCCTGAACTAACAGTGTCAGTATAAGATGCCTATGTATATATTGAAAATAATATATTGCTAGTGGAGATGGCCAGTACTGTGTAGTGACTAATCATCAGAGTTATTTTATGGTAATTGAAGTGTAAAAATACAAACTCTACATTTGTATTACACCCAAAGTGCACATAGATAGATTGAGCATATGGCATTGTCCCCCATATCTGTTATCTTCATTGTATGGTAGTACATACATCAGAAAATCAGGGATTTAAGCAAAAAGTATCAGGTACTCCCCCACATACTTCCTATGGGAAATCAAATTATATATGCACCAAAAGAACTATTCAAGCTCAGGTAATCCCTCAAGCTCAAATAACAATACAAAGAACAGAATAATTATGTGTTCTTGTAGCCTGCCATTACAGCAAGGCTATGTCTACACTGCAGGCTTCTTGTGCAAGAACTGTTTTGCGCAAGTGTTCTTGCTCAAAAGGTCTCGCGCAAGAGCGCGTCCACACTGCCATGTGCTTTTGTGCAAGAGTGTCCATGGCAGTGGGGACGCTCTCTTGCTCAGTAAAGCTCTGATGGCTATTTTAGCCATAGGGGTTTCTTACGCAAGAAACCCCTGTTGCCCTCCACACTGCCTTGAGCTCTTGCGCAAGAGGGCTTATTCCTCATGGGGAGAGGAAAAACTCTTGCGCAAGAAGCTCTCTGTTCCCGCATTTACTGTAAATTTACTTGCGCAAGAAGCCTGCAGTGTAGACGTAGCCCAAAAACATAGCAGATACCAGAAGACCCTTATGCAACTAGCCATCCCAGCCTAAAATTCCTTAGCGGTCTCATGGAAAGATAGTAAGCCCCTAAATTTATGAAACAGGGTTTATTAATATTCACCCTATCAAGGAGGAGGGGGGAGTAGATTTATAGCAGTGGTCACCAACAGTAGATTGGGATCTACTGGTAGATCTTGAAGCCTCTGACAGGTGATCCTGACTGGTTTGGCCAGGAAGCTATCAAGCACTGGCACTTGAATTGCCCCTCCACCCACTGTCATGCTGCTCCTGCCCTCTGCCTTGGAGCTTCCCCCATGGGAGCCTGCTGCTTGCTGTGCAGGTGTGGGAGGAAGAAGAGGGGGGAACTTATGATGGGGTGTCCCTTCTCCCCCCATTTCTGTGCCCTATCTCCACACAGAGAGAAGGGGATGGAGGATGCTTGGCAATGAGAATCTCTGTCACTCTCATACACTGTGGCTGTGTCTAGACTGGCAAGTTTTTCCGCAAAATCATCTGCTTTTGCGGAAAAACTTGCCAGCTGTCTACACTGGCTGCTTGAATTTCCGGAAAAGCACTGACGATCTCATGTAAAATCATCAGTGCTTTTCCGGAAAAACTATGCTGCTCCCGTTCGGGCAAAAGTCATTTTCCGAAAGACTTTTGTGCAAAAGGGCCAGCGTAGACAGCATAGTACTGTTTTCCGCAAAAAAGCCCCGACCGTGAAAAAGGCGATCGAGGCTTTTTTGCGGAAAAGCGCGTCTAGATTGGCACGGACGCTTTTCTGCAAAAAGCGCTTTTCCGAAAATGCTTTTATCGGAAAACTTTTCCGTTAAAAGCATTTTCGGAAATTCATGCCAGTGTAGACGTAGCCTGTGTGTCTGTCATTCTCACAAACACACACTGTCCTTCACTCTCATCTCCCAACCCAACACATACGTGTGGGGGTTGTTGTTACTTCTTTTACTACTTGCAAAGTGTGTTACTTTTGTTTTTTGCCTGGTTTGTGCATTTCATAATTTTCATTTCTCTCTTATGCTTAAATTTAATTCTTTGACTAGTGAGTTCTAAAATGCCTAACCTGTCATGTTTTGAATCATTATCCCTGTGGTAATTACTGCTCCTGGACAAGGCTGGCATGTCCCTGCAGCCCTTGAGAAAGCAGGAGGTCTCCACATGCTGTCCTTGCTTCAGGTACCACTCCTGCAGCTCCCATTAATAAATAACAAGGAACCATGGCCAGTAGAAGCTGTGGGCTCAGTGTCTTGTAGATGAGGGACAGCACATGGCACCATGGAGCCATTGCTGTACATGCCAGATGCTTTCAGGAGTGGGGAATGGCCATGGCAGGAGTAAGCCTTAACTCCACTACCCAGAAGCTGTCTCAGTTAAAGGGTGCCCAGAAAAAGCCTGCTTCCTAAACCCCTGTCCCAGCCCTGAACCTCCTCCTACACCCAACCTCTTGCCCCAGACAGGAGTCCCCTTGCATCCCAACTCCTTCCCAGAGCTTGCACCCTGAAACCCTTTCTGGACTCCAATCCCCTGCCCTGGGCTAAACCCAGAGTCCCTCCCACACTCGGAGGGTACATCTACACTGCAGGCTTCTTGCACAAGAGCATGTCCACATTGCCATGTGCTTTTGCGCAAGAGCATCCATGGCAGTGTGGATGCTCTCTTACGCAAGAAAGTTCTGATGGCCATTTTAGCCATAGGGGTTTCTTGAGCAGGGCAGGGGATTGTAGTCCAGAAAGGGTTCCTTGAGCAAGAAACCCCTGTTGCCCATCCACACATGACTTAAGTCTTATTCTTCGTAGAAAGAGGAATAACTCTTGCACAAAAAGCCCTGTGTTTTTATGATTAACTGTACTTTTTCTTGTGCAAGAACACGCTAGTAGTGTGAACACTCTGAAAGTTTTCGCGCAAAAACTCTGCAATGTAGATGTAGCCCAAAGCCATTGGCCCAAGACCAAAGCCTACACTCTAACCCCCTAACTCAGCCTGATAAAAGTGAGTGAAGATGGGTGAGGAAGGCACATGCAGGAGGTGTCCTCGGAGAAGGCGTGGAGCAGGGGCAGGACCTCAGAGAAGGGGCATGAAAGAAGTGGGGCAAGGGCAGTTGGTTTTGAGGTAGCTCGTACGTTGCACTTAAATTGAAAAAGTGATTTTGTGGTTAAAAAGGTTAGAGATCACTGATTTATAGTCGATATATGAAAAACATAAGTATGTTAAGGTAGTAATGCAATGAACCTACAACCTCAAGGTCTATAAGTTAGTAGCTGAGCTAAACTAGTCAAGGCATAAGACTCAAAAAGCCTTAGCACAGTCAGCTAACAAAAAAGAAGCCCTAGATCAAAAGATACAAGAAGTGTGGCAAAGTCTTCACCCAGATCCCTCCCCTGGGACCCCTTCTTTGGTCACAAATCAACCAGAGACCCTCTTTTGTGCAGTCCCCTGTGCCTTTTATTGTCCATGCCAATTTCCCACCACCTTCTATTTACAGAGCTTTGTTTGTTCATTCCAGCAGCAAACTCAGCTTACCTCTCCAGCAGGCTATGATACACACACAGCCACTTTTTTGCTCCTCTACTTCCACTTCCCCTCAACTGCCTCTCTGGCTGCCTCTCTAGCCCGCTGGCTACAGAGGCCCACCGCTGTTTCCCATTAGCCCCTCAGGCCTGGCCTTGCTCAGCTGGCTTCAATTGCCCTTTTCAGCCAAGCTGTAGTGGCAGAACTCAAGTTTAGCCAAGAGCCTGTCACACAAGATAGACTTCTGGAATACACAAGTATGGTGAAACTGCTGACATGTAACCACAAGATGTTAGTTTATGCGATATTTTAAAGTTTGGAACATCAGCAAATGTCCAACCACAAAGATACTATGGAAACTAATTGATGTTTTTGCTAATAAATTTGAGGTAAAAGGATTAGCAACCAAACCCTGGTCTATACTAGGGAGTTATTTTGAAATAATCCCTCTTATTTCAAAATAATAAGTGGAGTATCCACACTACTAAGCCCATAATTTCAAAACAACAAGCTTGTTATTTAGAAATCTGTTTTCTTGCTTTCCTTGGGGAATAAGCTTATTTTGAAATAGTTATTTCAGGAGTTATTATTTCAAATTTAGTTATTTCAAAATAATTTCCTAGTGTAGACATGCCCCTGGGGGATACTGGCACCCCAACATTAATAGGGTGAGGAAATACAAATAAGAAAAAGGAGAAAAACTACTGATTATGTATTAGGCATATTGGTGTCAGCAAAACACATAAAAGTTATGTCCTGGCCTGTGTGCCTTGGGAGATGTAACTCATGGGAGATGCCAGGGTGATGACCACTGGTGCTGATGTTAATAGTGAGTTTGCTGATGAGGAAGATAATGATTAACACTTCAGGTTATTCTGCAAGGGATGGTGTGAGTATATGGATGCTTAAATGCACATTCTATATTACCACTATCTTCCCTGCTGTGTTGGAGTACAGGCAGTCCCCGGGTTACATGGATCCGACTTACATCGGATCCCTACTTACAAACGGGGTGAGGCAACCCCGCACTAGCTGCTTCCCCCCAGCAGACCAGGGAGATGCGAAGCTAGCGCCCCCCCCAGCAGACCAGGGAGACGCGTAGCGGCTTTTCTCAGCAGACACCTCAGCTTGAGAATAAAGGACTGAGGGAAGTGAGGTGTGGGAGAATAAAACTGAGCTCTGGAGAAATGTTTGGCTAGAGTTTCCCCTACAATATGTACCAGTTCCGACTTACATACAAATTCAACTTAAGAACAAACCTACAGTCCCTATCTTGTACGTAACCCGGGGACTGCCTGTATTTGCAACTTTGCTGTGCTAATAAAACTATTATGAATCTAGGGTTTTTCCCCCTAGGAGTGAGTGTTGTAACAGTGCACATTGGGGTTCCCAACTGAACAGTAATTTTAATAGTAGATCTGATTTTGGGACAAGAATCTGTCAAATCTCAGAGTGCTAATTGGGAATTATTAAGTAATTAATATAATTAATACACAGTGAATAGATCAAGCAAAACTCCCCTAAAGTTTTAAATAAGGCAGGCTTACTGATACTTCAGATTCAGAGCACTCTTGCCCAGCCCTGCTCTGTAGTTCCAGCCATTGGGCTTGGCAGAGCAGAATGGTGGCGAAGTGAGGCAGGAATTATTCTGTTGCTTATGAGTATAGATCAGTGATACTGAGTAATAACACTATTTCCCATAGCTGGAGGTGATTTTAGATGGTATCTCATTCCTGATGGTAGCAAAGGCACAGAGACTGCAGCTTCTGCTAGAATCCAGAAGCCATTCAGCCTGTATGCTGCTAGCTCTGGAGTTTTCAACACGGGGGCTGACAGATTGGCTGGGTCAGTGGGCAAGGGTGGAGGCTGACTCCATGCTCCCAGAAGGAGCAGATCCTCAGGTAGAAGGGGCGAGGCTGGGGACAGCCAGCCCTTAATGTCACCTGGTGCATGCCCCACTGGCCCCCCATTCCGCAGCCAGCCCTGAGAGCCATCCAGAGTGCACTGTGTGGTGCTCTGATGGCAATTTAAAGGATCCGGGGCTCCGGTCACCACCACTCCTGCAGAACCATCATCCAGGAACCATAGGACCTTTTGAATCACCAGGCTTCAGGGCAACGGCCTTCTTTGCCTCCCCCCACCGGTGGGCCATGGCCATGGCCACACGAGCTCCGGAGAGAGGACCAAAGCCTAAGCCAGCCTGAGCCCCACTGCTTCAGGTGAGGGAGTAAAGCCTGAGCTCCACAGCCCTGGGTGGGGGTCAAAGCCCAAGGTAGGCAAGAGGCCTGTAACCTGAGCTTGCCTTGGGTAGAAGGGGCTTGAGCTTTGGGGGGTTGGCCCTGGACTCCAGCAAGTTTAAGACAACAGCTCCATTAAAATGGAGTTGCAGTCCACTTTGGGGTCCTGACTCACAGTTTTAAAACTGCAGTGCTAGCCTGTCTATTACAGTAGAGCTTTCAGAGGAAGAAATAAGGTTGTCATCCTTAGACACTTCCAGAAAAGGATTGCGGAGTACCTCCATGAAAGTGTCATTGGGCTCTCTGAAGAGGATTCAAAGGATATAAACAAACTGCTCCACATTCCTGCCTCCCTCCTAACTCTATAGGGAAATGAAAAGCTGATACAATTTTGACTTCTTTCTGTTGTAGTGTGACGTCTTTTAGGACTTGTACATTAGTGAAAAATCAATAGCTATGTCCCACTACGCTGGCATTGGGTGCTTTCTGTACATTTAAACACTGATGAGAAATGTATTCACACATTTACCCAGGGTTCCTTCCCTGCATCAGACTGGCCCATGCTTGATTTCTTGGACCATCTGGATTGTGGTTGAGCCTCAAACAGGTTCTGGCTTACAGCATAACTGGACCCTCTTGGTTTCATGTCCCCTATCCTTCTCCTCTTTCTCCTTGTTGTTCATGGCAGGGGGCTGTGACTTGGACTTTTTGGAGGTATCTACAGCAGTCTGCAGGTTACTGGTGGTAAAAGCAGCAGGTCTGTGGCTCAGCACTGGATTGATAGCTGGCCTCCCTGTTCTTCTGGCATGCCTGCCATAATTACATCACTTTCACATGGCACTGCTACTGATTCCTATCATATCTCCTACCCGTGCATCACCGTGCAATTAGCTTGTAGATGTCAGTGTTTCTATGACTACTTCTGCCTCTTCTCCTCACACAGGAAATTAAATACCCCATCTACAGGAGTGTGTGGGAGCACATGGCTGGCCTGATCAGGTTGGCTGTTGTGTGAAACAGGAAAGAGCTATTAAGTGTTCTTCCCACAGTGGGCTATCGGGAAAAGGCTTCAAATCGCTGTGACTCCTAGGTAGTGAAGTTTGCAAGTGTGACTAGAGTGGTCAGTTATTAGGTGTCCTGGAACAGCTGCAGGAGGACTCTTAGGATCAATGTGGGTCATGCAGTGTCTACATTTGCATTTCATTGACCTCACTATGTCAACTATGGCCCATTGCTGTTTTGAGAGGTGGTGTTACTGCATCACTGTAATTGGATACTTAAGTCATTGGGAGAAACATTTAAGTGTAGACATAAGCACAATTAATCCAACACAAAGTATCTTGCATCAACCTAACTTTGTAGTGTAGACCAGGTCTTAGAAAGCAATGATTATGCTGAGACTTACATGTAACTTTGTAAAATGATGTGGCAGCAAAATAGGGTAATGCAGTTTTGCAGTACACATAAAAAGGTATCATCCATGCAGTAGTAGTCTCTCTCTTTCTCTCCCTCTTTGGATTTGGGGCCTCTACACATGAAATTTTATGCTTAGTTTGGACACTACAATAACAGCAAAGGTTGGGTCATATGATGGGGAGAGCAAAGTCCACAATGCGGCCACATACTTTTCTCCCACAAGACCATCTCAATTAGTGCACAGGAAGGATGTATATTGAATCAGAATTAAGGCTTCCTGCGTAATCAGGCTTTTTACCCAGTTTTTCAGTGAACGACTTTACAACCCTAAATAACGTGCTTTTAACATAGTTATTTATATTTTGTATACGTGATGCTTGCCTAACAATGGATATATAAGGAGAGGGGGAAATGGTACATCTACAAATACTTGAAAGATGAAAAGATAAAGGATTGGCTTAGGATTGTGCTTTCAGTAAGAAGAAACAGAGCCTTTTTAGAGGGGAAAAAAGAGAAGTATCCTGCAAAAGTGTAGGTTGAGTGTACTCTGCAAGAAAGGGGAAAATGCTTATCCACCACGATTACCTGGGAAGAGCATTGAGTGTCTGTTTAATATCTGGTGCATGTGGAGTTTTACCTCTGGTAACCTTTCCTCAGTGTATTGCCAGAGACAAATACTTTGAAGATCTTGTAATCATGAACTAGACATATCAGAGTTTTCTTTTAGATCAGCTAAGTCAGCCTTCTTTACAGAGTTTGACTAGAGCTATCTTCTTTTTTTTTTTTAAGGAAGATTGGGTCTGTAAGAAGGAGATAATTTCAGGGCTATGTTGTACCCAGGCTGCACAGCCATTTAGGGGCATAAGACTTACCCTAACAACTCTGCGTGGCCACATCCACTCCAAACTAGGAATGTACAAGTACATAGGTATTGTGTTCCTGCTTCTCCCCCCATTCCTCCTAAGTGTGTGAGGGGGTGGAAAGAGGATAGCGCCAGTTCTCCCCTTACCCTCTAGCCCCAGCATGTTGGCCCAGCATAACTAAAAAGATATTTCATTGTGGTTAGGACTGTTACTGGTTAGGGATGTAAAATACCATTAACTGGTTAAACATTATGACTGTGTCTAGTCTGGCAAGTTTTTTCGCAAAATCATCTGCTTTTGCAGAAAAACTTGCCAGCTGTCTACACTGGCCGCTTGAATTTCTGCAAGAACACTGACAATCTCATGTAAGATCGTCAGTGTTCTTGTGGAAATACTATGCTGCTCCCGTTCGGGCAAAAGCCCTCTTGCGCAAATCATTTGCGCAAGAAGGCCAGTGTAAACAGCACAGTACTGTTTTCCGCAAAGAAGCCCCGATCGCGAAAATGGCGATTGGGACTTTTTTGCAGAAAAGCGCGTCTAGATTGGCACGGACACTTTTCCGCAAAAAGTGCTTTTGTGGAAAAGCGTCCTGCCAATCTAGACGTGCTTTTCCGAAAATGCTTTTAACGGAAAACTTTTCCGTTAAAAGCATTTCCGGAAAATCATGCCAGTGTAGACGTAGCCAATGTTTAACCAGTTACTGATTAAAGTGGGGCAGGCAGGGAGACCCTGCAGGCAGGGGCTGCTCCAGCCTGACCCTGTCTGTGGCAGGCCCAGGCACATCACAGGCAGGGGCTGCTCTAGATGACCGAAGCAGCTCCTGTCTGATATGCACCAAGGCCCACCATGGACAGGGTATGCTGAAGCAGGCCCTATCCATGGTGGGCCCCCCCCCACGGGCTGGAGCAGCCCTCTGCCCCCAGCAGCAGGGGAGCTACTCCAGCCCTCACCAGTTAACCAGAACCACTAAGCATCACCTACTAAGGGTGATGCTTACTGGTTAACCTTTTGAATCCCTACTAGTAGTGAGGGTCATTAGCAGATTATTACCTCTCTAAAGCAAGAGGGGAGAGAGGTATGTGATGGAATATTCATCCCACATTTTCCCTGAGGGGTTGATGTAGGGCAAGGAGAGGGGGGCAATTAACCAGACAGGGCACAGCTGTGGGGGCTTAGATGGCTTAACTAATCCATCTGAATGAGGAGGGAGCCCAACTGAAGGGGAATTACTTGGGGTTATACAGACAGGAAGTTAGTATGATAAAGGGGATGAGTGTGATGTGAAGTAATCTGCTCTCAGTTTGTAGGAAGAAGGAGGTGTGTTAAGGAAATATAGAACCAAAGGCTGCGTCTAGATTGGCATGATTTTCCGGAAATGCTTTTAATGGAAAAGTTTTCCATTAAAAGCATTTTCGGAACAGAGCGTCTAGATTGGTAGGACACTTTTCCGCAAAAAAGCCCTGATCGTCATTTTCGCTATCGGGGCTTTTTTGCAGAAAACAAATCTGAGCTGTCTACACTGGCCCTTTTGCACAAAAGCTTTGCTCAAAAGGGACATTTGCCTGAACGGGAGCAGAATATTATTTCCGCAAGAAGCACTGATTTCTTACAGTAGGAAGTCAGTGCTTTTGCGGAAATTCAAGTGGCCAGTGTAGACAGCTGGCCAGTTTTTCCGGAAAAGCGGCTGATTTTCCAGAAAAACTGGCCAGTCTAGACACAGCCAAAGAGTCTACAGTTACCCCTTGGCTGTGTCTAGACTGGCCAGTTTTTCTAGTGTAGACAGCTGAGATTTGTTTTGGGCAAAAAAAGCCCAAGATTGCGAAAATGGCGTTTGGGGCTTTTTTTGTGCAATAGCGCATCTAGATTGGCCACAGACGCTTTTCCGCAAAAGGTGCTTTTGAGGAAAAGCGTCCATGCCAATCTAGACGCTCTTTTCTGAAAATGCTTTTAACGGAAAACTTTTCCGTTAAAAGCATTTCCGGAAAATCATGCCAGTCTAGACGTAGCCCTTGAGAGGAGGAAGTTTCTGGGTTGGCAGCCCTGGGGGGAGTGGCCAGTCACTTAAGAAAAGGTAAGATACAGAATAGAACAAACTGCAACTGCTTGTTAGCAACTCCCTGAGCAAGAAATTGGAGTAGTAGTGGGTAGTCCCAGGTTCCTTTATCAGCCAGTGGGGAAGTGGTACTAGCTAGGCAGTAAAGGGAAAGTGTCTGAGTCTGTTTGGAATAAGGGACTTTGATACTCTGAAAGGGGAGAACATATGTGACTTGGACACTAAGCCACAAACACAGAGCATTTTGCCTTGCTGAGAGCCAGAAGGAGAAAGTAGGATGTGAGGCAAGAGAAGGAAGGAAAATGTCAGACCTGGAATCAGGAAGAATTCCACTAGAAGTGAGGAGACAAGTGTTCTTATGTAGAATAGCTTGAAAAATTGCAGTGGAGCCCTATGTAAATGTTAGCTGGAATTCTTTTTTCAGTGGATGAATATCAAATACTAGCTAAGTAAGAATTTTTACATTTTTTGCAGAAATAAACTTCAAGCAATAAAGGTGTAAATTTAAATTACTAACTCAAATGTGAAAACAGCCAAAGACAATTAACTAAAGTACCCATGATGAAAATTTGGCAGTTCTCTGATAACATTAGGTTAAAGGACCTGCTTGAAGATTTTAAATACCCGATGAAAACCTTTCCCCAAGGGTTATAATCTAGAGGAATCTTGAACAATAAATACAATAATGCTAGCAAGTGTTCACCAATCAAGCATTTTAACATTTCAGCTCTGAATAAAAATCCTGAACCTAAGGAAAATAGCAATTAATGGAGGAAGTAGACTTGAAAGGATATGTGTATGTGTGCACAAAGGAAGCTGGAAATTTTTTTTTTTTAAAGTGGCTGACTGAATCTGAACTGTGTAGTCTTTGTAGACTTTGAAACAATGAGAACACAGATGCAGGCTTTTGTATAGATTCACCAACAATTAGCTATTAACGAGTTCTTCATTTTCATGGCTACGATCAAACCTTTTCTTCTCAACAAAACAAATTTAGACTATCCTGAGTTCCTTAATATATGAAGCCTGCTATATTGAATTTATTAAAACAGATGTCCGTAATTTAATTGGTGGCTTCCTCATTATAAAACATCTGATGTATTTCTTTTAAATTCAGAATTTAAATTAGATGCCAGTGTTTGGGTATGGAACTCCAACCACTTTGCAAACATAACTGATTCCATTAACTGTATTTGCTTAATGTAGCCCACTACATGATTAACTTCAATGAAATAACAGATATATAGCTCTTGTTTTAAAATGTATGACTATAAATTAGAACCAGCATTATTTTCTCAAGTAACAGACTTACTTCAAACATGGGTTAGACCAAGTTCTTTATTTCTGAGTATAAAAATTCTACTGAATGACTGTGGAGTATTTAGAGTCTTCCTGAAGGCTACGTCTACACTGGCCCCTTTTCCTACTTTGAAGTAGGAATAAGAGATCCTCCGGAATAGGGCTTTATTCCAGAGGATCGGGCCAGTCTAGACGCTTTTTTCCGGCTTTTCCCCAAGCTGGAAAAAAACGGCGGACATCTTTATTTAAATCCCGCGGGGGATATTTAAATCCCCCGCGGATTTCCCTATTCTGAAGTTGAAAATTAGCATGCCCCTTTCGGAAAAGGGGCCAGTGTAGACGTAGCCGAAATGTTCTATGTGGTTAATCCCACACTCTTTCGGCCTCTGGCCAAAGCTTGCTGCACTCTGAGCATCCTATCAGCAAGTGTAACAGTCTTCAGGCTGTTTTAAATTATGCTGGGTGCCTAACCACAGCCCCAAGCTGTCTCCAGAATCAGGAATTAGTATGAGAAGTTAGTGTGCTCATGACCCTAGATATGCCAGGTACTCTTCTAGGGCACCTGAGGATTGAGCCCTACCTAATTTTTACAAAAACCTTGTTTTTATTTAGAAGTGACACAGATTTCAATGGGTCAAGTTTGGTGTTGACATAAATGGTGGTGAAAATTACATTTTGAGGGTAAGCCATAAAACAGTGTAGCTTGTATTATTCTGGTGAAACAGGTAATTTGCACAAATTGCAGAGCAGAAGGATGTGTAATCAGGAAGAACAAATGAACAGCAGGGAAGGGAGAGATGGATGGTTTTATGTTGCACCTTGTTTGATTTTCCTGCTGTTTCTCCTCCCGTTCCATTCCATCAGATTGTTCCATTTGTTTTGTACTCCCACAGAAAGCCAGGTCAGTAAAAGCTGCACCTCTTCTACTGCTGTTACTGCTAAATTGTTCTGGAGATTCCATATGAATTGCACCCACATATACTAGACTGAATTTGGCCAGCTGTATTTAAAAGATAGCTGAAAAAGATTGCAGAGATCAAACATATATTACTTACCTAACCTTGCATAAGGGAACAAAGAAAAAACAACAAATAACTCCATTGCTGGATAAAAGTACCTACTCCTAAAGCATCTGACTGAAGCTGTGGCAGATAACCAGCCCCCCGGCCAGATGTGGTTTGCCAGGATTAGCCCCGGGGGGATGACACCACTGTATTTACCTGAGCATTCACAGGTATGGGCACTTGCAGCCACCATTGACTGTGGATCTCTGTTCCTGGCCAATGGGAGCTGTGGAAAGTGGTGTCGCAGTGTGTGCTACTCCATGCAGCTCCCGTTGGCCGGGAATGATAATTTGTGGCCAACGGGAGCTCCAAGTGCTCATACCTGCAGAGGCACAAGTAAATACAACAGCAGCAGCCCATGAGGGGCTAACCCTGATGAACTGCCACCATCTTATTGCCCACTTTGACAGTGTATTGCCCTCCACTGGCCCTTTAAGGGGCTGAGAGTAAGTCAAAGGCAAGCCCAGCTGAGGCAGCTAATGAGGGCCCAGGTGGAGGCTATAAAAAGCAACTCCTGGCAGGTGGAAGAGACCTGTCTATTGCTGTGGAGGGAGGGTAGTAGACATCTGATTGCCAGGGATGCAAGAAGCTTCTTGGAAGAGGGCAGGGCTGGGGAGGCTTTGGCCTAGTAAACCCAGGCTACTAAGCCTGAGGCTATAGGGGGTGTGAGAGGTAGCCATGGTGGGCAGGACTGTGAGAGGCAGTCATGAAAAGCAAGGCTGGGGAAGCCTAAGGCCTGAAGTCAGGGTTGCAGGAGGCAACTTGGTAGTCAGAGGTAGCAGGTCTGCACCCTTTGCTGAGGAGGAGTGACCAGAAGGGACTGTAATCTGCCCAGAGGCAGGGACTGGCAGTGGGCCATTGAGGCCTGGAGGGTGCAAGTGTAACCCACATGCCTAATGTGGTTACTGAGCGATACAAGTAGTACCTAGACCACAGCAACAGTTAAGACCAAGAGACTTCCAGCTGGCTTTTAGCTCAGAGGGTAGAGGCTCCTATACTCTGCTTCAGAGGTCCCAGGTTCAAATCTGCCCGGTGGCGGTTACACAAGGGAACAAGGTGTTCCTGGAAGGAACTGGGTGTTCCTGAGGCGAGCAGGGGGAACTGGGTGTTCCATGGCAGAAGAACTGGGGGGTCCCAGCGAGTAGGGAGCACCCTGGAGAGTGTAGTGGAGGAAGAACAACTCCTCCTCCCAAAGGGGGTGCAAAGACTGGAGTGGTACAATGCGTACTGTACTGATGGAGGACATGGGGGAGATGCCAGTGGAAAGGGGTGTGTCAGAACAGCCAGCTAATTCCCCAAAGTCACCTTGCTGATGGCGCCATGCTGGTGAGTCGACCCCATTACACCCACCCTTGGACTAAAGTCTCCAGCACTGTCTTTAGGTGGGTGCAGAGCCTGTGACATCCACCTGCTCTATCCCAGCTCTTCCTTCCCATGCTAACCAATGCCCCATCTCCACCCCACCTTTCTCCAAACTCTGCCTCGTCCTGTCCCTACTTTGCCTGCTCTCTATCCCCCATTGCACTCCTTCCTATGAGTAATGCAACCTGTGGCATTACTGGGGGGGCCTGGCACTGGCAGCAGGGGTCATCCCCTCCCTGCACTGACCATGGTGGCAGGATGTGGAAAGACCCAGCACCAGCCCGTTAAACACCCCTGAGCCTGGCTCCCCACCACGTTGCTTGAGGGAGTGGAGCAGACTGGGGACAGGGTGCTTTGCTTCCCACCACTGCAGTGAAGCAGAGCAAGCCGGCTGGAAGGAGCAGAGCAGACTGGGACTGGTGCTAGCTGGGCACATCCCGGGATGGGAGTCAGGAGGAGCACTGTGCCAGGAAGAAATCACTTGAGAAGGACAAACTGAAGCCAGAGTCAGTATTACCAGGGCTTGACAAATGATGCATTCTACTTGCCCATGGCGAGTATATTGCAACCTGGAAGAGTTGGGTTTGGGCAATCTGCGCATGAGCAGAAAGATCTGCGCATGTGCAGATCGCTGGACGGTGTGGCTGGCGAGCGGGGCTCGCTGCAGTTCAGCGAGCCCTGAGTATTACCATTACCAAGATCTATAGGGCTATGTCTACAGGGCTATGTCTACACTGGCAGCTTCTTGCGGAAGAACAGCCATTCTTCTGCAAAAACTTGCTGGCTGTCTACACTGCACGAGCATTCTTCCAGAAGTAAATTTACAGTACAGCATTGTAAAACAGGGCTTCTTCCAGAAGAGAGATTCCCCTCCCCATGAGGAATAAGCCATCTTGTGCAAGAGTTCTTCGAGAAGAGGCCAGTGTAGACGGGCAACATGAATTTCTTGGGCAAGAAGCCCCGATGGTTAAAATGGCCATCAGAACTTTCTTGTGCAAGAGAGCATCCACATTGCCATGGATGCTCTTGCGCAAAAGCACATGGCAGTGTAGACGCTCTTTCATGGAAGAGTTTTTGCACGAGAACTCTTGAGCAAGAAGCTGCCAGTGTAAACGTAGCCCTATAGGGGTCTGAGAGGATTGAGGTTTGTGACTTTGAAATGGGAACTAAGGAGGGAGGTTGTAGCTAGGTAAGTGAGGTTGTTGCCCTGTGTGGGTTTGCAGAGGAGGGCACTGGAAAAGTTTGTTGGGGAAAGGTCTCTGGGGCCAAAGACAATCAGGAGTACCCAAGAGTCACTATTGGACTAGAACTGTGCCAGCATTCCTGAGTTTTGAATCCAGATGCAGATTCCTGAGTGTTGAATCCAGATTGCTCAGGGTCTATCATTTTATAATAGGATACTGTTGGGCCCATGGCTCCTTTTGTTGGATGTAACCCTGCATTACTGCTCTCCTTCTCTCTTCTGTTTTCTTTCATTCCTCTGGAAAAAATATTTCCTTTGCCTGTATTCATTGTACTAATCCTTAGTGTGTATATGGATGTATTTAGTTGATGGGATTAGGAACAGGTGCCCCTTGGATAGAATGGAGATTCTCTACTGTGTTCCTGCATGTGCATTTTCTTGACCAGTGTTGCCCTTTAGAGTAGACTCCATCTTAGCCATGAGGGTAGGGTGGCCAAGGACCTGATTTTTTTTTTTTTTTTTTTTTTGACCACAGAGTAAGTTGAAAAGATGTCAGCAAGTCACCAGGTCCTGATGAAATGCATCCCAGGATACTCAAGGAGCTGATAGAGGAGGTATCTGAGCCTTTAGCTATGATCTTTGAAAAATCATGGCAGACGGGAGATTCCAGAAGACTGGAAAAGGGCAAATATTGTGCCCATCTATAAAAAGGGGAATAAGAACAACCCAGGAAACTACAGACCGGTCAGTTTAACGTCTGTCCCAGGGAAGATAATAGAGCAGGTAATTAAGGAAATCATATGCAAACACTTGGAAGGTAAGAAAGTGATAGGGAATAGCCAGCATGGGTTTGTGAAGAACAAGTCTTGCCAAACTAATCTGATAGCTTTCTTTGATAAGATAACGAGCCTTGTGGATAAGGGAGAAGCGGTGGATGTCATATACCTAGACTTTAGTAAGGCATTTGATACGGTCTCGCATGATATTCTTATTGATAAACTAGGCAAATATAACTTAGATAGGGCCACGATAAGGTGGGTGCATAATTGGCTGGATAACCGTAGTCAGAGAGTTGTTGTTAATGGTTCTAAATCCTGCTGGAAAGGGATAACAAGTGGAGTTCCCCAAGGGTCTGTTTTGGGACCCGTACTGTTCAATATCTTCATCAATGATGTAGATATTGGGATAGAGAGTACGCTTATTAAGTTTGCAGATGATACCAAACTGGGTGGGGTTGCGACTTCTTTGGAGGATAGGGACATAATTCAAAATGACCTTAGCAAGTTAGAGAAATGGTCAGAGGTAAACAGGATGAGGTTTAATAAAGAGAAATGCAAAGTGCTCCACTTAGGAAGGAACAATCAGTTCCATACGTACAAGATGGGAAGCGACTGTCTAGGAAGGAGCATGGCGGAAAGGGATCTAGGGGTCATAGTGGACCACAAGTTGAATATGAGCCAACAGTGTGATGCTGTTGCAAATAAAGCAAATATGATTCTAGGTTGTATCAACAGGTGTGTTGTAAGCAAAACTCGTGAAGTCATTCTGCCGCTCTACTCTGCACTAGTTAGGCCTCAGCTGGAGTACTGTGTCCAGTTCTGGGCGCCACATTTCAAGAAAGATGTGGAGAAATTGGAAAGGGTACAGAGAAGAGCTACAAGAATGATCAAAGGTTTAGAGAACATGACCTATGAAGCCAGGCTTCATGAACTGGGCTTGTTTAGTTTGGAAAAAAGATTAAGGGGGGACATGATAGCGGTTTTCAAATATCTAAAAGGGTGTCACAAGGAGGAAGGCGAAAATTTGTTCCTCTTGGTTTCTGAGGACAGGACAAGGAGTAATGGGCTTAAAGTGCAGCAGGGGAGGTTTAGATTGGACATTAGGAAAAAATTCCTAACTGTCAGGGTGGTCAAATATTGGAATAAATTGCCAAGGGAGGTGGTGGAATCTCCCTCTCTGGAGATATTTAAGAACAGGTTAGATAGACATCTGTCAGGGATGGTGTAGATGGAGCTTGATCCTGCCTTGAGGGTGGGGGGCTGGAGTCGATGACCTCTCGAGGTCCCTTCCAGTCCTATTATTCTATGATTCTATGATTCTAAAAGAGGACCTGCCATTGTCCAATCAGATCTACTGACCCAAAATCCAGTTACTGAGAGCAGGGAAGTTGGGAGAGGTACTGGGTTATCACCTGCTCCAGCCTCTACTCAACCACAGCCATCTCTTACTTTCATTGCATAGTTGCAGCTCCCAGCCCCAGCTCTATTGATAGTCCCTCCTGATTCAGGTGGGACAGAAAAAGCAGCAAGGAACTGGGAGAAGAGGAGTGGATGCAGTTGGGTCAGGTGTGAGGGTTTATGGGAAGAGGGGGAGCAGGAGAGGTTGTGGCCAGGGGTGCTAGTGTGTCTGGTTGGGTGCTGCTGTAGCTATACTGAATATGGGAGGTGACCCACTAGAGTAGGGGCAGGCAAGATAAAGACCAGCAGGCAGGAGTAACCAAGGGCTCAAAACGGCTGGCTGCTCCATCTGCCTCTCTGTGGGCAGAAGGGGAAGGTTTGTGTACTGCGAGCCCCCTCATTCACCGAAACTCCCTCTCAGACCCCATGCCCTCTTCTGCACCTAACCTCTGATCCAGACCTCGTACCCCCTCCTTAGAAAAGTACAGCCTGAGACCACTTTTCAAAAATTGAGTGGCACCTCCCACCCATCAAATTATTGTCCATCCCTGCTCTAGAGAGCTGTTAGAGCTGGCCTGGAAGATCTTCAGAGTGTATGGATGGTGAGGCCAATGGTTAGCAGAACATTTGACTATAACTGCCTAGATGTATTAGAAATCCCATAGTGGCAGCTAGGAGTTGGTAAAATAATCAGCATGAATAATGTATTCTTTCCATCAACTGTTCAATAAACATTTTCATTATTCAACTGCCTCTGTACTTCAGTCTGTGCTATTTTTGTGAATATCTTTGCTCAGACACATTAGTTATAACTTTCTACCTCATTTGACCACCTCTTAAGGGGATAAGGTCTCCTGTTGCTCTCTGAGCATGTTGTTGGAGGGAAGGAAGGGAAAGGAGAAAACTAACCACTCTGGGAGGTGCCCAGTGTCCTAACTCTAGTTCTGGTAGCTACTCTTTCCCAGGCCATATCTACACTACAGACAGGAGCGGCTTGAGGAGAGCTGCCAGCAACTGGCACCCAAGGCGGAATGTGTGATCTGTGCTCTGCCTCCATAGCCCTCAATGGTGTGACATGATCAGTGGGTGCCGCATTAAATGCGGTGCCCTAGCAACTGCTGAGGTTACCTACATCCATGGGCCGCCCCTGACTACAGAAACCATCTAAGCTACCGTAATTCATCTTCCAGGGTTTGAATTAGGGGGACCTAGTGAAGATACAGAATAGTGATAGAAATGTAGCGGTGTTAGTCTGGTGTAGCTGAAGCAAAATACAGGACTATGTAGCACTTTAAAGTGCTAACAGGATGGTTTATTAGATGATGAGCTTTCCTGGGCCAGACCCACTTCCTCAGATCAAATAGTGGAAGAAAAGTCACAACCATATATACCAAAGGATACAATTTTTAAAAATAAGCACATATGAAAAGGACAAACCAAATTTCAGAACCAAAGGGGGAATGCCAGGGGCAACTGGCGAGGGGGTTGGGGGGGAGGAAAAGGTAGATGTCTGTGAGCTAATATTAGAGGTGATAATTGGGGAAGCTGTTTGTAATGGGTAAGATAACTAGATTGTTTGAGACCGAGGGGTAAAGTGTCAAATTTCAGCATGAATGACAGTTCAGAGGATTCCCTTTCAAGTGCAGATTTGAAAGGTCTTTGAAGCAGGATGCAGGTGAGTAAGTCGTTGAGACAGTGAAGATACACTAATTCGAAGTGAGAGGGTGCTCCCATCCATGCCGCTAGCCCTGCTTCTAGGAGAGGGCAAGAGAAGTGGAAGGGAGAGTGCTCCCGTCAAACCCCAGCTGTGTGTGGACAGTGCTAAAGTTCGATGTAAAATACTTCCAAGCTGGAGTTGCCTTTCTTAATTCGAATTTATCCCCCAGTGCAGACCTAGCTCCAGAGAGTAGAACTAGGGAGGGGGCAGAAGGAGGGGAGGTGTGTGGTGGGGGCTGGATGGGGGCTCGTGTCACTGAGCGGCCGGCTCGCTCTCCTAGCCCCTCACCATTGCAGGGGCGGGGAAGCTGCTCGCTCAGCGCCGGCCTGGCTCGCGAGGGGAGGGCTTATCCCAGCTCCTGGGTGCTCGGGCGCCAACTTCCCCTTTAAGCTGAGGAGGCGGCGCGGCGGGTGTGTGTCGGCCGAGGCGGGGACCGCGGCCGCCCTTTAAGGCTCCTCGCCAGTTGCCGCCGTCAGCGCTGAGGGGCCGCGGGGAGGGAGCCGCCACCTGCGTGTCCTGCCCCGCGGCCGCAGCGGCCCCCGCCCGTTGTCCCGGCGCAAGCGGAGGGGGCCGGGCGGGCAGGCAGGCGCTGCCTCCGCTCCGCCTCTGAGCGCAGCCGGCTGCGGGGATGTGCCATTGCCATGGCGAGGCGGCTCTTCCCGGGAGCCTGGCTCCGAAAACCCTGCCACGCGCAGGTAGGCCGGCAGCGCGCCGGGCCGGGGCTGGCGAGGGAGCGGGGCGCCGCCAGAAGGCCGGGCGGGCTCACGGGGCACCTGAGCGGCGGCTAGCGGGCGACGTGCCAAGCCGCCCCGAGCTGCGGGGGCGAGCCGGCTGGCTCCCTGCTCTGCAGGGGTGTTGCGGTTCCGTCCCGCTTGCCTTGGCCCTAGGTGCACGGCGCAGAAGGGGGGGCGTCCCCCGGCCCCGCATGGGTGCAGCTCTCCCCGCACCGCCGGCGCAGCTGTGCGCTCTCCAGCGGGCCGCGGGGGCTTGGGCCGCTTCCAGGAGCGGGGTTCGGAGCAGCTTCTGCGGCTTGGCAAGTTAGCGCTCACGGGGGTGTAAAACCGCGAGTGCCTTCCTGGGGCAGTAGCCCTTGCAGCGGGACGTCAATAGTAACGTCTGGGAGGGGAGCCTTAAAAACGCCCCCCGCTAAACCTGAAGTATCCGCACTAGTCCTGGCACAGGTTAATCAGGTAAATGCCGCACACTGCTAGAGAGAGGCTTCTGTGAATAGTGTATGATGTTGGCTGGTCTAGTTGATTCTTTATCAGGCCTCCTACCACACACTTGTCAGATGTCTCTAATCAACTCTATCCATCTGCCTTAACCCCCAACTCTGTTTAGCATTTGGCAGCGTTGATGTTCATGTGTAATGTCATCTCTGGTTATCAGAAACCAGAGAAAAGAGACTGGCATGTTAACTAATGTGTGTAACAACATATTAAGTGATGTCCATCATATTATCATCTTAAAAATTGGTTTAAATTTAATCGATGAACATCTAGCACAGGCACATCAAACTCAAAGCCTACTGGGGGCCGCACAGTTTTCATTTGATAGCTTTTAAGGCCACCAAAGAAAATGTACTTATCAGAAAGTTGTAATTATTTATTATAGATTATGGTTTAGGTATATTTTATAATATTTTTCAGGTTTTGTTTGAATTTAAAACAATAATTTGATTGCTCTAACCCAATGCCCTCCCCCTCCTGCAGAGCCAGGCACCCCACAAACCGTCCAACTTCCCTGCTCTAATCCAGTCCCCTCTTCTCTCCCAGAGCCAATCTAATGCCTGGGTTCTAGAGCCGCTACTGCCATGTTTTCTCCCTCCAGGTGCTGGGGTGCATGCACAGAGTGGCCGGCCATGAGTAGTCCTGGCATGTGGCTCAGAACCAGCAGGAGCCGCATTTCCTTAATCAAAGATCCACATGTGGCTCGAGAGTTGTGGGTTAGCCACCCATCATAAACAATTATGTAACTGGGTGGGCCCTAATTAGATAACTTATAAAGATGTAATTGTGGGCTGCAAAAAAATTCAAATAGGTTGTATGTTTGACATGACTGACTTAGCACCTGTAGCAAATTTGGGCCACCAAGTGGAAAAAAATGAGGATGCAAGTCTAAACACTTCACTCTTCTAATGTGCCACAACAGAAGCAGGGCTTTACTGATAACTTAACAAAATAGATGTTGGACCATATTTTCTACTCTTATCTGGCCTTTTTGTGCTCCCTGGGCTGTAAAAAGGGACTGAACTCTTGCTAAAGCTGTCTGATTGATAATACCTCAGACAAGAATGATCAAGTGGGTTGACAGGTCTGCTGCTGTAAAGTCATCAGAACAGGCTCCTCCCAACCCTGGCACAGGTACTGGGAGATCAAGTGTGGTGCTCTAATGCTTCTCCACTAGTATTTATTCCTAACAGGTTACAGCCCCTAGATTTAGTAATTTACATTGGTATTGGGACAGCTCAGATTAGCCTTCAGAATCTGGGTCCCAGATTCTGTCTCGTTGATTCTTGCCTCTTGGCTTCAGAAGAGAATTTGTCTCACTGATTTTTTTTTAATCTCATTTGCTAACAGTCAAAAGCAGCATCTCCCAACCTGGGATTATATCTCCCCTGGGGTGACACACATAACTAGCCAGAAAGACACAAACAGCCCTCTGAGTAGTTTAGAGTTTAGAATTTCAAGGCTCTTAGAGTTTTTTTTAAAAAAGTCTCTAGCTGTTGTAAAGTAAAACTTAATCTCTGTGTTACACTGTGTATTGGATGAAGCAATGTCTGCCTGAATTTGCAGTGAGTCAGAAACAGTTTCTCTGAAGTATGAAGTGACCCATTCATTTCAATGGATGTTAATTCAGAAGCCAGTTAATAATTTAAATGTTAACACAGTTGACTGTTTCACTGCTTGTCAAACCCATGTGGATGTGCGTAATTCCCTTCAAAAATAAAGGGGCATTAGTGTAGGAAAAACTTGGAATGTTGATCTAGGTTTTTCCTAAGAGCAGCCAGTTTACCTGCAAATCTTATTTAATAGGATTTATAACTTATTATGAGGTTGAAGAGATTGCCATACATGACACTACTAGTTGGTCAACAGTATTGTAGACAGAGAAGAGCTTTTTACACTCAGATGTTGTTCATCAGCTACCAAGAGAAATGTGCCAAATTTTTCACTTGTATCATGTGCTGACAATGCAGTCCTACTGGGTTAAATAATATTGTGAGAGGCAACATTTTGCCTCTCCTCTCTAAAGATCTCAAGTGCAAGCTATCAGAAAAAAAAAATCATTGGTAGCAGAAAATTACTATATCTGATTTCCCTCAGTTTTTAATCCTTGATCTATTTTCAGTCATCTTTACTTATCAGAGAACATTATGTTGTTCGATCTTACTGTGTACTGTCATACAACCTCCATCTCACTTGTTCCCCAAATTGGTGATTATTCAAGATATAAATAGTTCAAGACATTCAGCATCATGGAGTTCATATACAAAATGCAGGACAATGTAGCACTTTAAAGACTAACAAGATGGTTTATTAGATGATGAGCTTTCGTGGGCCAGACCCACTTCCTCAGATCAAATAGTGGAAGAAAATAGTCACAACCATATATACCAAAGGATACAATTTAAAAAAAATGAACACATATGAAAATAGTGTGAGGCAGAGTCTTTCACTGTAGTCAGTGCAGTATGTTGATCTTAATGGATTGTTCATTTTCAGTCCTTTGGGTACGATGTCCATCTTCTTGCACTTGGATAGAAAGATGATGTCTGTCTGTATCTGTGCAAGTTTCTTCGTATGGTTGATGGATTTCCATTCCAAACGGCTAAATGTAGTGCCTTGCATGTAGAATAGTCATCTTTCTATCCAAGTGTAAGAAGATGGACATCGTACCCAAAGGACTGAAAGTGAACAATCCATTAAGATCAACATACTGCACTGACTACAGTGAAAGACTCTGCCTCACACTATTTTCATATGTGTTCATTTTTTTAAATTGTATCCTTTGGTATATATGGTTGTGACTATTTTCTTCCACTATTTGATCTGAGGAAGTGGGTCTGGCCCACGAAAGCTCATCATCTAATAAACCATCTTGTTAGTCTTTAAAGTGCTACATTGTCCTGCATTTTGCTTCAGCTACCCCAGACTAACACGGCTACATTTCTATCGGAGTCTATATAGTCACTGTTGTTGTTGTTTGTTGTTGTTTTTTTAAGAGAAAAATAATATATTCATGCTGTATCAACTGAAGTTCTCCATTATTCACAAACCCAAAAGTGTGTGTTCACACCAACTTGGCAGGAACATATGGCATTTTATTAATTAAAGTGGAAATTAGCAAAGAACAAAATGAAAGTCCTTCTATGGTCAAACTATCAAAGCAATGAGCGCAAAGAATAATAAACATTACCTGGAATCTGCAGTAAACAACTGTGACTTGTGTTCTAGGTGGTCTATTAAAACAAGATGATATAAATGTGGAGGTAAAACACTTAAAACCTTCTTATAGAGGAGAATATAAAATTGTTACAGAAAAACTAAGTAATCCTTCTTCCTGATGTTCTCTGGAATGCATCCAGCTTTGAATTTTGCCAGAAGTGATTTTTGCCAGATCTGCATGCATGGGGATGACTATAATTACTATGCAGCACACATAATCTAGTAAAATGTAAAAGTGATGGCAAGATATCTATGTATATGCCTTTTTAGATGTCACAAGCTTCTTCCTTTGTGCCTGTGTTCCCTGGCCCATGTCCAAAAGGTCTGATGAGAATGTGGTGTGGAAGAAAGAAACAATGTATGCTGAGTCTGAATTACTTTTTTATAAAAATTCTTGCCATGAGAATCCAAATCCCATAATGGTGGTTCATAGATTTCATATGGACATTTGGCAATATCCTAGAAAACTATCTCCATGAATAATCTTCCACACAGTGAATATATGAAAATAAAGTTCCATAAAACCTATTTTTTTTTCTTTTCCCTCCGTCATTACCAGACTTTCTAAAATGTATGTTCTGGTTTAGTTCTATTTCTGTTCTACAGTTTATCTGCCCCTATGTTAAAACCTTTAAATGAAACAAAAAAAAAACACCCTATAGCTGTTGATTCCAGTAAAAGTTTTATTTAGGAAAGTAAGATACAGAGAAGTGGGTTTTTTTTTTTCAGTGTTTGAGTCACTTGCTGTAACTTCTGGTCAGTTATGCCACTCTGAGTTCTTAGTAAAGTACTGAATAGCTTGCAAGAATTATCAGTGAATATAATTCAGAAACACTATAGACCTGCTCTAAGGGAGTTTTGTGTAACAGGCTTCAAGAAAGCAGTTTTTAGACTTGCCTTGGGTTCTAAGATATGATAAAATCATTCTTAGCCACTTTTCCCAGTACATGTAACATAATTACCTCAAGAGCTGCATAACTAAACAAGATGCAAAGCAGCAAAAGATTGTCTGGGGGGAAAAAAATCCAAGGAAACAAAGTGTCTTCCTGTAGCAGACAAAGAACCTTTCTTTCCAGCCAACGGTGTGTCTAGCATCCTATTATCTGCAGACTTGTTGCTCTGTAACTGCAGGGCTTCCCTTGAGAATCCTTCATCTCTTTTGTTTAATTGCTGTAAATTACTCTGGCATGTCACCTAAAGTTGCTTGTCCAAAAAAAAGTTTGCAAACCACATTGATCCTAGAATTGTGTGAGCAGCTGTTTTATATAGATGTCCTGCCATGGAGAACATTGAATCTGTTAAAGTCAGTCTTCCTAAAATAAAATCTTCTAAAGTGAAGGGTTAAGTTAAAGATAAACTGCAAAACTAAAGTAAATGGAGTTAAGTTCAAAGTATATGCTGAAAAGCTCCTACTAACCAGGGTTTTGGGGCTGTTTTGTGTGGTAGATCTTAGAAAGAAATTAGTAATTTTTGGATTTTTTTCTGGGCAATAGAGTTCAAAGGGAGTAAGTGAAATCCAGTCTTAGGCTGATCTCTACCAAGGATGTGGAAGTGTGACTGTGTACATGGTTAACCGATGAATCAGGGCAGAGGGTGGGCAATAATTTTTGACAAGGAGCCACTCCAAGATTTTGGAAAGTGGTTGAGGGCTGCACTGTACCATGATATTAAGGAAGGAGATGAAGGACTTGGTTGCAGAGGGGAGCTTGGAGTAAGGGATTGGGGTGCAGGAGTGAGATGGGAGTCTGGGATGGAGTTTGGGTGAAGGAGGCAGTTGTGACCTAGGGCAGGAGACTGGAGTGCAGGGGGTTAGCATGTGATCCAGGGTAGAAGGGGATTGTGAAATGGGGCAGGAGATTGGGGTGCCAGATCTGGGAGGGAGTATGAGTGCAAGAAAGAGACGGAGGGTTTGGGTCTGTTGAGTTGGGGAGAGAGGGGGCAGAGGGTTGGAGCAGGGAGGGGCTGAGGGGGGGCAGAGAGTTGGAGCAGGGAGGGGCTGAGGTGCCAGAGGCAGGCTGTGGCCAGGAGACTTACCAGCCAGCAGCCAAACCAGCTTGCCTACCTGCAGAGCTAAGACTTGCAGAGTTTAAATGTTTCCCTGCCTGCCTGCTTGCCTGGCCATGTACTTCAGTGAATAACTGAGCCGGAGGGGAGCAGAGACATGGTTCTTGGCTGCCTGTTGTTCAAATCAGCAGCTTATTTTAACATCCCTAATGTACAGTTGTGTATTCAGGATCTGGGTTGTACAGAGCAGAATTGCCTTGGATGGTGCCCTGAAGGAGCTCAGTGTATACCTAGCCTTATACTGGTGAGCAGTTACTCAGCTGATTAGTTCTTCTAATATCAGTACATGTTACATCTCAGTTGTATGTAGGTATCTTGTTTGACACGTGTTAATACTGCTGAGTTTTATTAAAATAAGGACTTGTCTTCACATTATTTTGAGGAATAATAATGTCAGATCTGCACACATGTCTCTATCTAAAGTCAAGTAGTGCTTCAAGCTTGAGATAGGTAGCCTGTTGGGATGAAGGGGAAGATTCTTGAGTGCAGTTAAAGTTTGCACTAGTAATGCAGTCTGGACTTAGCTTACAGTCCATTTAAATATCAGACTTCCTTAATCTTGCACCCAGATTAATTGTTGTCTGCCCTACAGTGTGTCTTGATCAGATGTTGTCTGGATCCTACCATCCATTTGGTCTTTTGCACCTGTAGCATTTGTTCTAGCACAGCTATTATTTGCCAGAAGTACATTGTATTCAGGGATTTGACAAAGTGAATAGGTTGCCAGGTGTCCAGTATTCAACCGGACAGTCTGTTTTTTGTGCCCTCTGTCCAGTAAAAAAAAATAAAAAAATACCAGACATGTGCAATGTCCGGTATTTTCTGCTTTTCCAGCTGAGTGCCCAACAGAAGCCTGGCGGGGGGAAGTGGCTGGAGAGGCGGGGCCACAGTCAGCACTGCGAGCCCTCAGCTGGTTGCGTCTCCTTGCGTCTGACGTAGGAGTGACGCCTTGGGGAGGAGAAGGAGCCCTGTCTGTGCTCCTGAGCACTGTTCAAGCATGTTGTCCAGCCGTAGTCCAGGAGAGAAGCCCACAGGTGCTTTGTGGTTGCGTTTAGGATCCTTCCATTGGCTCTCAGCCAAAACTGACTGGGGTAGAATTTCTGCCTCTTCCCACTGGGCCATTCAAAGACCTGACTATGGGAGTCACCTTCCTTTCCACGCCTGCTGCCTGAGTTCAGAGTTCCCTGTAGCAACCCCCATCTCCTCCTCCCCTGCCCTGCCATTACATTGCCCTGGGATCTACCTCTCTGCTTTGGGTAGCAGGCAGCTGCTTTGCAGAGCAGGCTCTGCTGCCTCCTCTGTCATTCCCAGCTTGGTGGCTCTTGGTAGTAGCCACACAGGGTCTGACCCCTGCCCGCTCTGAGCAGTGTAATCGGGCTGTGGGGAGTGGAAGTGGGCTGAATTCAGGCACTTTGTGACCCAGGCTCCCTTCTATGGGCAGGGAGCACTGGGAAGAGCCAAGCTATATGCAGAGCTCTTCTTCAGATCTGAGAGCAGGGCTTGGTTTAGTGTTGCACCAGCAGCTCTTTAGCAAAGGTGCTTGGGTGTAGGGTTGCCAGGTGTCTGGTGTTGAACTGGACAGTCTGTTGTTAAAAAAAAAAAAATCAGAAAATACTGGACATCTAAAATGTCCGATATTTTCTGATTTCCTCTCTCCCGGCCAGGAGGTGAAAATCCCAGGTGCTTACCTGGTTCTGCAGGGGAGCTGTCCACCACAGCACAGGAAGGCAAGATGGTGGGTGGCTGCTGGCAGCCTGTTAGGACCAAAAAGCTTCAAAAACAAAGTGTTTCTTAAAGGGGCCACTGGTGTGTGGTGGTTTTGCTTAACAACTCCTGGGGTCTTGGGATCCCTTTTCTGTGTGTGTGTGTGTGTGTGTGTGTGTGTGTGTGTGTTCAACAACTGTGGTCTCCCCCCCCCCTTTTTTTTCTCAACAGACTTTTTACCTGGTGTGGTTTTTTTTGAGGGGGGGGTTGGTATTTTTTGTTAAACCATCTGGCAAACCTAAAAGTGAAACCCTGGCAAACTCACTCTGCTACAGTTGGAGTGATAAGTAGCATGCAGCTCTACACTGGGCTGGTCAAAGGCCTCTTGGGAAGCTCATGAGTGACTGACCATAAAGGGTCCTGAGGAGGACTCAGAGATGTGGCTGAGTTCTTGGGTGAGACCAAATCAGTTTTAAACGCAACATTCACTCCATCCTTTACCAAAACTCTGGGAAGGAGATCAGAAAACAGTTGCTGAAATAGCATTACTTAATCAAGGTAAAGACTTGATTTATATGGTTGGGGTGGATATCACACAAGGGACCTGTTTTTTAACTTGCGTAGAACCAATCTACACAGAGGGATATGTGGTGGAAGATGGCCTATAAGAGATGCCATCTGTAGCTTCCCTTTGGGGCTTAAGAGCCATAATTACTTTTCACACCCCTGGCATTCAGAGACTGGGTTTTAGGTAGTGCTGCCTCACCATTTCTTGCTGGATATAGGAAATACCCCCCTCCACCAAAATTTGGCATCCAGTAATGTCTACCTAGCAGGAAATGTAAAGGCGCCAACTGCTGTCTTCCCTTGTTCTTCTGTCTGCAGTAGCCTCCCATCTCCACGGGATCCAGGATAGTTTCCAAATATTTATTTGCTTCTCCGGCTGGGCAACTTCCAGTGCTGCCATAGCCTGAAATATGAAGAGTGTCATTAGTACTGTTCTGGTATCCCAGGTCTCTCCTTTCCCAGCAAGCTTCCCCAATTTTTTAACTTTGTATGAAAACTAAACATTTGTTGAAGTGGTCAGGCATTCTGAAGTTTAGCAGCTGCAAACTGAAGTTTTCAGTTAATATCTTGATGTGACAAACAAAGGTAAAAGGGGACTTAATTCCTTTTTTTTTAACCCTACAAAGGAAAGCTGTGTATTGTTTCTTTGCTTTACAGTCCTATTTGCGTTAAGATTAAAAAAGTATATCTGTTTAATCAGTAACTGTTTAATCTGTTACCGCTAAAACTGTTATGCAGGCCCCCACCCTGCTCCTGGGGAGCCGGCTGCCATCCTGTGCTGTGGGTACATGTAACTGCTGAAAAACTCAATTTTCCTGCATTTTAAACCCAATTACCTGCTTTTTAACATTCCTAATGTGCACAGGTGCAATCCGCCTACCCACCCCTAAGGCCAGTGATCATCAGCACCAAAATCTAGAACCAGAGAAGCAGAAGGTAGCTGTCACAGAAGGGCTTTGAATGGAAATGCATAGAGATATTGGCAGATGGTCTGACCTGCTCTCCAAGCTTTAAAGTGATGCTGAAGCAGGAACTGTACTCTCAGGCTGCAGCTAAGATGATGCTGGAGAGAGAGGAATGCATGGTGGCAGCGCTCTTGGTCAATAATTGTGCCATTTGTGAGCAAGACTGCTAGTAGAAGCACAAAGAGAACCCACCGCAAAGGTTGAATGCCTTCTGTGCATTATGGTCAGCAAGTGCCAGATCAGCCTGGCCAGTAAATTTACCCAGGTTCATTTCCAGCCTAATTGTGCAGCCATTAATACCATGAGCTGTATCCAGTGACCTCTAGGCAGGAGGAGTTACTCAGTCCATGGCAGTAAGTGTCCCTGATCAGTTTAACCTCTTTAGTTTACTTCTGTGCAGGGCGGTAACACCTGACTGTGTGTAATTCCTGTACCTTGTGACACGGCCCTGTACCCCTTGGCACATCACATCTATTTAAAGCAACTGGACTGATAGTATAGTGCATTGTTGTAGAGTAATAAAGTTTAATTGGCTCCACTGATAGTGCTGTTCACTGTTGCATTGTTAAATGCGTAAAGCAGATGTACTGAATATATTCAAACTTTCTGTTTAGTCGTTTTGTTTCTGTGAGTTTGATTGTGATAGGAGTACTTAAAGACAATTTTATTCTGGCATCATAACAACAAATGCCAATCCAAAGAAGGATGTCCTATAAACACTGAGAGAGCACACCAGACACCACCTACCACTCTAAAATTACCCAACCAGCTCCTGATTTCCCTGTAAGAGCCATGTATCCCCATTCTGAGTGGGATCTGTTGCTTTCCACCAGAAAGTGAACAACTAACACATGCAGGAGTGGTGTACTGCAATAAGTTACTACTTTCACCCTTTTGACCAGAATTGATAGTTTTCTGACTTATACAGTGAAAGTTTGAAAGGAACTGCTCAGAACAGTGCAGTTTTGAGAACCAAGGAGTATGTTCCAAGTGGACAAGCACTCCCACTTGAATCAGTACTCTATGGCAGTGGTCACCAACCAGTAGATCCCCCATCTACTGGTTGATCTTGGAGCCTCTGACAGGTGATCTTGACTGGTTTGGCCAAGAGGCTATCAAATGCTGGCACTTCAGCTACCCCTGTGTACCTCCTGCCCTTTGTCGTAGAGCTTCCACCATTTGCTGGGCAGGGAAGGAAGAGGAGAGGGCACTGATGTCAGGGAGCCCCCTCTCCCATCCTGTAGTCTGTCTCCACAGAATGGAAGGGGGCACAACAGCACCTGGAATAGGGGGAGTTTGCTGGCTGCTTTTGAGAGTGGTGCAGGACCAGGGAGGGATGAGCCTGCCTAAGCCCTGTTGCACCACCTGTGGTAAGCCGTGTCCAGCTGGCGCCTGCATCCTGAACCCCTGCTTCCTTCATAAATTCCTGCCTGCCCTAGCCCTGAGCCTCACCCCCAGACCCAAACTCCCTTACAGAGCCTGTATCCTGAACCTTCTCCTTCACCCCAACTCCCTGCCCTAGGCTCAGATCAGAGCAACTCCAGATCCCTTAATCCAAGACCAGAGGCTGCACTCCAACCCTCTGCCCCTGCTTGATGAAAGGATGGGGGAGTGAGGGAGGATGGAGTGAGCAGGGGTGGGGCCTTTGAGAAGGGGCACAAAGGACGTGGGGCAAGGGTATTTGGGTGTGCGGTAGATTGCACTTAAATTAAAAAAAGTGATCTTGTGCTTAAAAAGTTTGGAGATCACTGCTCTATGGTGTGAACAGTGATGCAAACTGAAGATGGCTTCTTAAGCTAACCTTTGCAGTATGCATGCTTTCACTTGTGTTAGGCCAGCTCAAGTGGATTTCTTCTAAGGTATCAACTCATGTTAACAATGAAGTTAGGACAATTTTTTATAAACTAAGTCCTTGGAAAGGAAAAATTTAGTATAGATTAAAGCTGAACATTGCCAGTTACAAATACTGAGATATACTTACCAGAATGAATTTTGGGGTGGAGGGAAATGCCCCCTTAAATACAAGTTTGTGTAACTTGCTAAGAATGGTGAAACTATATAAAATAACTGTTGATGACAAGAACTGAGTGTAGACTTAATATCAAAAGCTATTGAATGTGTAGTGGAGTAGTAGGTCTTTAATAGAATTCCTTTGTAGTAATCTAGGATTAAAATCCTTAATTTCATTGGTGATAAAGGAGATGGAAAAAGGACTTCGTTCCTTGGAGGAAGAATCCTGTGTTTAAAATTATTTTAGTGACAGGATGAATATAAGGACATGTCTGACTTTTATTTTTTTTCCTTTTAATATACCCTAGAAGAGCACTCTTTATCCAATGCAGCCCCCGACTTTTTTGCTATCCTTGCACATTTTAAGAGTTGCAGACAAAGCAACAATACAGGATGGTCAGATTTTTTTTTTTAACATTTTGTCTTTTGCTCATGTATTGTGAAAATAGAATCTTAAGTGTCCTACTGTGCAGGAAAATATGGTTTTAGATCTACTTCCTGTGTGATTTTTTTTTTTGGGGGGGGGGGGGGTTGGCTGGTACTATATTTTTTTGTAACAAACTGCTCAGGAGTATGTTTCTTTAAGTGTGGACCTAAGCGTACTTCAAAAATTTTCCATTAATGTTTGTTTGAATTTGACTGTTTCAGGAACCTTCTTAAGAAGGTTCATTTTAGACCTTGTCCAAAGATTAAAAAACCCAAATGTTTTTCCTAGCAGGGACTCTAGCCCCCAGGCTTAAAAAAATAAGCTAATGATTAAGTCAGTAACTTACTCAAATTTAATGTTGTCATCTGTTTTAATGTGCATGTAGATTAAGGGAACTGGCTGTTCTGGAAACTGAAATCCTCTGTTTATTCACAGGTCAGATATGATGCAGGCAGCCAAAGTGTGAGCTTTCTTACACTGGCCTATTGCTGACCTGAGTCCTGATTTGGAAGGACCACATTCTATAAGGGTAAGAGGCAATTCAGTCTCCTTACTACAGGTAGTTCTCTCCTAGGCCTTTTTTATCAGAGATTTCTAATAGTAGTTTACTTGGAATTCTCTGTGGAGAGCTTCTGTAGTGTTAATAAATCTTCTAGCTTAAAGAAAATATGATCTGAACCATAAACCCATAATATAAGTATATCCAAACTTGTTGATTTGGATTATAGATCTAAAATCTTTTTTGGATGGATAATTCCATTTTGCAGTTTCTTGCATCATCCTTTAAAAAATCGTGCACGCTGTCAGTGCTTTCTGCTCAATGAGATGGACCATTTTTCTGATCTGATTTGATAGTTTTGGTGTTCCTGTCTATTTCTTCTGTTGCAATTTGCAGTTTTCTCTAAACAGTTATTTTGAGGAAGCAAAGGCAAGAAACTAGGTGCAAGTAAGAAAAGTCTTAAGTATTTCAGTTGTTCTAGGCTATCTGAATCTTCAAAAAAGTCAGTTTCCTTTAACCAAATTGGCTCTTAATAATCTTAGATCATGTTCCTTTCCACTATTTATATTAAAGGTGTGTAATATCTTGATAAACTATACCAAAATATATCCACAGGACCCCAAAAACAATTTTGAAAAAGATTACTGGGATTTATTTTAAGCATCATGAGTAACAGCTCAATTTCAGTCACTATTAACCATGGTACTGACCCTTTCATAGAAAATTTCAGAGAAGTTAATAATTACAAATACTTTGAAAAAGTGTTGTTTCTAGGTAAATATTCTTTGTTTTTAAAGGAAAACTGCACTCATTCTCTCCAGCAATTTTGAAAAATAAAGGATAAGAAATGGTTCTCATTAATCAAGTGTTTCATGAGTAACCTTCTTGTTGAAGTGATTTCCTTTGCAACTAGGGTTGCCAGATACTTTCACACAAAATCCCGAACATGGCAGGGGAAAAAAATTGGTTGAGCGCAAAAAAAATAAAAATAAATAAAAAATCAGGAGACCAAACAGCAGAGGAAATGTTACATGACCGGTATTTTCTGGGTTGTGTATTTTTTTTAAACTGGACAGAGGCCATGAATAACAAACTTTCCAGGCGAAAACCGGACTCTTGGCAACCCTATTTGCAACAGCACACGCAGTTTAGGAACGAAAAGCAGGACTCTAAGCAAGTTTCAAAGTGAAACATTTCAAAATTTAAATATTTTGTACAAATGGGTTTTGGTTGCTAAAACAGTATTAAAGCAGTCTAACAATTTTATTTAGTTTCTAACAGCAGTAAGTCACATAGGTATTGTCACAAGTGAAGTTTCTTCAATAAGATGATTACTTGACGATTAGTTTTCCAAAATATGCTTAATGTTTTGTTCATGGCAAGCTATACTAAACCTTATTGATACTAGGGATGTTAAAAAGTGTATAATCATGTAAATGTATAACCACTGAAAAATACAGCGTGGGGAAGAAGGCGAGCACCATCTGGGGTGCACATTGAACAACTTTCTTATATATGTAGGAATATTCCTTATCCTCCTGAGAAATCTTGATGAAGCTTTTCTGGAAGTACTCTGCAATGCAAAGGTAGCTAGGGATGGTTGCAATCCTACTGCAGGAGAGAGGCAGTTTTTGCCATTCCACTCTACTGCAGTGGTGCCTGTCAAAATCATTGTAAATAGGCTAGCAACATAAAGGCCCTAGTCCTAGTGGCTTCTGGATGCTCAATGCAGCAATGTTCTGTGTACCGTTGTTATCCTGGGGGGGGGGGGAGGCTGCTGCCCTGTTAGCAGTTCACCGGGCAGCGGAGGATTTGAGAGGCAGAGAAGTTGACCTGATATGGCAACACCTGTAACTTATCTAGCTTTTTCCATATGTCTGGGAGACAGACAATGAAGCACTGATCTGCCCCTTGGAAGGGGCCTCCTCCCCTTCAGCTGGCAACTCTGGCTCCATGAGGATCACATGATCCTCCATAGGTTTCCTGCCTCCCTGAGTGGAAACTTGCTCACCCCTAGCAAGTACAGACCCTCCATGGAGGCGTGGAAAGACTAGAGTAGAGACTGCAGCCAACTCTTCCATTTGTAGCAGGAAGTAGCAGCTGCTTCTGGTTCTGCTCCTCTTCAGAGAGGGGGTGAGTGATCTTCCATGTGGGGCTCAGAAAACAGCTGCACGGCTGTGCAGCTTACAGGGAGCCTAGTCCTGGGTAGGGTTCAAATGTACTGCTTCTAGTAATTTTAAGGAATGTAGTAGCTACATTTTGAAAGCTTACTTGTGTGCATGTTTAGATACAAAAATCAGTGTGTTCTTGGCTGCTGCTAACTTTCTTTGAGTTTTCTAGAAAAAACTGTTTGGGGGAGAATCCATCTTTTGGAGCCAAATAAGCGACTTTAGATGGAATCTTTGACACATAACTATTGAGCTGTTTATCTGGAGCTGTTTATTCTGAACAGGGGAAGTAGGGACTAATGTTCCCTCTAACTTCTTCCAGTGCTAAGGTTGCCAAGTGTCCGGTTTTGAACTGGACAGTCCAGCTTTCTGTTCGGGAAACAAATTGAGGAAAATATAAATGTCCAGTATTTTCTAAATAAGATGTGATATAGATTATGATGTAATGTCAAGTGTGTCCAGTATTTATGTTGAAACCAACTGGCAATAAATAAGTTGCACGTGCAGATGTGTACCACCAGTAACAATACATGCTGCCTGCTGTGAGGTGCTCTGCTAACTAGCTGGGCAGCACCTGAATCTCTTTCTTGGTGGCCAGCTAAGTGCACAGGTTACGTGGAACACTCATGGGAACCAGGATTGGGGGGGCACTCGCAGAATTTGTCTCTCTTGTGACATACCCAGTGTTGCTTCGTGCCTGAGCTAATCATACAGCTTCAGTGACATAATGTTGTGGCCATGAGTGAAAGCAGCAAACATATGTTCTTGGCTCTTATGAAACTTTTGGGTGTGAAGTGAACAAAGACTGCATCACAATGAAACTTCAGGAAGAAATAAGACAGCAAAATGTAACTATACAAACTAAAATGCAATTAGAACATTTTGGATAACAATCCATGACTTGTGTTTCATGAGATCTTTAATGACTGCAAGCTATTGGGATCTCAATTTTTCATCTGAAAAACTGAACCTTCTTTAGCACACTGTGCTCTTTAACACTATGCCAGGTATTGGTTCAGTACCTGACAAGAAAATCTGGCAAAGAGCAGTTTCTGAAGCACCCTGGGCTTTCCTTGGAAGTCTTGCATCTCAGCTCTGAATTAAGGGCAGGTCTGCCTAGCTTGAGACTGTACTACTCCATAATAGGGATGTAAAATCCTGTTTAATTGGTTAACCAGTTAAACATTGGTTAACCAGTTAACTGATTAAAAAGGGAACGAGGTGGGAGAGAGCTGGAGTGGCATCCCTGCCTGTACACCCTGCCACAAACAGGCTGCTTTAGCCCTACCCCGTCTGTTATCCCCTGCCTGTGATGTGCCATGGTCCCTTCTGGCTGTCTGCAGCTGGAGTTGCATACTTTAAGCTGATCTTCCGGGTCTAGTGTACACTAACCCTTAGTGTCTAGCAAGTAGACATTAAACTAAATAGATTACTAATCAGAAGATACAAGAAACCTTGGCCATTCACGGTGGATGCATTCCTGGCAAAAGTTGTGAATACTGGGAGCCCCCTCCACAAGACTGGGACAGGAGACCTCACCCCCCCCCCCATAAATACACAGAACTGCAAATAGCAATTCCACAAATCGGAAGGGTCTCCTGTACTTAAAAAACACAATGTCATGGCATTTCTTATTTTTCCTTGAAATGTGTTGAAACATAATCATGAAAGTTAATGATCTTCCACACAAAAAAACCCCTCTGTTTTTAGTACTGATTTTATTTTAAATGTCTATTATTAAAAAGGTATTCTTCTACTTTAGATGTCCAGCAAATTCTGCCTTTGTTCTCCATACTAAGATCCCTTTTTAGATTGTAGTATTTTATGTTAACATGCTTAAACAATTTTGTAATATTCTCTCTGAGTGCTTTAATTTAAAGTCACTATCACTTACAGCAATCCAGTATTACAGGGGTCTTTCTCCTGGAATTAATATCTCCAGCCAAATATCATATTAATATCATACTTGGTGTGAGTGGATGTTTGAAGGCCTTTAGTTATGACTTAAGAACAAGAACCTCCAGAAACAGAATCTCTCATGTACTTTACTATTTCTCATATCTTTGCTTTTGCTTTCCCATCTCTCTTTTTCTTGCATATCTGCTTAGTTTCACTGTTGTGCTATGAAATTTGTGCTTTATGTAGCTAAAAAAGAATGAATGGGCATTTTAACATTTATGTAATCTGAAAATCCTGTTTTTAATCAGTTAACCAGTTAAACGAGTAAGCGAGATCCTGTGGGTAGGGCCCCGTCTGGAGCAGTTATAGGCCCCACAGGGCTATCCGTTCCTATCCCCATAGTGTGGTAGGTCCTGCCAAGCTGGAGCCACTCCTGGGCACTAGTTACCCATTTGCATCCCTCAGTCTGAATGCTCATTCTTCATGTAGCCAAGACAGGTCTTTGCTGCTCTGTTCTTTCCAACATGTTCTATTGTTCCTGAGTGCAAAATCAGACCATGAGTACTCCAGGTGGTTTGGAAGGGAAAAAAAGTAAATGGCCAGGTGAGCATCTCCCTGTTTTTTGTTGATAGGATGGAAGCATCCAGTAAATGAAAATATGGCAAGGTAGAAGACAGTTGGAAATCAGAATAGTACATGGAACTTTCTATCATCCTCCTTTGAATGTCACTGTTTAGCCATACAATGGAGAGTGTTCAAAATGAAGTAATTCCCATGCTACACCTGCTACTTCCATATACAGATTAAGAATGTGAAAGTGTAACTGATGAGCAGGGCTCATGGGCGAGTAGATTGCAACCTGGAAGAGCCGGGTTCGGGCGATCTGCGTGGCTGGCGATCGGGGCTTGCTGCAGTTCGACGAGCCCTGTTGATGAGCCTGGGTTCATCGATTAACCTTCACAGTTACACACAGGCTCCTGGTATGTGTGAGGAGCTAGCTTAAAAGTCGGGTCCCAGTGCAGATCAGCTCCTGGGGAGCTTCATCCCCATGTGTCTGTATCAGAAGCAGCAGTGTGAGGTCAGGCAGGAGCCACCCCCCCTCACCCTCCAACATTTAACCGCTGAAACTTTCAACGTCACACATTTAAGCAGATTTTTAACATCCTTAATACTGATGATCTAATATTTAGTTTTAACTTAGGTTTGGTGTTCTCTTTCATCAGTTTCTGTTCTGTTAGAAATTATTTTAGAGAAGTAGCACTTCTAAGCGACTTAGAAATGTTTTTTTCTGGTGAATTAAGACAGGTGGGAATAGTAGAAATTTGACAGTGTCAAATATTTTACTGTTTACCAACTCTGTTTGGTCTCATTTTCCCAATTTATATTATCAGTCTTTATTTTCCTCCTATAGTAGGCATCTAGTTCCAGTTCTTGTTTGATGCTGAATCTTAATGTTCTAAACTTACAAAATCTCAAATCCAGTAATTTTTAAGACTGAATAGCAAATCCAGTTAGGACACTGGAAGCCGTTAATTCTGTTCCTGAATTAATTATTTTTGTTTGTTTGTGGTTTTTTTTACATCTTCAGGTTCGCCTCTCATATATGCGAATTAAATATCTCTTCATCTCTTGGTTAGTAGTATTTATTGGCAGCTGGATTGTATATGTTCAGTACTCCACTTACACAGAGCTATGCAGAGGTCATGACTGTAAGAAAATAATAGTAAGTATAATTTTATGTCTTATTAAGCTTTTTTAATCAATCTACTTTTATCAGTCTAGGTTGGACATGGTTACAGGCTGGGGATTGAATGACTAAGTAGCAGTTTGGCAGAAAAGGACCTGGGGATTATAGTGGATGAGAAGCTAGATATGAGTCAACAGTGTGCCCTTGTAGCCAAGAAGGCAAATGGAATATTAGGTTGCATTAGGAGGAGCATTGCCAGCAGATCTAGAAAAGTGATTATTCCCCTTTATTCAGCACTGGTGAGGCCACGTCTGAAGTATTGTGTCCAGTTCTGGGCCCCCCACTACAGAAAGGATGCAGACGCATTGGAAAGGGTCCAGTGGAGGGCAACCAAAATGATTAGCGGGCTGGAGCCCATGACCTATGAGGAGAGGCTGAGGGACTTGGCCTTATTTAGTCTGCAGAAGAGAAAAGTGAGGGGGGGACTTGATAGCAGCCTTCAACTTCCTGAAGGGAGGTTCCAAAGAGGATGGAGAGAGAGGCTGTCCTCAGTAATGACAAATGGCAGAACAAGAAGCCAATGGTCTGAAGTTACAGTGGGGGAGGTCTAGGTTGGATATTAGAAAAAACTATTTCACTAGGAAGGTGGTGAAGCACTGGAATGGGTTACCTAGGGAGGTGGTGGAATCTCTATCCCTAGAGGTTTTTAAGTCTCAGCTTGACAAAGCCCTGGCTGGGTTGATTTAGTTGGGATTGGTTCCCCTTTGGGCAGGGGGCTGGACTCATGACCTCCTGAGGTCTCTTCCATTCCTATGATTCTATGATTCTTTTGAATTGTTCAGTTTATCAAAAAGTAATATTTATTATTACATTACACAAATACAATGATCCTTATTTCAGATTCTTGTATCTGAAACCAGTTATTTTTGTACTCTTATTATCAGTTAAATGGTTCACTTTTAAACCACCATGTGATCGAACTCACTTTGTGGCAGTTCTGTTAGGGGAGAATAGCATTAATTTTAAATGAGTGATTTCCTTTGCCTTTAATGCTTTCTGATGAGTTTAAAAAATGGTGCATGCTACTAGGGAACCCACAAAACACTTAGGTGAAAAGCTGCTTATATAAGAGGAGCAGCTGGCAGTGTGTTCCCTACAGGGGCCCTTTAGATTTGGAACTTTCTTCTTCAGAATCCAAAATAACTTTAGTTGTATTTAACTTTTTAAGGCACGCGCTCCATTTGTTTTCCCTGGTTGTGAGGGATCAGGGGGACTTAAGTGAATGAGTAAATATCTTAAGTTTTTGGTTTCTGATCAATTACACCTGAACTAGAATAATCTAACCTTATACCTGAATTTTTAAAATGTTGGAGTACCTATAGCAAAACATAGGTATTATTTTTTAATGAAGAAATGTGTAGATTCAAATTCATATTTTGATCTCAATGGCAGGCTGTTCCTTTTTCTGTTCTTTCAGAAACATGAAATCCTCAAATTTCACCAAAAAGTAAAGATATAAAATTTGCCAAATTTGAGGCCCTAGTATTTTTGACTAGGGATGTGATAGTATAAACGTGTAGCTAACCTTCATGATCACATCCCCTCCCCCGACTACCTCTGTATCGGATACAGCAACACTGCGGGTGGGGGTGCAGGCGGGAGCCAGTATGCAAAGAGAGTTGGCTTTTAAGCTATGCACACACCCCTCCCATCCCGCAAGCACACGCTCCTGCTGGTGTCTGATACAGAGGCAGCAGTGGAGAGGGAGGCGGTTCTGCATGCACCTACTCTTGGGGAGCTGCCTCTTCTCCTTCTCCCCTCCCCCTCCTACCTCCGCCCCTCGTGTAAACACGGACCCATGGAAAATTTCAGTGGGTCCATTTTTTGCCAAAATAAAAGGTTTTATTTAACAATGCCTATTTTTGACACTATATAATGAGTACAGTAAACTTCTGATAATCTGGCACCTTTAGGACCCAGGGAGTGCAGGATTGTCAAATTGGAAGGGGGGGCTATGAGGGTTCTGGGGTGGGGTGGGAGGGATGGTGGTGGTGGTGGGGCGGCGCTGCGGGACCAACCCGGCAGCACCCCAGCTGCTTTGCCCCAGGCGTCCCCAAGTCAGCCGCTGCTGAAACTGACCAGCGGCTGACTTGGAAGCCCGGGGCAGAGCCGCTCCAATTGTCCGGCTGCCTGGAGCATGTCCGGGTTCCAGGTGATGCTGGACTATCAGGAGTGTCGGACCACTGGATGCCGGACAACTGGAGTTTTATTGTAGTTCTATTTTGTTTTTGATAGGTCTGGTATGATTGATACCAAAAGCTCCATTTATCCTAAGTTTCCTTTTATTCAAGTCTGTCTCACAGTTTGAATAATTTACTCAATAAGTACATGATCTTGCAGGCACACCTCTGGGTCTGCATAGAGCCCATTAGCTCCAATCTTGTGTTGTATTCTATTCTATATATAGGATCTTTGTGCATATGCAGTTTACCTCTTTGGAGCAGCTTGCAGAATTGGGGAACATCTGAATTTTTTTGGACCCCAGAAATATTTCAGAGTTTATACAGCCTTTCCCCCTCATTTTACAGGACAAAAGCATAGTTATTGGAAAATCCAGCAGATGTATTGTTTCCTCTTCCTGCTTGTCTGTTCTTTCTAGAAACTATTTACCCTTCTGTCTTTCAGTGTGATAAATATAAGACTGGAGTTATTGATGGATCAGCATGTAGTAGTCTTTGTGCTAGAGAAACTCTTTATTTTGGAAAATGTTTGTCAACAAAACCCAATAACCAGGTATGACTTTATTTATATAACCTAATGATATGACTGTTTATCTATACTGGGTTTGGGGAGAGAACCAGCATATTAAACAGGCCTTATTGTAAATCACTTCAGATACATTTTACTTATTTAAAGTTTTGCTCAGTAGTAATTCAAGGGATGAGACTATTAAACTATGGATCCTGTGGCACAGCACTTCCATAATCCCCTTCACACAGAGAGAAATCTGAGCAGTCAACGGGTGTGTCTAGACTACATGCCTCCTTCGACGGAGGCATGTAGATTAGCCAGATCGGAAGAGGGAAATGAAGCCGCGATTAAAATAATCGCGGCTTCATTTAAATTTAAATGGCTGCCCCGATCTGCCGATCAGCTGTTTGTCGGCAGATCGGGGGAGTCTGGACGCGATGCCCCGACAAAGAAGCCTTTCTTCATCGACACAGGTAAACCTGGTTTCACGAGGCTTACCTGTGTCGATGAAGAAAGGCTTCTTTGTCGGGGCATCGCGTCCAGACTCCCCCGATCTGCCGACAAACAGCTGATCGGCAGATCGGGGCAGCCATTTAAATTTAAATGAAGCCGCGATTATTTTAATCGCGGCTTCATTTCCCTCTTCCGATCTGGCTAATCTACATGCCTCCGTCGAAGGAGGCATGTAGTCTAGACACACCCAACCAGTATAGAAGTCTGTCCTGAATTGCTGTTTCTAAGATGTTATATTCCATCTTACATGGATGATACTTTGTGTGAATTTTGGATTTAATTCACTTTCTGTTTCAATAAAATGTAGAAGTGGGCTATGCCCACGGAAGCTCATGATACCATCTATGTGTTTTGTTAGTCTATAAAGTGCTACCAGACCACTTGTTGTTTTAACAAAATGTTTGTCACTCAGTCTTTAATTCTAGGCATTTTGTTTGGTTCAGCACATTTGTGATGAATTTGGGGGAGGGGGGTATGAGGCCCCTGTGATTTAGATAAATAGAATAGTTCAATAAGTATATATATTTAGTATTTCTTAGAGTAATTGATTATTTGGTATATCATATGATGTTGGGGTATATGTATGCTCTAAGTAATAACTATGTGACACTCTACTTCTCTAACATTTACAAATTCCACTTGTAAAATCCTGAAACCTTAAAAATACAATAAACCTGCACTTGGTGTGGACCCTGCATGACAGCATCTGTGAAATCCCACAACACAGTCACTTCCAAAATGGCTGAAATTAAATGTTTTGAGACAGTGTTCTAGTACAGTGGACTTCCTCTTTCCCATCATGCACCACCCAATCAAAATAAATGCCCCTCCTTAGCCTTCATGGAGAAGCTGCTGCCATCGCGTGAAAAATATATTTATGGAGCATGGGCGTCTTCAGGACAGTCTTGGATTAGGCATATGCAGCCTACACAGCTGTGTATGGCTATACTGAATTTAGGGCATCACACTGGTGCCCCAAATATGGTGGTCCTATGCTGTGTATGCTCTGGAATGGGATTGTGGGCAGTGCTGGATCCAGCAGCCTCATCTGCCTCCCCCCCCACTCTCCCTGATTACTCCCTTCCCACGCATGCTCAGTTCTGGGGCTCTGGCAGCCCCCTGCCTCCTTCCACTGTTGGCTGTGCTCAGGCCCCAGTCACCAGACAGCACTGAGCACATGAGAACACAGATTGGAGGACTCCAAAGGTGCAGGGGGCTGCTGCACAGTCGGCAGTTGGAGAGAAGCAGGACTTGGCCCTTCAAAGCGCTGCATTTCTCTGGCTGGCAGCCCAGCTACCCTCTGCTCCTACCACCTGCATTCTCACTGCCCACACCATCTGCCTGCTGCTGTGAAGCTGCAGGTGAGCCTCCCTCCCTGCTCTAGGGTTGCCACCTTTCCTGGACAGGATGCACCAAAAACCTTTGCAGAAAATGGTGTCCGGTCTGCGAAATTTGGCAACCCTCTCTTCCTCACAGCTTCTACCCCCACACTGACTCCCTCCCCCCATGGAGTAGCTGCTCCCCATAGGGGTGTGTGCCTGTTCTAGGCTGTGTAGGGCCTGTTGCTCTTTAAAATCATATTTAGATGTAGTATTATCTCAGAAATGTGTTTTAAAGTGGCACACTATACAGGGAGCTGCCGCTACCGGTCTGGATGCTGACTACTAACAGTTCCATGAGCAAATGTAGCATTCTGATTCATGGCAGTAGAAGACAGGAGATCTTGTATAGCTATAGAATCTCATTGCCTTCTTTCTTCATAGATGTATTTAGGAATCTGGGGTAATCTGCAAGGTGTCATAAAATGCCAGATGGAAGAAACTATTCATCTTGATCTTGGAACTGAACTAGAACCAAGAAAAGAAATAGCTCTGTTTGATAAACCAACTAGAGGAACTACTGTTCAGAAATTCAAAGAAATGGTATATGGTCTTTTTAAAGTAAGTATATGTCAAAGAGGAAAAAATAAGAATAGATGTTGATTCTCACCATGATTTTATTTTAATTTTTTGCCTGGCTGTTCTGTTTGCATTTAATTTGTATACTCTTCCCACTGAAAAGTCCAAACTTACTAAGCTACAGTCTGAAGTAACTTGTACCCACGAAAGCTCATGATACCATCAACATGTTTTGTTAGTCTGTAAAGTGCTGCAAGACTATTTGTTTAAGTAATTACAGTTAGGTTAGCAATAACCATTTATACTAGTTTTGAGAATAACTTTATTTGTTCGCTTTAAAAATCTACTGTGGGGCTATACCTACCTCAAGCGCATTTTAGTGCAAGAAAATCTACAGTCAATCGACAGAACAGAGGGCTTTTTGCGGTGTAGGTATACCTCCTTCTATGAGGGATTACTACTCCTTTTTGCGCAAGAGTTCTTGCACAAAGGTGTGTGGACGCTCAACAGGGATTTCTTGTGCAAAAAAAAAGCCTATCACAAAAAGCACAGGTGCTCTGATGGCCATTCTGTGAATGGCCATCAGAACTTTCTTGTGCAAGAGTGTCCATTCAGCGTAGACGCTCTCTTGCGCAAAAGCACATCGCTTTTGCGATTGTGCTTTTGAGGTGTGGATGTGCTTTTGCAGAAGATCTCTTCTGCAAAAAGCTTCTTGCGCAAAAATCCTGCAGTGTAGACAAAGCCTGATAATGGAGTTTTTCCACAATGTTAGAATGTTAGAAACTACATTGTTTGCTGCTAAGACGATCATGTAAGCATGAAAAATTTTAGTCCCAGGGTCACTTGTTAAAGAGACTGAGTAATTTAAAATAAAAATGAAAATAGCCCTCCTGTACTCCCGTCTGGCCAGCACCTCATGCTTCCACTGCGCTCCTGATCAGACCCTTACGCCATCCTACACCCATTTTGTAGTCATGGTGGCTGGCTGGTGGTCTGCATTGAGTGGGGTGGGCTGTAGGCCAAATAGTTTGAGAGCCACTGATATAAACCAGGTTTTTTTTCCCTCAAAGTGGGATGCAAGCTGCTTGAGAAATGCTGATCTAAAGAGATGTTTACACTGAGGATTTTCTGAAATTCTCTTACTCTGTTATGCAACTCTAGTAGTGTAGCGACTGTGAGAGTATTTGAAATCCTGACAGCTGCTCTACAAGCGTCACTAGTCATGCTCAGAGCTGCTCTATGCAACATGATGGTAAGAATGTTGGTGCCTAGTTTGCAGTAGTGCTTTCCCTTATAATTAACATTGGTGGAACTGCAGAGATGCCAGAGTAATTGCAGGAGACTACCAAAAAATGGTCGGTCTGTAGACAAAGCCGCACACACGCACAGCCCCCCAAAACATAGATGTGTGGAACACAGTTCTGATTCCAGCGAAATTGGGACTTCCCTAATGAAAAGCGCCACAATCTTGCTGGCTTGTTAAACCACTGGAATGAAAGTTGTAATACTAAGTGAAAGAACAAAGCATGAAATACCTTTATTAATATAGGAGTAGTACTGACTAAGTTTTCAATATTTCTTATGCCTGGATAGAAATTATTCTGTTCATTGTAATCTCTCATACTATTGCAAGATGCAAATTTTAATCAGATGATTCATAGTAAAACAAGCTCTCAATATTATGAAGTGCTGTTTGAACTCTCAAAACTTTTATAACAAGTGATCCACAAAATGTCTTTTATAAAGATATCTGACAATGTATTAAAGCTGTGATGTCCAACAAGGTAGCCACATGTGGCTATTTGGCCAGTTGAGTGTGGCTAGTTTGCTGCTTCAGAACTGGTTGGACACCACAGTATTAAAGCCTCTTTTAGGCTACATCTAGACCAGCGGTTCTCAAACTTTTTGGGCTTCAGAGCCCTTTACACGTGTAAAAATGTATGCTGCGCCCCAGCAGTCCACTGATTGTATGTGTTGTACCTATCAGTGTTTCCAGTTTGTCAACCTTGCGGAGTCCCTGGAGATGTCTCATGGAGCACAGGTTGAGAAACACTGGTCTAGACTACAGGCTTCTTGCACAAGAAACTTTTTTTTGGAAGAGATCTTCTGAAAAAACTTCTTGCGAAAGAGTGTCCATACTGCAAAAGCACATCGAAAAAGCAATGCCCTTTTTTGAAAGAGCAATCTGGACACTATATCTCACATGTAAACAGTGATTGCTATGAACAAAATAGCCACCAGGGACCTGTGCTTTTTCCTCTTACCTCTTCTTCCAAAAAAACTCCCTTTTCCCTGCCCACCCATGCCTTTTTGCAAAAGAGCTCTTTTGCAAAAAGGCCTTCGTTCTTTCTCCTAGAATGAGGATTACCAATATTCTGTTCTTTCAATTTACTTGCAAAAGAATACAATTGCAGTGTGGATGTTCCTCAAGTTTTATCAGAGAGGCCGTTTTTCCAACAAAACTGTAGTGTAGACAATACCCTTACTGAGGACAAGGTGTGAATTTTGAGGGCTTTAAAAAGGAAAGTCACATACTTTCAGTGCACCATACACATGAAAGGAACACTTGGTATAGTCCTACAAACACTGCATGTGTAACTTTTAGTGAAGCCAGAAAAACCGGAGCATGATCATAGATGCTGCTGTCAGTTCCACATGCAGCTGAGAAGAATGGATAAAAGACTTCATTTGAATGTAAAAACACAGGTCACAACCAGTTTAACAGATGTTACCAAAAAACGTATATGGAATTAAATATATGTATTTGTTGTTTCTAGAAAAGGTTGGGTGAACAGGGAAATCTTTCTGAACTGGTTAATCTCATCCTGTCAGTTGCTGATGGAAATAAAGATGGCAGAGTTTCCTTACCAGAAGCCAAGTCAGCGTGGGCTCTTCTGCAGCTAAATGAGTTTCTGCTAATGGTGATCCTCCAAGATAAAGAACACACCCCAAAACTGATGGGATTTTGTGGGGATCTCTATGTGATGGAAAGAGTTGAATATACCTCTCTCTATGGAATAAGCCTTCCATGGATCTTAGAACTTATTATTCCTTCTAGTTTCAGAAGAAGCATGGACCAGTGGTTTACTCCATCATGGCCTAGAAAGGCAAAAATAGCCATAGGGCTTTTAGAATTTGTGGAAGATGTTTTCCACGGACCTTATGGGAATTTTCTTATGTGTGATACCAGTGCCAAAAACTTGGGTTATAATGATAAATATGACTTGCAAATGGTGGATATGAGAAAAATTGTGCCAGAAATTAATGTGAAAGAATTAATTAAAGATCGTCACTGTGAGTCTGACTTGGACTGTGTTTATGGTACAGACTGCAAAACTCTGTGTGACCAAAGTAAAATGAAATGTACTACAGAAGTAATTCAGCCCAATTTGGCAAAAGTATGCCATTTACTAAAAGACTACCTGCTTCGTGGTGCTCCATCAGAAATACATGAAGAGCTAGAGAAACAACTGTATTCTTGTATTGCCCTTAAAGTCACAGCAAACCAGATGGAAATGGAGCATTCTTTAATACTGAACAACTTAAAAACTTTATTGTGGAAGAAAATATCCCATACAAATGATTCTTAGTATCTTTAACCACAGAAGAAAACGTTGCCACTATAGGACGCTTACCACTTTTTATCAAATGCTTCTTTGGCATTTTTGAATTATTTCTTCTTAACTTAGACTTCATTAACTTTTTCCTAAATCTTACTCCAGCAAACACTACTGCTACAGTGCTTCGCAGAGAGAGAATGTGCAACTTAATGAATTATCTGGCAACAGTTACAACAGCTTTGTAATTGGACTGTTCCGTCATGGAAATAAAAAACCATGTGCTTGCCTTCCCTTTGCACTTTTGTACAAAATCTTAAACTGGGGTCCCTTGTCAATATTAACTGCGATAATTGACTAATTCAACTTTTTTTTAAAATGCTGTGACTGCCCCATTCATTTATAAATATACACTTAGAATTATTTTTTTAAGTTGTTACAAATGCTTGCCAAAAGATCCACCACTACTATTAGAAATAATGTGCTTGATTTCAAGAGACTTATTGGAATGAACTGAACATTTTGAGAATGAAGTTTACTAATAACTTAGCATGGCAGAATTTGCACAATGGAATTTTTTTTAAAATGGCTAAACTTAGTGACAATTAAAAATTATCCCAGAAAACTGGGTATTTTAGTATGAGATTGTATATATACATTTTTACCTTATACTTTCTTACATCTCTAAAGTTACCATGTTAGCTAAAAGGTCTTAATTAGAGGTCCTGGTTCAGCACACAAAGTTGGGAGCTAAGAATTTAAAACATTTATGTATTTTAAAAGTTGCATATACTACAGGAACAGTAAATTGTTACACAGTGGGATAATAGGAGCTACAAAGCCGAGTCTTGAAATATCAGTAACGTAAAGAAGGTTAAGCAGTAGACACATTTGAAGCCAAGGATTTTATGGACTAGGTGATTCTAAAAGGGTCAGGAGTTATAGATTAGGGTAGGTAGTATGTTTAGTGTCTCAAACTAAGTGAAGTATCTGAAACTACACTTCTAACACTGAGCCAGTCTAAAGTTTGTGTGGTAAGATCAGTCTTGCATTTATTCTCTCCTGGTTTACTTTAACAAATCTCTAAATTAGAGCTATGCTTAAGCTACAAGACAATCTAGATTCTGATCTTGATTTCTCTAAACTTTGGAGGTGTTCAGACTTGGAGTTTTTTGTTTGTTTGGGCTCTTCTTTAACCTAAGCACTAAATCATTAATTAGTGAAAATATTATCCTTGGCATGTTTTTTTAAATGTTTACCGCGTGCAAGGTTTATTCTCTGAAGCAATGAGTGAATACCGAAGATTGGCTAGTGAGGGGAAACCGCTCCCATTTGTCCATATTCCACATTCCTCCTCCCCCAGATTTGTCAGCCAGTTCTTGACTTTGCTCAGGAGTGGCTCAAGTCACAAAATTTTGCAGACTGTGTGTGTAACACACTTGTGAAGACTATACTTGGTATTCACCTGTAAAACCCTTCATAAACACTTAATTCACTTCTTCTTCTTGCTCAAGGGAGATGGGGGGGGGGGAGACGATGACACATTTCAAAAGTACTATTTAAAGTGTTTTTTTGCTGCTTTGCAAGTCTTTTCTGTTTTAACTAGGACTTAAGAAATGTTTCAGTAAATTGGTTAAACTGGTTTTTAACCTGTTTATTATTTAACTGGATAACTGACTAAAGCAGGGCCTGGGCTAGGGACTGCTTCAGCCTCAGACTGCTGGGCAGCTGCCCTCCACCACCCTCTCCTGCCAGAGCAACCCATTCATGGCAGACCTGGGCTCCCTATGGGCAGAGGCTGCTCTGTGGGCAGCCAGGTTCCCCACAGATAGACTGCTTCTGTGTCTGGAGCAGCCCCTCTCTGTGACAGGAGAGGAGCTGCTGCAGCCCCTACTACCTACTAGTTGAACAAGTATCCATTTTGGGTGATGCTTACATGTTAGCCAGTTAAATTTTCACATCCCTAGAGGATTTTATTTTCTTCCACTTCTGTATATACTGTGGGAAATATTAATTCTTGTTTTAGGGTTTTTTGGTAAAGTTATTTGACTCTTACAGGGTCTACCTTCTGCTGTCTCCTTAAAGATAAGACCTGTGGTGTCTCCTCTTTGAGGGCAGATCAATCACTTTTTCTTACTGGATAAATCTGAATGTGAATATTATTATTGCTATTTGGAAGTAAACTATTGAACCTAGTATTATGGATATTCTAAATGTTTTGGGATAACTGGAAACTTCTCACCAATGCTGTTTATTGTACATTTTGGCTGCTACTGCACCACCGTCAAGGAGTTTTCATTTAGAATGTTAATTGTTTACAATAAAAAAATCCTTTCCCTTTTTTTTACAGTATTTATTTTGTAAGTTAATAAGTGTCTAAGAATTAAAGGTGTTGTCAAAGAATTTTAGACCAACTTCAGATGTCCAACTTCAATTTGATTTTAAACGATAGAAAAGGAGCAAGTCACTAGAGCAACACTTGGCTTTGTCTACACTGGCAATAGAATGACAAACCTTTTGTTATGGATAGGTGCTTAAGTCTCCTTCTCTCCCTGTAGCAACAATTTTGCCTCAAGTGCTAGTGTAAACAGTGCTTCATCCCCCCCCCCCCCCCCCCACTTTCCTGCTGATCAAAGCAAAGCCTCTTACATGGGGGAATATAGTCAGCAAAAACTTCAACAATATTCACACATGCTGACTTAACAGGGCCCTTTGATAGGACAGTATTGTTGCTAAAAGCTGGCATATATAGTAACTCAGGCTGTCAGATCTTGTTTGTCCATTTTCAGCAATAATTAAGGGATAAATAATTCAAATGAGGTTATTTTAAAGGACTTGAACCCTTAACTCATTTTGAAAATGTGAGCACTATAGTAAATCTATACTTGATGATTTGTGAGATCAATATACAGTCTTGTTGTGCCCGCTAAATGTTACAAAAGCATTAGGTTATGAACCCTTTGGGGTAATTAAGCAATTGCAATTAATGGGACTAATAGGCCTAAAGTTAAATGCTGTTCAATTCATGTTTCATTTAATAAAAATAGTTTAAAACAGACTGACAGATCAGTTTTAGTGCTGGACTAAGGCCTAGTTGACTATCAGGGAAGTGACATTTCAAAGGAGGAATGCAGAAGTGCCTATTAACTAGTTGATGGAAATTAATCTAATATTCTTATCCTGGATACTAGCTATTGCTGCACCTTTCTCTCATGTATAAATTTACATTTGCACTGCAAGATGAACTAGTGAGTGGAAAGCATTACTACTTTTCAACTCCTGCCTGCAAGACCTAAAATGGCATAGGCAAGCTAGACTGGATTGCAAGATTATTGCAAGTGTGATGGTCTCTTGAACTATGGTCATCTTGCTAGCTTCACTTGCAACCACAGAATTTGCAAAGTGTGCCAAATTTACCAGAGCAGTGCTTTGACTGGATGCAGCTGGAGCACATGGGTGTTGTGTGAAATCAGCATGCAAGGTCATATACACTTGTTTTAATAGCAGGAACAGTGGCCTGAAACCAGAATCAGGTAATTCTGCACATAGTAAACAAAAACCTCAATAGGCTGTGAGCTTCAGGTACCCCAGCCCTGATCTACTGTATTCCTCAGTAATAGAATCCTGCTTTAGAGCTTTTGCTTAAAGTTCCCAACTCTTGTGATCATGTAAAACATCCAGCTTCAGCATAAACTAGTTTAGTGTCATGGATCTGCAGCTAGCCTGAAATCGCTCATGCCAAGACCCCAAAAATCTGATATCTAACATTCTAGACTGCTAGCAAAGGCAATTATAGCATGTAGTGATAATGAAAATGTTTCAATAGAGGGAGATTCTTGAGTCAACTCAGAAAAACTAGCAGCACCAACACTTAACTCAGGACATTTTGTCCCCTTGCTACTATAGGTCACTATTGAAACTGTACTTTAACCAGCTGCATCTTTCCTTTAGGGAGATACAAAAGCAGTTCTTACATGTGTATGGAGAAACTTCCAACTAACCTTACAAAGTTTGGAAATCACTGTCTTTCACATTTACTTTTCCATTGTGCTCTAGGTGACAGCAAACTTTTCTTCCTCTGCTTTTGTCATTCGTCAACTTTCACTCTGTATAGCATTACTGGCCACAAGATGTTACAATTCTTTTTCTTCCTGGACAGTTCATCCATTAAATTAATCTCTAAGTGAGGTGTTTAAATATGGAATTAGCCTGTACTAAATAGAGATTAAAGTCAACATTGGTAAAGGATGGTTCAAGATATCCCACTTAATTATCTAATATTTATGTAGATAAAAAAAAGTTAGTCCAGGGAAATCTTCTCATGGCACATCAGTATTACCATTACTCAGTTGCTAATTAATTGCAAGAATTCTGCAAGCAACCTTATATACTAGCATTGCCACCAACATTCCTTGAAACTTTCTTGGTACTTAATGAGCTATCCAATCCCCTGAACACTGCATTTGTTCTTGAGCAAGTTTACAGTTGCTCAAGGAAGAATTAAGGTGGAATGCCAGGTAGGAGTCTCTGCAAGGGGTCTGTATGTATTAAACTGCCACTTCCCCAGGACAGCTATTTCAGACCCCCTTTGCAAGGAGCAACTGCCATATCTCTGGAGACCAACTATTGGCCAGAGATGTGGTTCTTTGGCCCCTTCTGATTGCAGCTCCAGACCCTTCCCCAGCTGGGCTAATACTGCAGTATGGGCACTGAAGGAGCTCTTCCACCACCCCCTCCCTGTCATCTATGAGTGGAAAAGGGACTTCATGCCACATGAGAGGAGGGTGCGGTATTACACATCACTGAGTAGAGTACAGCCCTGATGGGGCCACAATGAGACAGGTACAGTTTCTAACTTGCAGTCACATGTGCCGTTTATAGGCACACTGAGTGCCACTATTAAGTACACATTCTTCAGCAGGTTTTGTTATTGTACATACATAAATCCATTTAATTAACACTAATTTCCTTTTGAGTTATCTACAGATCACCAATGCCTATGACTTGCAGGTGGAGTATTTAAAAATCTCACCTTACTTTCTAACTAAAGCTAATTCCAGTACAACTACAGACAAAGGTATAGTATGGGAAATAGAGCTAGTGCCAAAGAGTCACAGGGTGAGGAACTCTATAGATGACAAAATGAAACTTTACAATGTTATCCAGTGAGTTCTGAAATGCAGTACACGTTGGAAGAATCTTTAGGCATACTAACTTACCTTGAAGACAATCATCTCCTGTTCCAATACCGCAGAATCTAGTTTTGTAAGCATCTTACTCTATTTGGACTTTATTTAGATAAAGCATCTTTAGATCAAATCTTAATAAGCCAATGCTACACAGTTGCTGGTTCAATAAATTTATTTTACTTTTCAAAGTCTTCATAGAAAATTGTGGAAGAGATCTTAGCTATCAGCTGCACGTTCCTGGTCCCTGAGGAAGCTAGCCTTCTTCTGAGCAACACGATCTTTCTTCTGGGCAAGGGACAACTTGGGACGGTTCCATCTGCAATGCAAACATGGTATAAATACATAAGGCAGTAATAATAAATCTAGAGATCAAAATGCCAGGAGCTACCTGACCTTAAGGAATGAGTGCAAGATTTATATTATGTATAGGAAACACTGTTTGAGTGTTCCTATAGTACTCTAATTAGGGATATAAAATACAGTATAAAAACAGTAACTATGTAACTGATCAAAGTAGGGATGTAAGCGAGTAGTCAACTACTCGATAAGCATAAGCTTATCAGATAGTTGAGTAGAAAACTCAACTACTTGCTCTCCCCCACCCCTCATACAGAGGCGGGGGGGAGGGGGAGGGGAGGAAGAGAGAGAGAGAAAAACCAGTGCTGGAGGGAGAGCTGGATTAAAAGCTGGTCTCCCCCCCTCCCCCCCCACAGACCATCTCCACAGTGCCACTGCCCTGCCCCTCCTCCTCCTCTTCCCCCCCCCCCCCCCCAGAGGCAGGGGTAGAGGAGGAGGCTACTCTGGCAGCAGTCACCATCTACGGCAAGCCCTGGCTGCTCTTCCTGGCATGAGTCAGGAATGAGCAGTCCCAGCTCATGATGGTTGGGGACCACTGTGCCTCTGCATTTTAAGTGTAGTAAGAACAACAGCGATCCCAGAGTGAGCTTCCCCTTATCAACTCACTGTGTAGTTGATACAGACTGTATCGACTACATGATTAAGCAAATACCCATTCCTTAACATCCTTTGATCTAAGTTCTACGGTTAATGTTTCTCTGGGAACCTACAGGTATAGAAGATCCTGGAGCAGTGCTGGCTCCCAGACCCGCACCTGAAACTTTGCCACTGACAAGCAACCCAGGGAGTGCAGGATCCTGGCTGCCACCCCATGCCTCGGGATGTTGCCACCCAAAATGCTGGGCATGGAGCTGGCAACCCAGAGAGACCACAGCTGTGCCAGGATGATGAGCAGCAGCAGAGCTCCAGGTGTGGTGGCAGCAGTCTCTCTCACATGGTCAGCAGCTAGGACCCGAGGCAGCAGCAGGGTCCAACCACAGTTGGGGAGCCCAACAGCCCAGCGGGTCCCTGGAATGTCAAGTAGCTACAGAGTCCTGGCATGGGATGGCAGCAGCATCCCAGATCTGGCTCCAGCAGTGCCTCTGGCACCAGGCGCCAAGCAAGGAGAAACTCTACACCCGGAGTTGGCAGGTGGGACCTTAGACAGAGTTTAACCAATAAGTCAATGCTCATCCATTCTTGTAAAGTGGTTAAGCTCTTACATTCATAACTTTTAATTTTCTTTCTGGGGTTAAGACAATGGATTAGTTGGTATCACAACAAGGTTTGGTCAGATTATAAAAGTGCACCCTGTTTTTAACGGTAGTATCCAGTTTACTGCCAAGGCAAATAATTCTAAGTTGTGTAGCAGTGGGACTACTGGGTAAGCAGTTACCCAGTCACACCCCTAAGGAGGAAAAAGTTTACCTCTTCTTTTTAACTTCTCTCTTCGGTTTCTTTTCATGGACTGGATTCTCCCGTATACCAGCATGGGCTTTTTTATACATCTCCTCCATCTGCAAGAAATACAATATACCCCCAATCAGATCAAGAATGTTCATTCAGCACATATAAGTTCAGAATTATCCCACTCCCAACAACATATCAGTGATTAAAGAAAGAATGTTAAGGTCAAATGTGATCTCTCAACATTTGCATCAGTCCTACAGAAAGGTCTAAAGCAGACTCGGAACAGAACACAACCTCCTAAAACACTACATCTCCCCCCCACCCTGGAAAAGTAACTTGTATGCAATTTAACAATGGGATGCTAGACACACAAGGCAGGGGGCAGCAACAGCCCACAGAGTAAGGCTAGGTCTACACTGTATACCTTAAATGACACAGCTATTCTGCTACATCCATGGTGTTGTAAGGTGCACTGTGTGACCGCTCAGTCACCATGGGGAGAACTTTTTCCAGGACAAAATAAAACCATCTCCAACAAGAGGCAGTAGCTGCATTGCCAGGATCACAGTTCCTGCTGATGAAGCACTATCCACACTGGCCCTTTTCATTGCTAACACTTGTCATTCAGGAAGACAGCTTTTTTTTCCCCACATCACTGAATGACAAGTGCCAGTGCAGATGAAGTCTAAGATGCAGTTCAAAGGCAGTAAGCCTGAAACTCCCGTAGGAATGTGCATACAAACATGCACTACAGATTATACACTAGAACCTTTATTCTTCCAAACTTATCAAATGGTAGGGATATTAAATGCCACCGGGAAGATCTACTAAAGACCCACTAAATTGAACATTGAGGGTACCCCACAACAATGCCAGTACTCCTCGATTCACAAGGAGTAAGGGAAGTCGGGGAGCATTTGCTTCCACTCCCACTGTGGAGACAACGCTGAAGGTCAAATTAAGGTACATCAACTCCAGATATGCAATTAACATAGCTGAACTTGCATATCTTAATTTGTCTTTCCAGGTAAGTATAGACAAGGAATATGTGAGTTGGTCAAGGTCACAAGAAGCCTACAGGGGAACAGAGACTTGGATCAGTCTCATGAATCCCAGGGCAAACGTCCTAATGAGTAGATGATCCTCTCTGAAGTCTACCCCATGTTATATGCACAGCTTTTTCAAAATGTTGTCCTTTCACAACCTAAATTAAGAACTAGCACCGGCAGTTGTTTAAAATTAAACTGGAACATTTAGCTTTCCCCAGGCAAGGGAGGAAGAATAGTCATGCCAATTTCACCAGGCTATATATGTCTGATGGAACATTTGGTTATGTTTTGGTTCAAATTAGTGATTATTAACTATGCCATGTGTAAATGAAATAAACTAAAAAAAAAAAATCCATGTCATTTTTCACAATAGTGGTAGTGTTTTGTACAGCTGTAGCTTAATCAAGACAGAAATTTTACAAGGGTGAGAGAATAGTAGAGTCTGAGTTGCTAATTCTTAAGCCACACACTGATGAATGTGTTTAGTGCTATATCAGCAGGACAGCATCTCCCACTGACATAGCTATCATCACTCATTGGGGTGGTTTAGTTATGCCATCAACATAGAGCAGCCACACAGGAAACTTTATAGTGGCATAGCTGCACTGTAAGATCTGTAGCACTGACATACCTTTGGCTATTTCAGTGAAACTTTTAACGTAGATCCCGCCCAAAAGGAGCTGGTAAGCATACAGCTCTTTAGCATATCTAGTTTATGGGCAATTTAAAAAAAAAGTTTACAGACTACACACTTCATGGCAATATAAACTGCATAGACAGCATCAGAGAATAAAAAAGTTATATTATAAATGTCAAAGTTTCAATGTAATTTTTAAATGGAATGTCCTAAATATTTAGTATACTAAATTTTAGTTGGAGTTATTTTAAGACCAGACGTTAGAACACATTAGCAAAATGATTTACAAGATACTAACATAACAATACTTAAACTAACAAGGGCAGTCTGTAGTGTTCTCACATTATAAAGCTATTTGATCAGCTTTTTTCAGGTGATACAAACAAAAGCTTCTCAGAGGCTCAGGCCACATCTAGACTATGGAGAAGATTTGATGCTGCAGTGGTTGACCTGGCGGTTGATTTAGCGGGTCTACTAAAGACCTGCTAAATCGAATGCTGAGGGTGCTCCCATCAACGCAGGAACTCCCACTCCTCATCAGGAGTAAGAGCAGTAGACAGCAGCTTTTCTTCCGTTGACCTATGCTGTGAGGATGGCGCTGAAGGTACATCAACTCCAGTTTTTTACGTAGCTGGAATTTCTTAACTTAAGCCAACCTTCAGCCGTAGAGTACCTGGCCTCAGAAGTGACAGTGAAATAAGGGGAAAAAAACATACGAGTAAGAGACAAGACCCACTGGCGAGGAAGTTAGTAAGAAGAAAGTTAGTGAGTTATTCTGGCAGACCACAGTGTCATGGGAAAAAGTAGATTGTTCCTTGCTCTGATATTTGTCAAGCAAGACATTTAACAAGCTGTTAAGATTTTTGATAGCTCCAACTTCAGCATCTTTTTGGTGCACGAAGCATACAGTATGACTAGAGAGGCCATATGTTTAGCCTTTATGAGCAGCTGTTCTGGGTTCAGGAAATGTGTCCAGCTTTTTAGAATCATAGCACTAGGCTTGCACAGGAGCCTGGCATTGGAGTATCCCTTTGATCTGATAACATGCTATCTAGATGGTCCACATTATATTGCAATGGAAAAGTATTTGCATCACCAGCATCAATTTTAAACAAGACAAATGATCTTTTAATGCCACTACTAAAATGCAATTAATTTACAGACAACGTCTTACCATGTCAGGTGTTACACTGTTCTTTATATACTGGGAGAACTGTTTTTTGTAAGCATCTTCATCCTCCTCCATCAGGTAACGCATGTAACCTGCAACATTCTGACCCATGATGTGCTTGCGATGAACCTCTGCGTTAAATTCTTTGCTTTCTGAGTCATAACCAGGGAAACGTTTGGTGCTATGAAACATGAGTTACAAGTTAGTGGTCAGAATACATCACTTAATCAAGGCTGATTTATGAAGCCATAGTTCTACAGGTCTCAAGTGACTGACACAAAACAGCCCCCATAGAGGTAGCTGGAAAGTGTGACCAAAGAAAAAACATTTAACATAGGTAACAGATGCTTTCTGTAAGATTAAATTAAGAAATGAATTTGCAAGATGATATCTTCAGCTGCCATCAGTCCCGTCTTGAAACAATGACATACATCTCACACAGACTGAGGACCAACTACAGACTGCTCAGTCATTGGGGTATCATCATATAGCAGCCAAGTTAAACAGCCCAAAAAAGAAAGCAGCCAATACTGAACTACCCCTCTTTCCATCAAGTTATCCTAGCTACTGTTTGCAGACTATTTTTCACAACTTTATTAATAAAAGCAAACACTAAAATTAGGAAATGCTGACAACCACCTCGAGTCATGATCATTCACTGATCCTAGCTTAATGCAGAGATTGCCAGGACTTACCCAGAAACCTGTGCCACCAATGTAGATGAATTTTAGAGTCTGGCCCAAGTTTCCACTAATAGTTGTATAAAGGGTTTAAGACCAATGATCAGGGCTTGACAAATAATACAATCTACTCGCCCGTATGGAGTAGATTGCAACCCGGAAGAGCCGGGTTCAGGCGATCTGCGCATGCGCAGAACGATCTGCACATATGCAGATCGCTGGACAGCGTGGCTGGCAAGCGGGGCTCACCACGGTTTGGCGAGCCCTGCCAATGATCATTTCGAACCTAGAGTACATAATTTCTCAAAATAGAAAAATCTCACAATAGGAGTTAAACCAGAGAATTAAAAGGAATTACATTTTACTAACTGTTTCTATGGCAATATGAATGGTAAGAAGTGTTTAGCCTGCTTAACAGCAGCCAATAGATAGTCAAAGTAAAAGGTGATTATATTGCTGTATTTTACTAAACTCTATGGAAATAAGCATTTATTTTTCTCCCATAACTTTGAGTCCTTGGGAGGAGTGTCAATAACATTTACTGAAAATAAGTGAATACTACTTGGAATTAAACCAGATTACCACTAACATGGTCACTCCACACTGAATTCAAGTAACCTAACAAGAAGTTAAAATATTACTACAATGCATATAAAGTGTGAACTCTCCATTTTTAAAGTCCCCTGTGACCAATTTATCTGAGATTAAGTTACCTATGAGGGATGGACAGGCCGCCATCCACTGCACCCTTTAGCGCACCGAAGACTTTGTTTCCAGTGGTAGTTCTGGCAAGACCTGCATCCAGGTAGCATGTAAAAGCACCAGGCTGTCCATCCACACTTTCCACATTGTATTCATCACCAGTCACTTCAACTTGGCCTTCATAAATCTTATCAAGGCCAAATTTGTTCAAAAGCTGTAACAGGAACGATGCAGTGTAAATATGTCTTCCTCCAGAGTTCTCTCCATATTTAGGTTCTTTGATATAAGAACCAAAAAAAGGTGTTTTCGTGTTGCAAGACAATCATCATAAAACTTGATTCTGTATGTGTGGCAGTATGAATGTATTCTACATAGGTGCACTCTCAGTAATAATGCACATTGTTACCTAAAAAAGTTTTTAACTGCAGGTACTAAATAAATCTGTGCATACTTTAGACCACCCATGCAATTAGACAGCTACACTGGCTAATCAAATCAATCTACACATTCAGGGTTTAAAAAAATATATATTTAGAACACATACCAGAGGTACATACGTGTTAATTTTCTACTCATTTATCAAAGCAAGCCTTTTGATATTTATATATAAGTTTAATGGGTACCTACCCTGCGGGCCAGCAGCAGACCTGTACAATAGGCTGCAGCATAATTGGTCAAACCAACTTTGACGCCATATTTTGGCAACTCATGAGAGTACGCAGCACAAACTATCATATCGCCTTCAATCCTGGCATATGCAATCTGACAACAAAATAAATGTTAGCATTTTCACACTGACAACAACATTGTGGAAATCCTACTAAAGTAAATGGGAGTACTGCCAAGATTGCGGGAATACAAAAGTATACAACTAAATTCTTCCTATCTTTCCTCATTTAAAACGTATTTCTGATGACAAAAGGCTTAAAAGCAGATCTCAAAATTGTAAAGGCACAGAAATCAGTCCTCATCAAAACAGTGGAACGCCTTTTTTTCCCCACTTTAGGTAAGTGAGTGTAAATGGAGTCTTAACCAAGTTATTTAGCTCTCCCTTCACAAGGAGGTTTGAGACTGCAATATAACAAGTCATTTTAAGAGGACATCTATTGTAGACAGTAAATGGAACTGGGATTCACTGACACAGACAACTCCCAAACATCCTAAGTTTTCTTTTTGATGAAATGCACAGCATAATTCACCCTGTAATTATGCAAAAAGCCTCCCTGATGTAATAAGTTGCAGTATAGTTCTGTGATAATTAGGGATGTGAAAGTGTAAACCTATACATGGTTAACCAGTGGGCCTGTGCTTATCAATTAACCTTCACAGTTACACACAATCTTCCCCCTCTCAGTGCCTCTTCATCAGCTTCCAGGGAGCACCCCTCCACACGTGTAAACACTGACATTTTCAGCAATTACACATTTACTTAAACACATTTTTACATCCCTAGTGATAATGTAATCTCAATACTGTTTTTGCTATGGCATCAGAGCTAAACTGACAAATAGAAACAAAGTCACTTGTAATGGTAGGGTTCAGGGGGAATTAAAATGCAATGGCTAAGATTACAACCTTTCCTAGTTTCAACTTTTGTGTATTTGACAGCAGTGACATTTAATCAATTTCACTCTTCCTCTGAATTCAGATATTTCCTGTATTTCTATGGTACTTTCAGCTAACAAGATGAAAGAAAATGTTTTTAAAAGTGGCAGAGGACTGAGGGTCATGTGCAACATTTATAGGTATTCTGCACTTTTACAGTAGTTTTCTGTTGTCTTGTTTTCTTCAAACTGACTGTAGTATAGTCTTTAAATGACTAACAGATATTGCTATACCAGTTAACCAGGCCTTAGAAAACAGAGTTGCTTTTATCCTCCACCTTACTGTAAAGCAGGAGTTTCAAACTCTCGACCCACGGCACAATCCAGTCCAAGAGTTCTGGCAGGCCAGGCCCCAAGCTCTTCCTCTCCCGCAAGTCCTTCCCCCTCTATGGGACCCCATCCGCAGAGGAATGCAGCCTCGGGGTTTACTGGGAGACCTGGTGCACTGCAGCCATCGAGGGGTGCGAGTCGTGGAGGGCCCTGACAGGTGCTGCTACCCACACCCGGGCTTCCCAGAGACCCCAAAGGCCACATCCCCCTCTCCAGTGATGGGAGTGCCCAGGGGAGGACAAGCAGAGGTCAGGGCAATTGTGGGAAGGGGTGGGATTTTGGGGGGGGGGGGGGGCACAAAAATAGACAGGCTTCCTCCACACCCTGCCAGGAATCCCAGGCTGCACAACTGCCTGACTAGGGGTGACCCATCAGGCAAGGAATTTGAGACCCCTGGCGCAAAGATTGAAAAGACAGTATATTTTGGAAAGTGTTATTTCTCTATGTATTAAAGAAAGTTTTTACTGCAGGGAGACAGGATGACATCATCATGTCACCCTGCCCCTCAGCCTCAACAGAGGCCCCAGAAGGAGAAGAGGCAGTCATGGCTCAGGGTTCTCCTCCTGCCCTCAGGGGGCATCTTGGGCTTCCCACTGGCTCCTGGCTTCCCCGAAGGAGGGCCAGGGGGCGGCAGCAGCGGCTCCTTGCTGCATTTGGGGGCCCCAACACTCCGGGACCCAGTGGGGAACCGCCACCTCCGGCTGCTTGGGCCAGGTGTGCTGGAGCTGCCGCATGCCTGGAACACCCTCCTGCCCCCACAAGATTATCTGGCTTCCTGCTGGTGAGCGGGGAAAGAAGAAAACCCTGACACTCTGCGCCAGAGGCCGATTGCAGAGAGGCATGTGGTGCTGTGGAGAGGGCCTGGGTCTGCGCCACACCCAGCTGCTAGGGAGGGGAAGGCTCGGGACCACACCAGACCCGGCCTCTCACCCCCACATCATGGCCAAAGCCCTGGCCTCTTGTACCTCCCTCTCTGGCAGGCAAGCCAGGCTTGCTTACCCTCAAAGGGGTTTGGCGAGCTTAGCGATCAGGGGGCACCACCCCCTAGTAGACAAGCAAGCAAAGAATCCTTACCTGGCAGATAATATCTCTGTTGGTAACACGTACTATCATCCTGTATTTAGGGGTGTTGTATTTGTTTTTATCTTGAATCACCAAACGCTTACGGGCATAATAATCAGTCTTTCCCTCTGAGAAGACAATAGTGTTTGCATGGACATGAGAAACAAACAACATGGCCTCGTATCAATATAGTTTACTTTGAGCTATGGAAAAACCGTACCTCTCCTTCTCCTGAATTTCACTTGGTACCTCTTGAAGTAGGCCTTATTCTTGACAACTTTTACAAACCCCTTGAACAAAGAGAACATAATTACAACCAGACACAATTAGGACAGTACCAAGAAGTCTTCTTATGGCTATCATGAATTATAAGTGTTGCGATTGGGAGGGTAAAAAGGTGGGTTGTACAGTGTTTTCTGAGACTAACTGTAAGTTATCCCAAGGGAAGAAAGGAAAGGAAACTGCACTCTCTATCTTAAGGTACATCTTGTGTTTCATGTAGATTCACGTGAGATAGAGAAATACAGCAGAGAGGCTATTAAAATATATAAATATCCACTACCCAGATGCTTCTTAAAACTACGTTACTCAAGTAAACAAATATCACTTATTACCATGTAGTGATACTTATTTTCACAATCAAACCTGCTCTTAAGCCAACTAATAATGCCAAAAGGACATTTAGCAGCTTTAACATCAACGTGGTAAGAAAAGTCTTCAACACTTATTGCTGACCACATTAAGTTGGTACATTTGCATCAAAGCCCAACTTTGATTCGGGGGAAAGGAAAACAATAATGGCATGACCCTGCGCTGCCGAATTTAAAGCCAGTTGCTGGAGATGGGGGAGCATTTCCACAGCCACCCAGAGAGACGGGAAAGGCAAGTGCTTTGTTTTGCCCCGGTATAACCCAGAACACCAGCCCTACCCCCTCCCGTCTCACTCGCACTTAGAGGCAGCGCCGAGCCCGGCTCTGTTCCTACGCTGGGCGCCAGGCCGAGGCCTTGCACGCGCGGCTCAAGGGCTGCCACGCGGAGCCGCGAGAGCCCGGCGCTCTGCCGCGCCGCACCGGGGAGGAGACATGGCGGAGACACCCGGCCCGCCGCTCCCTACAGCCCGGAGAGCCGGCGCCGAGGGACTGGGCCTGCGGAGCCCGCAGCTGAGGCGCTGTGCGAGGCTCGTGCCAGCGCTACTGCCCGCGGGGAGCCGCCCGCCCTGCCGGCAGCAGCGGGCCCGAGCGGCGGGGGCAGCCATTAGGCCACGCTGGAAGCTGCTGCCGCCGGGCCCGGTCGCCTCCACAATCAGAGTCCATCGGGCCGGCGGGAGCCCCGCTGGCGGCTGCAGCGGGCGCGGGGCACCGACCCCAACTGCCCCCATCCCGGCTGGGCCCCTGGCGCGCGGTACTGACCATAGCGCCAGGCTCTGTCCCGTCTCGGCTTAGGCCGGGGCCCGCTCAGCGCAACGTCTACGGCCCGTAGCACTGGGGGAAAAGGCCGCGCCCACTGCGCAGCCGCAGCACCTAGCCTGGTCGACAAGGCGGAGCCGCCGCCGCCGCCTCAAGAGAGCCGCCCAGCGCGCCAGCGTCGCGGAAGAGAGGTTGGTGCCCTCTCCGGGGAGGCGGAGACATCGCACCTTGGAGCCCTGAGCGCTGTGGAAGGCTCCTGCCAAAGGCCCTGCTGGTCCCTCGACAGCTCTGGGTGCCCCACCTACCCCCTCTCGGCTCCCACGCAGCCCCATCTATTCGTTAATTCACCCAGGGGGGCCCAGGCGCCCAAGAACACATCTAGGGACCCCTGGCTGCCAGTTCTCCAGGCTGTTCTGTCTCACCCCCATCCTAGACTTCTCCAGGACTCCCCATAAGCCAAGCTTCCCCAAAGCTCTCCCACCCAGCCGGATTCCCAGCTACCGTGCTCCTTCCTGCATGGATGTCCCCATGCAGCCCTGCCCACGAATCCCACTCCCACTCCGTTCCGCTGGATCACTGACGCTTTGTCTTCCCCTTGAAATATACCTTCTGCCAGCAGTAGTTTAACAGCAAAGGCGCCACTGTGGCCATCCCTCTTGCTGTTGCAATTGTGCATCTTCTGTGCAGCCCCTAGAATGCTTGTAGGGTTGCCAGCCCTGAGCCCTCTTCCACACTCCAAACCCCTCAGATTGTCTGGTGCTAACTGAACTTTGTTATGGGCACCAGTATGGAGCTGATGTGTCACATGTCATCACCATACTGATGCACATAATAAAATTCATTCTGCTCGGTAAGTGGAAGTATAGCATTAAAAAAATTAACATTGTTGCCAACTCTCCTGCACCAGAGAGTAGGCAACCCTAAATGCTTGGTTTGCAAACTAAAATATTCCCTGACAAAACTGTCCTTAATGGTTTCTTAGTGGTACCTTGTCCCATTCCAGAACCACGGATGAAGAAACAAGGTATTTTAAACTTCTGAAAATCAGGAAATAAAGAATTGAAGTCCATGCTATTGCAGCTTTAAGTCTGCCATTCTTGAGCAGGCCATTTCCAATGAGAACTATAGGTCCGCACTCCAACTGTGTTCACTGTTTTAGGTGGACTCACAGAATGGAAGAGGGATTAGCTGGAGTATCTTGGCAGGGCTGTGATTAGGATATGAGGAAATCTGTAGGCTCCAATTTCCACTTGGCTGATCTGACCATCTCTTCCTGCCTGCCTCCCTGACCCCCTGCATGTGTAGGAGCAGTGCATTCCTGAGATATGCTTCATTTCAGTGCTGAGTTAGGTAGGCTGTATCAGTGATGGAGCACAGGGGTCTTCTCACCATGAGAACTACCATCTCTGAGGTGGGCTACAGGATATGGTTTGTGGGTTTAAAGCTCAGTAAGTGGAAGTATAGTGTTGAATACTGTGGGTGAGAGTGATTAGGTTGAAAAAAAGAGGTGAAGGGTTGTAAAATGTATTACATGTAGGATTGTGGGGTTCATTGAATATAGAACTGGCTTAGTACTCATTTAAATACAAGTTTTGTTTTAGCAAAGGAAAGGCATTGGTTAATGTTATCAATTAATCTCTGAAGCTGCCTCCCCAGGAACAGAGCCAGCAGTCCCAGTTCCTGGGGAAGCGGCTTTCCTGAAGCCTCCCCAAGAAGACTGAGATAAGCTTTATACTGCAAAGCCGCAGTGCATATAACCTTGTAATCACTAAGGGTACGTCTAAACTACATGGCTCCATCGACGGAGCCATGTAGATTTGGTTTTTTGGCAAAGGCAAATGAAGCCGTGATTTAAATGATCGCGGCTTCATTTAAATTTACATGGCTGCCGCACTGAGCTGACAAACAGCTGATCAGCGTGCTAGTCTGGACGCTCCTCTGTCGACATCAAAGCCCTTTGTCGGCAGCCCCGGTAAACCTCATCCCACGAGGGCTTAGTGCGACAGCCATGTAAATTTAAATGAAGCCGCGATCATTTAAATCGCGGCTTCATTTGCCTTTGCCTATCTGTCTAATCTACATGGCTCCATTGACAGAGCCATGTAGTTTAGACACACCCTAAGATTTTCAGCAGTTACATGATTACTGTTTTAACCAAATTTTTACATCCCTAGTAGAAGCAACCTGTTCTTGGTGCCACTTCAAATATGCATTTTCTCCACTTCCTGCCCAGAGGATCAGATCTTCTCCAGGGAGTGGGGCTTAGACTTCCCAAGATACTCACAGCAGGCAGAGAGGTATTTTAGACACCCTCAGTGTATTCCCCTACATTCTGGAATACACACAACAATTCAATCCAAATCATCATGCAGAGTATGTGGAAGAGTTGTCCTTGGAATACAAAGGGCTTCTCTCAGCCTTAACTATAGTGGAACATGTGGTCCTTTATAAATTAGGACAGTATTGAGAGAAGATTAAATTAATTCAGTTGAAAGTGGTGGATGAGAATGCTTGATTATGTCCATCGTATTTGGTATGTGTACTATGGTTTTTCCTCGGAAATATTTTATATTAGGGATTAGTCACCTTATTGCTAACCTCTCTGGATCTTTTGCTGGTTTTTGCAACTTCCCCTAATGTAGGTGCTTTTTTAATGTACAGGTGGAACCTCACTAGTCTGGCAACTTCAGGACCTGACCATTGATGAACCAGAGAATTTCCCGAACCACAGGTCAATGTTATAGTGAGTGGAACTCTTTATTTTAATTTACTGAGGCAAATAAATGGAACAATGCTAGCAATGCTGCTTAATAATATATTCCTGTACTGATACACCTTATACAAGTCTACAGCTAGCCAAGGCTTATCAGCTCTCTTCATAACAAAGTGTTTGTATTGTTACACAATTTTACTGTATTGACACAAGGAAGCAAGTAGATAAAGCATAAAAACCACGCTTATGCTTAGCAACATTATCAACACTTCCACTGCTTGCTGGTCCCTTAGAAGACATTTAGGGTAATTTAGAGCTAAATAACAGCGCAGAACACTAAGAGCTAGAACTGGTGGCTGTAAATAAACTTTATGGGACTGGAGGAAACTTAGCCACATCCATGATAAGTGAATATCCAGCTAACTAAAATCATGCTGGACCACAGATGTGACCAGACCAGAGAATGCCAGACTAGAAAGGTTCAACTGTTGTTCATGTACTGATTACTTTTTCTTCAAGAACATTAAGGCAGATTTTAAATCTTAGGCTATGATACAGTGACTAGAGCCCTGGAACGAAATGCAAGTATATTGCTTGCTATTCCTGCCTCTGCCACTGGCTTGCTGGGTGATCTTGGGCAAGTCACTTCACCACTAGATGTCTCAGTTTCCCATTTGTAAAATAGGGGGAAAGTTACTTAATTCTTTTGTAAAGTGCTTTCAGATCTACTTGAAAATAGCTAAGTAGTATTATTATTAATTATGAAGCACTAACACAGTTCCCTATCATTTCTCCTCAAATAACTTACAAATAGTCATTGATGTTTCATGGAAATCTTGAAAAAACATTCTGTTTACAAATAGATCTGCATACCCTGAGTCCAAAGTGTCAGGCATGCAGACCCTTTCATATTTCTTTTCTCCACTATTTGATTATTAGATAAATGGCATGTAAGCATCTTATTTGTTCCTGATGGAGCTGCATGTTCCTGAGTTGAAGCTATAATTTTGCTTGTGCTCTCCTAGTTATTTGCAATAGAGAGGACTGTAATGTCACAGAGGATTTTAATTTAAGGGACCTGATTCTGAATTCTTTGTGCACCAAAATCACCCTTGTCTCCCATAGAAGTTTTGGATGGACAATTAATTCAGGCTTGAGTCTTAGATGGGACATCAGCAGGAGTAACGGAATGTTACTCCTACTCTAGTAGCTAATCCTCTACTCACTCCCTCAACAAAATAGAAAATATAAATGTGTGCCCTCAGTAAACAAACTGTGCTCACAGTGGAATCCGTCCAAAGGTAAAACAGTTAGCATTTTAGATTCCATCCCAGTAAATAAGGTTGATCAATTACCTCTGTCCCAGTTAACGACTCCAGTGAAAATTTCACCTGTATACCTCAGACCAAAGTGAGGCTCTTAAGTGGGAGTTTCAACCTAGTCTCCGGTGTTAGTTTTATCAGTAACTCTCAATTTAATACAGTCTGGCATGGCTACCTCTCTCTCTCCTGTATATGCAGACATCAAATCTCAATGCTAAGTAGGGGATGGCCTGTAGAGGGCATCAGAGCTAACTCATACTCACCTGCAAGGCAGAAGCAGCCTGGAGAAAAGCTACAAGTAAAACAAGTAGGTCAGAAGCACTAAATAGCTTCCTGAAGCATGAGTATTTCAGAAGAACTGGAGAGATTTACAGCCAGTGAGCAAGCATTTGATTGGGATGTCACTGACAGTAGCTCAGGAGGGGAGCCTGACACTAAGGATGGGGAACAGTATTGTGTATGCCTGTAAAAATGATGAAACTTTACCTGATTCTATTGGGGTGAGGTGGATAAAGTGAGAAGGGATAGAAAGGTGCACCGTATATATTTTGAAAGATAATCTTTGATTTAAGACCATGCCATAGAAGGAAGAGGCAGGATTAGAGTGTGAAAAGCTTGATTTGCCTGAACTGTATAATCCTGTCTTAATTGTATGCCTATAAAATGCAAGTGTATGTACAGTATTATATGGCAGTAGCTCACAACAAGGCGTACACATACCACTGGGGGAATGCAGAGATCAGGCAGGGGGTACATCAGCTCATCCTGATATTAGCCTAATTTTACAAGTCACTACATAAAAAGCACTAGCAAAGTCAGAACCATCTAAAACTTCATACAGATTATTTTTATTAGTCTATATACTGTATCAGTATTTTTCAACCTGAGGGTTAAGATTTATTTTACAGTTATATGATTAAAAATGAGAAAGTCAGCAAGTTGTCAATAATAATGTGTGGAGACATTTTTGTATTTTCTTTTGTCTGATTTTCTAAGCAAGTTTTTAAGTGAGGTGAACCTACCGGAGGTATCCCGGAAAAGCTCTGCTGTGTCCAAGGAACATGTCTGTTTTTCTGAACAAAAATTCGGAAAAGCAGATGCGTTTTTTCAGCACCCCTGTAAATCTCGTTCTATGAGGAAGAAGGGATGTTCTGAAAGAGGTTTTTTTTTCTAAACCTCTAAACCATGTAGATGGGCCAAATGTCAGAAAAGCCTCTTTTGAAAGAAAAGCGGAAAAAGATACATAAATTGTGGTTTGCAATTTGCGTATCTTTTTTCGACTTTTCTTTATAGTGGAGACATAGCCCAGGAAAGGTTGAGAATTACTGACATTTGGAATCTAACTGAAGGGTCTCTTCATGAAATTATGGAAGTAAGACTGGTTAGGACATCTAGCACCCATACTTCAAATCTATTATTGCAATCTGTGTATAATCATTGTGTCAAAATTGATCTTTGGTTAGATCTGCCCTTCAAACTGAAGTGTTCTACATGACAATGAAGATCTCTCTTCACATTCTGAGTCAGTGTGTGTAAAAGAATGCCAGGATAATGCATTTATGTTTCTGACATTGTGTATTCAGATTTTACATAATCTGTTTTTTATAAAAAAGGAAAGCAGTTAGCCCTGAAAATATAATGTGAAATCTATAAATGGATGCATTATTTTAGACAGCCCAAAATAATAGCTCTGAGAGTGCTAACCTCCAACTGTTCTGTGTTAATCTCTTTGTCAATATATAATCAGGCTTCATAGTTAAAGTGGACATTGCTGGCAATTTAAACAGATGGGAGGGATTGAGAACTAATGAAGCGAAAATAGGGAGGGACAGGAAAGGTGTACAGAAGGAGGAAATGCTAGGGGCAAAGTAGTGGTTTTCCTAAAGGTTAACATTTTCCCACTCAATGATTGCTGAATGTAACAGTAAGGTACTAAGCAAATTACTAATACTTTACTGTAACCTAGTCTCTGTGCATACTTTCTACTGACATCAATCAGAGTTACTTTTGGACTGAAGGACCTATAAAGCCCTACATTTATACCGTCAGACCATGGACCATAATTAAAAATAGAGAATGGTCTTTACAGAATGATTTTGACACTCCGTAATCTAGCAGCCATTGAGCATTAGCACTTTAAAGGGTAAAATAGTATATCTTGATAATTGCCTTCATAAGTGCACCAGCTCCACAGTGGACTCCTCTCAAACTTCTAAAGCTATGTCTACACTACAGGGTTTTTTGCACAAAACCAGCTGTTTTTGCACAAAAACCCGCAGAGCATCCACACCTCAAGTGTGTTTTTGCACAAGAAAATTTACAGTTAATTAACAGAACAGAGGGATTTTTGCAGTGTAGGTATATCTTCTTCTGCGGTTTGCAATTTGAATATCTTTTTCCGATATAACTCTGCAGTTTAGACATAGCCTCAGTGTATCAAGGGAGATTAATCAGCCCAGTCCAGTCACTCAACTCTGTGCATTAAGCCCTGAGCCTCTGACTGGCAGGGCTGATTAATTACCTGTGAAGCTGTGCTGCTGCACAGCTTAGAGGGAACACTGGTTGAAAGATCAGTGTGACAGTTTGGGACTCCCTGGTATGTCACCTGAGGTATTTAGACACCACCCAGCCCTCCTTCCCTGTTGGTGTGGGCCCCTTTTATCTGATCTTGCTGAGCCAGGTTCTCCGGGGACCTCTAGCAAAACCCACAGGCAAGGCTACAAACTGCTGCAGATACAGACACTGGGTTTGTCTACACTACCCCGCTAGTTCGAACTAGCGGGGGTAATGTAGTCATCCGCAGTTGCAAATGAAGCCCGGGATTTGAATTTCCCGGGCTTCATTTGCATGAAGCCGGCCGGCGCCATTTTAGGAAGCCTAATCTGAACTAGCTACTCCATGCCGCGTGTAGCCGCGCGGCACGGGGTTCGAACTGCCGGCATTTAAAAATGGCGCCGGCCAGCTTCATGCAAATGAAGCCCGGGAAATTCAAATCCCGGGCTTCATTTGCAACTGCGGATGACTACATTACCCCCACTAGTTCGAACTAGCGGGGTAGTGTAGACATACCCACTGAGATCAGCACGGGGAGGACTTAGCTTAAGGGATTTACTCCAGCACCCAGATGTTCGCCTTGGGGTATAGACCCAAAATTATATGAAGTTCACCTTCTTCCTTGATATGAAGGCATACACAGACTCTCCCTCTACCCAGTTAGAAATTACATAAACTGAGTTTTATTATAAACCAGAAATAATTTTATTAACTCAAAAATATTTGTATACACTGGCAAGTTTTGTGGAGGAAGAGTACTTTTTGTTGACAAAAGCTGCATGAGTGTTCACCATGAAACATGTTTAGGCTTGGCAGATGCTTTCACCAAAAATCCTGAACATAGCAGGAAAAAAAACTTGGTTGAGCAAAAAAAAAACCCAAAACAACAACAACAAAAAACCCAGGAGATGAAAGTTGTTGAGGGGGGAAAAAAACAGGAGAACAAAAAAAAGGCCACTGCACCTTTAAGAATCCCTGCGCTCCTCGCTCCCCCTTCCCCCTCCCCACCCATGCCAGATGCAGCAGGGAAACAATGTCACCGCTGCCTTCCGTCCAAGAAAAATAGAAAATACCAGACATTTTACATGTCCAATATTTTCTGTGTTTTTTTACCGGACAGGGGCCAGAAATAACGGATTGTCCGGGCAAAAACCAGACACCTGGCAACCCTACTTTTGTCAGGGAAAAACGGCCATTTTCATTGACAAAAAACTTCCAGTTCCTTGAGTGACATTTTTCTTTTTCCCTTCCTTTGTTGTTCACAAACATGCATTGTGGACACCTTGAGACATTTTGTTACTGATTCTTGCCTCAGGAAGTGGCCCACAACTCCCAATCAGCCAGTCTGGTCAGCAGTTTGAACTCAGCTGCCCTGCAGCTAGATGAATAGCTACCCACCCAGCCCCTTTGCAAGTCCCCTGAAATTTAAATCCCATTCCCTGTTGGCTGTTTTTTTCTGTATTTACATTTCATCCACATGGTTGTTGAGGCATTTGATGCAATGGATGATGTATACCATGCAGGGCAGACCGTACCAATCGTGGTGCCCTACACAGCCTGAGCACCTGGACCTCATCCCCACAGTGTGGCTCAGTGTGCAGTGGTCTCCAACACTTCTTCCCAGGTGCCCATGCCTGGCCATCACACAAAATGCTCCCCCTTTTGGACTGCTGTGGAGCTGTTGGATCTGAGGGAGAGAGGAGTCTGTTCAGTTCTAGCTGTTCCCATAGGAACTGGGAGATGTGGGGTCATATTTCTTGATCCTTGTATGAAAAGGGGTATGAGCGGGACACGCTGCAGCGCAGAGTGAAGATTAAAGAACTCAGACAAGCCTATCAGAAGGCCCATGAAGCAAACTGATGCTCACCTGCCATTTCTATAAGGAGATGGATATTATCCTCAGTAGTGACCCCATCACTAAGAGCCTCATGGATACCTTGGAGTCAGTACACAAAGGACCTAACCCACAGGGTGAAATAGTAGATGAAGAGGTTGAGGTAGATGAGCATGTGTCTGGCAGTAAGGAACTGTTCTCCACTGTTGACGGACATAGCTAGTCTGAGCAACACCTTCCAGGGACCAGGAAGCAGGGGAAGAGATGCAAGTTAAGTGGGTGTGACTTGTGAAGTGCAGGGCTGAGGATATGGAAAAGTGGGAGGCTGGCTGAGTTTCTGTGAGCTGCACGTAGCTGTGACCTGTGTACCTAATTGATATGGCCAAGAAGAATATTGATGCTCACCATGATCTCCATGGGTTTCTGCAGAGAGAGGCTGTAAAAACGTTTTGTGAGGTACTTGTTAATTTTTTGCCACAGATTCCATTGGAGTGCAGCTTTGTCCCCTCCCCCATTGTAGGACAATAGCCTGTACCATGCATCAATCACTTGTGCAGGAACCAAAACCCATAAGAACATAAGAACGGCTGTACTGGATCAGACCAAAGGTCCATCTAGCCCAGTAGCCTGTCTGCCGACAGTGGCCAGCACCAAGTGCCCCAGAGAGGGTACCGAAGACATTGATCGAGCGATTTGTCTCCTTCCATCCTTCTCCAGCCTTTGGCAAACAGAAGCCAGGGACACCATTTCTATCCCCTGGCTAATAGCCTTTTATGGACCTAACCTCCATGAAATTATCTAGTTTCTCTTTAAACTCTGTTATAGTCCTAGCCTTCACAGCCTCCTCTGGCAAGGAGTACCACAGATTGACTACAACACTGTGTGAAGAAGAACTTTCTTTTATTAGTTCTAAACCTGCTACCCATTAATTTCATTTGGTGCCCTCTAGTTCTTCTATTATGGCAACTAATAAATAACTTTTCTTTATCGGCCCTCTCCACACCACTCATGATTTTATATATCTCTATCATATCCCCCCTCAGTCTCGTCTTTTCTAAACTGAAAAGTCCCAGTTGCTTTAACCTCTCTTCATATGGGACCCGTTCCAAACCCCTAATCATTTTAGTTGCCCTTTTCTGAACCCTCTCCAAGGCCAAAATATCTTTTTTGAGGTGAGGAGACCACATCTGTACACAGTATTCAGGATGTGGGCGTACCATAGCGTTATACAGGGGCAGTAAGATATTCTGTGTCTTATTTTCTATCCCTTTCTTAATAATTCCTAGCATCCTATTTGCCTTTTTGACTGCCGCAGCACACTGTGTGGATGGGCTGCATATAGACAGGTCAAAAATCTGGAGAAGTTGTGCCCTGGTTTCCTTGTTTACTGTGAGCAGGGAGATGTCTGCCAGGGTAATACCTGCCTGTGGAGAAGCGTGGCATAATTAGAACTATGTTCCTGCAAAGGGAATTTTCTAGCCCCAGCTGGAATTTCTTTGTCTATATACACAGCCACCAGCCACCCACACACCCTCACTTATCATGAATCTGGTGCTTGCTGAGATGCATTCCTTGTAAGCGTGAGTAGGAAAGTGAATGGAAGTATTGTAAAAGTAGTTTGTAAGTGACCTGTTACAAGGTAGGACTCAATGTTAACAGAGTCCTTTTTTTGCATTGTGCTGGACAACTGAGTCCTGCCTGCATGGGAGAAGTTGCAAGAGATAAGGAAGTGCTCTAAAAGAAACAGGAAGGATTTGGTTCATGAAGTGCTAAATCAATCAGCAAGTGAGTGCAGAGTTAGGGAACAACATTTAGAAAGGGAGCTGTGAAACCACAAGGACAACCAGGCTTTTGCCAGGCAGGCCACAGAATGCATGATCCGGGTGATGGTGGAACAGAGATCCTCAAGTGTTCAATTATATAGCACAGTGAGCCAACACAGGTTTGCCCCCTCACAGCAGATTGAAAATTCTGTGTCCAGAAACACCCCCTCCTCTCTGCTACCTCCTACCCCTCTCATATTCCGTTTTACTCCTTAGGGGTATGTCGATCCTGCATGCTTATTTTGAAATAAGCTATTCCAGAATAAGCTTAAAAAACAATGAATTGTCTAGTAGCATCTTAAAGACTAACAAAACATGTAGATGGTATCATGAACTTTCGTGGGCAAAACCCACTTCTTCAGATGACCGGAGTATAATAAGTCTAGATCCAAGAATAAATAAGGGAAGGAGGGAGAGGTGGGGGAGAAGGAAAAAGGAAGGGGAGGAAGAAAAAGAGAGACAGTGAGTAGATAATTCAAATAGTTACAAGAGGCTGTTATGAACCATTAGCACCTCCCTTGTTTGGTTGGTTGGTTAAGTCATTAAAAGGTGGAGGATAGTGTGCAAGCTATCCTATATCCCAGTTCAGACCATTTGCATAAGAATTAAACTTGTGAATGAAGTTAAGTTCCAATCCTTCTCTGTATATTTGGCTTGTGGAATTGGTCTGAAACAAAACAGAGACTTGGAGATCCATTAATGAGTGTCCAGGAAGATTAGAGTGTTCTCCAACAGATTTTTGTGTGTTACCTTTTCGGATATCTGATTTGTGTCCATTAATTCTTTCCCGTAGAGACTGTCCAGTTTGGCCAGTACACATTGCAGTGGGGCATTGCTGGCATTTGATGTCATAGATCACATTAGTGGATGGTAATAGAAATGTAGCCGTGTTAGTCTGGTGTAGCTGAAGCGAAATGCAGGACTATGTAGCACTTTAAAGACTAACAAGATGGTTTATTAGATGATGAGCTTTCGTGGGCCAGACCCACTTCCTCAGATCAAATAGTGGAAGAAAATAGTCACAACCATATATACCAAAGGGTACAATTAAAAAAAATATTAATATTATCACCTCTAATACCATTAGCTCACAGACATCTACCTTTCCCCACCTCTAATATCATTAACTCACAGACACTTACCTTCCTCCCCCCCCCCCCCCCCGCATCCCCCTTCTGTTCTGAAATGTGATTTGTCCTTTTCATATGTGTTCATTTTTTTAAATTGTATCCTTTGGTATATATGGTTGTGACTATTTTCTTCCACTATTTGATCTGAGGAAGTGGGTCTGGCCCACGAAATCTCATCATCTAATAAACCATCTTGTTCATCTTTAAAGTGCTACATAGTCCTGCATTAGTGGATGTGCAGTTAAATGAGCCTTTGATTTGGTGGCTGATGTCATTGGGTCCAGTGATGAAATCGCTGGTGTAGATGTGTGTGCAGAGCTGGCACTGGAGCTGATTGCAGGGGTGGGTTCCTGAATGATTATGATGGAAGTGTGTTGTGTGGTTACTGGAAAGAATTTGTTTGAGGCTAGGGAGTTGTCTGTAAGCGAGAATTGGCCTTTTCCCCAAGGCCTTTGAGAGTCAGGGGTCATTTTCCAGGATAGGTTGAAGATTGTTTATAATGTGTTGGAGAGGTTTAAGTTGTGGACTGTAGGTGATAACAAGTGGAATTCTGTTGTTTTCTCTTCTGGGCCTGTCTTGAAGTAGTTTATGTCTGGGTACTTTCTTGGCTTTGTTGATCTGCTTTTTCACTTCTCCGGGTGGGTATTTCAGTTTTAAGAATGCTCTATATAGATCCTGTAGGTGTTTGTCTCTGTCTGCGGGATTGGAGCAAATCCGGTTGTATCTTAGGGTTTGGGTATATACAGTAGATTGGGAAATGTGTCTGGGATAGAAGCTAAAGGCATGAAGGTAAGTGTAGCGGTCAGTAGGTTTCCGGTATAGGGTGATGGAAATTTGTTCATTATTTAATTATACTGTAGTGTCAAGGAAGTAGATTTCTCACATGGACTGATCCAGGCTGAGGTTGATGGTGGGGTGGAAGTTGTTGAAATCCCTGCAAAATTCTTCAAAGGGTTCTTTCCCGTGGGTCCATATGATGAAGATGTCAAAATAGCTTATTTTGCAATAGCACGTCTACACTGCAGGGAAGCCTCAAAATTAAGAGGCAGGCTTCTCTAAAATAGATATGCTATCTCAAGTTAAAGCCCTAGGAGCCACTGGGGAGGAATAACTGAGAATGGCTCTGGTGAGGGGCTATTTCAAAATAGCAGCAGTGGAACATCTACACATGCCTTATTTTGAAATAACTATTTTGGAATAGGCGTTAATCTTCATAGAATGAGGTTTACAGATTTTGGAATAAGCCCTCCTTTATTTTGAAACTATTTTACAATAACAGAATGGCTGTGTAGACACTAGCATTGTTATTTCAAAATACTGGTGCAATGTAGACACACCCTGGGAGTCCCCATTTTCCCATATACTCCACCCCCTCTCCCAACTTTAATTATGGTACCTGGACAGACACATTTGTGAATTGCAGCTCTTTGCTAGCACCCCCCTTACCAGCTGTCAGGGGTGCTATATTGCATTTCAGTGCCCTGTTTTCTGATTAGTAAAAGCACACTGTTATAACAGTTCAGCACTTTTATTTACCATTCAACAATCCTACAGCCCAATCATTGTGTTCCCAGGTGCAAGCTTTACAGGCATGTTCCTGGCCATGCGTTGCATTGGATATGTGTGTGCACTGCAGGGTAGGGGACAGATCAGCATTCAGCTCCAGGAAGGTTGCTTTACACATCCTAAAGTTCTGTAGCCAATGGCTTTCATCCAACAACTGCATGAATGTATGGCCTACTAATCAGTGCTTGTTTCCCTAGTCCAAAAGTGCCACTCTGTATTTATAGCTGCTCTGTGACTGCCAAATGCAATGACAGCTAGCCACTGTCCATGTCATGCACGCTGTTAGGCTCCTCTGAGTCTTCTTTCTCTGTTACTAATTTCAAGATTATCTCTGCTGCCATGCAGGAGATCCTCATGACAGTTAATAGAGCATTTGAGAGAAGTGCAGGATCCATTCTTTCTCACTGCAAAATGCCACAATACACATCAAAGAATGGCAGTTAGAAAAAAGGCACAAAAAGACACTGGAGGCCCCTGAATAAAATGGTGCTTGCTGGGACATTTTGTACGGTTCCCAGATGCCCCATGCTCTGTTTAGTGGTCACACTACACCTAGAGACAGATGGTGTCACTGGGCACTGTGAAATACATACAATGCATTGTGCCTGCAGTTGATGGGGGAGCTCCCAATGTGAAGAGGATCGGTCAACAGAGGGGGCAAATGTGAACACACATTGGTGGCTTTGCTGTTGTTTATTTCTGCATGTCAACATTAGTTTCCTTGACAAAACTTGGTTGTGTAGACATACCCCCAAAAAAGGTGTATTTTAAGTGGTCAAAGACATAGCAAACAGAGCAAGGCAATTACTAATAAAATAATACAAAACACACAAGATAAGCTAGATTCACTAAAAACCTGGTTACAAATAATAACGAATAATAATAATAGTTATTGTTTCATGTAAAGTCCTTCACAGGCCAGGTGTTTCTTGGCTTGGGTACAGCAGTTCTCCTCTCTTTTCAGCTGCAGTCCCTTTTTTCTCTAGGAATTTTCAACTATATCTTTTGGATGGGGAGGTAGGGGTAAAACAAGCTATAGACAATAATTGTTTTCCTTCCCTGCATTATACAGAATATCCATAATAAACCTTTTTCTGAGTCCCTCCAGTCTGCTGTGGAACAGTTATTCAGACCAAGGACTTGGTTAGTATCAGGTCAGGTGACCAGGTCACCTGACTCTACAGTGTCCATGAGTCTATTCATAGTTCATTGTTCTAGTTGATGGGTTATCAGCTCTGTCTGGCTTTTCCACAGTAGTACTTGAAGCTTCAGCTGTGGGCATGACCACAAGCAGCAAATATGAAATTCAGATACACAGGTCAATATTCCCAATTTCATCTACAAAAATGATACCCACATACACATGGGATAATCCTATCCAGTAAATCACAGCCTTTTCAAGTCTAACTTTCATGAGCCATCTTGCATAAAGCATATGAGAGGTATGTCGTACTCATAACATAAGCTTATTTTCATAAAGCATAAAGAATGCCACATCAGCAATAGCATTAAATCCTGGACAATTGCTGTGGGGATTCCCTGAAATACAAGTATGCATCATAGACTTTTGGGCTGGACTAGTGTTGTTACCTGGAGATATAGTAGGTTGTTTTCATCTGTCACAGTTCTCCAAGCAGACTTACCAGTAATGTCCTCCTGTTGAAGGTCTGGTTGAGTGATGCACACTAGCACACACACAATGGAAATTCAAAGAGCCAGCATTTGTATGAGTATGAGTGGGCTAACTAGGCTCTATGTCGACAGGCTGAGTGTGGCAGCTGCATGCCTGGACCACAGAGTAGCATTTAGCTAGAGCAAACACTAGGGCCAGTAGAGATGTATAAAGATCTGAAGGATCTGATCCCCAGGGAATTCCTGATAATTTTCATATGAAGGCCATATGGGAAGGGATGTTTATTTTCCTATTCTGTGTGATGCTGGTATATGCACTAATGTGATTAGTGGCTTATTGAGGTAGTTGAGTTTCAACAGTGGAGCAAGTTGTAAGTGAAGTGCAGATGTTTCTTTAGCTGAATAAAGGTTCTTCTGAACTTGACAAGTCATAAATGTAAACTTTTTTAAAAATTCGAGGCCAGAGGCAAAAATGGATTTAAAATATTCCCTCTCCCCATCTTTTACCCTCCTCCTTAGGTTTACTCAACTACAACAGACAAGCACATTAAGTATTTTAGGTTTTTAATTATCCATGTATCCTTAAATTATTGCACCAGGATATAGCATGGAATGGGTAGAAATAATGCAGTTACAGCCTTTATCAAGGCCCCGATCCATCACATAGGGTACGTCTAGACTACGCGTTTTGTCGACGGAAGTTTTGTCGACAGATACTGTCGACAAAACTTCCGTCGACAAAGAGCGTCCAGACACATTGAGTTCTGTCGACAAAGCAAGCTGCTTTGTCGACAGAACTCCGTAGTCTGGACGCAACGTTACAGGCAATAACACCTTCTGTCGACAGAGTTCTGTCGACAGAAGGTGTTATGCCTCGTAAAATGAGGTATACCAGCGTCGACAAAACTGCTGAGTTCTGTCGACGTTATGTCGACAGAACTCAGCGGTAGTGTAGACGCTAGTATAGTTTTGTTTTGACACACAGAACAATGAAGTCCTGGTTTGGCAGGGAGTAAATGACAAAAAACAAGAAAGACACCAATTCTGCAAGATGCCCTGCATTGATACAGAAATATGTCCACTGAGCTGTTTGAAGAATCAGGCCCTAAAAACATCTTGGCATTTATTAGTTTCTATTGTAATTTCAATGTCATTTCAGTCTTACATTGTTTACATACCAATAATGTTAAGTAGTGCTTCATTTCCACCTGATCTATCAGAATGGCTCCTGTATTAAAAGACATAAATCAGAATTGTGCCTGTTAAAAATACATGTAGGGCAGGTTACATTAAAACCAAGATTTGTACCTGCTTCTCTAGAAGTGAAGAATTGTCATTTAATGCAAATGGGTTTCTTAAACTGCTGGACATTATATTTTTCAGCCTTTGCTGATAGATATACTTTGTGTTATGAAGAATAATGGGAATTAATCCTAAAATAAATTATTAAAAAATAATTTACACACAAGAGTTTTAACTATTTGTTCAGTTTGAAGAGTCTGTGCTTTGCAGTCATTGGGGCACATAAAATGTTGAACAGTGAGTGCTGAATTTCTTTAAGGACTCTTTTTAATTCCTAAACTAATTAAACAGCTTCACTTGTAAATTCTCAGGAAATTCATCTTGGATTCAAAGATTAATTGCTATAATTTTTGGGTGGGTAGTTCTCAATTTTTCCACTCAGAGAAACTGAATCCCTGTTTGAAAAGCAAAACTCAACCTTTTCTATGGAGTTACTACTGAATATTTAATGAGGATTAGAAGTGTGTGTGTGTTTGTATGTATCTTTGAACACCAATCACAATGCACAAAACAAATATAAAAATATAATCTAAATCTAAAGTTATTTTGATGTTTGCTGTGACAATTATTCAATAAAAGGAAAGGAAACAAAGTAATTGACTCTCAAAATCACAATATTTTCTTTTATTAAGCAGGCAGCACTAGGCCTCTATGTTTTGCTAATTCCAGAAACAGTTTGACCATATCTAGGTTATAACTTTTGAAAGTTCAAAATTCCACTGTACTTTCCCTTTTCCAGGGAAAAAAACATCCATAGCAAGGTACTTGTTTCTTTTCTTACAGTATGCCTGTTCAAATAAATGCTTAAGAATTCTCACACACACTGAGAGTTTTACATTTTGTATAAATATCTATAATTAGAAATATCCCAGCCAACATTATACAAGAAAGAAACATAATATCCCCTCTTCATAGAGTCTTTTTGCATCTACATTACCTATTACATACCTCCTCCCCCCACTCCTATTGTGAATGGAACAGAATGGGTAGATTTAGATGAAGTCACTAGCCACACCCCCCTGAGTCAGTTATAAATTCAGGCCAAATCCTTTTGCTCAGTTTCTAAAATATTTGTTGCTAAGATGACTACTATTCCTGGAGGCCGTGGTTTAAAGCAGGTAAAAACTAAGCTGTTTCATTTTGCAATATAAAAAACCAGTATCCTGAAGTTAATGCCCTAGAATTAGAAAGGGTTTATATTTGAATTGAATTTCTCTTTGCAACTTACTGCCATCAAACCTTTAGTTTCTGTGTTGGCTTTTTAGTGGTGACTTGCTTGTGTGGAACCAAGTACAGTATTGCAAAATCCTTGATGGAAATGTCTTGCCCATATCTGGAGGGAAATCTGTTTGAGTAATTACTGATTAAACAGTGTAAGCTCTTTAGAACAGGGACTGTCACTTTCACGTGTGTTTGTACAGAGCTTAGTACTTACTTTGGGGCCTTGGTCCATGCCTGGGGATCTTCAGTGTTATTGCAGTTAATTATTTTATCATTATTTGATTCCTCTACTTCTGTCTTTGCTGTAATCACCGCTGTGGTGATCTTTGTGGAGTAGAAAGTCATAGCAGTAACCTAGGGTATGATTTTACAATAGGGACTATCTTTTTTTGAAGCAATTTCTTAGCCTTTTTTAAGGGTCTGACTTTGTGTAAAGTCTGCACTGTTTTTGTTGTTAAAATTAAACTGAATATTTCTTTTAGCTAGTGTTCTTCAAATTATTCTGTCTTATTCTGTAGCATACTTATGGACCAACAGTAGAGTCCTCCTTAATGCTAGCCAGAGAAAAGTTATGCCTGGGTGGGGGGGAAAGGGGCAGAAGGGGGAGGTGCTTGGGCCTAGAGTGGGGGCACTTCATTGATTCTTTTGATCTTCCACTCCTCCGAGTTACCTAGGATCATGCCCAGTGACCCCCAACAGCGCTCCATGTGGTGGTTTGTATTAGAACTTATTACAAATAACATGGAAGCTTTCTGTATTTGTGTGGTTTTTAGCACAATTGTGAAGGTACTTCTGCATTAGTAGAATTGGGGCACAGAGTGTTCCCTTGGTTGTTTGTACACTATCTAGGACCAATGCCCCCTGAGTTGGTTATACTAAATAAAAATAGGCTGCAATCTTGAATGAGGTCTTTGGCCACTACCATAAAATAAAGGTATTGTTATAAATGGCATAAAATATACAAAGCACTAGGTAAAAGAGCCTACATGGTAAGTGTGACACATCAGATACACTGGCTGCGTCTAGACTGGCAAGTTTTTCCGCAAAAGTAGCCGCTTTAGCGGAAAAACTTGCCAGCTGTCTACACTGGCCGCTTGAATTTGCGCAAGAACACTGACGATCTAATGTAAGATTGTCAGTGTTCTTGCGCAAATACTATGCTGCTCCCGCTCAGGAAAAAGCCCTCTTGCGCAAATGCTTTTGTGCAAGAGGGCGCGTGTAGACAGCTAAAAACTGTTTTGCGCAAAAAAAACCCCTGATGATGAAAATGGCAATCAGGGCTTTCTTGTGCAAAACTGCATCTAGATTGGCACAGATGCTTTTCCGCAAAAAGTGCTTTTGCGCAAAAACATCTGTGCCAGTCTAGACGCTCTTTTTCGCAAATGCTTTTAACGGAAAAACTTTTCCGTTAAAAGCATTTGCGGAAAATCATGCCAGTCTAGACGTAGCCACTGCCTTTTATGTAAGGAGAACTGTAGCAGTTGTGTTTGTAATTGATGTGGTGTGGCAAATGTAGTGCCCATCTTTATCTTTAAAAAAGGGAAGGAGGACAATCCAGGGAACTGCAGACCAGTTAGCCTTACCTCAGTCCCTCGAAAAATCATGGAGGGGATCCTCAAGGAATCCATTTTGAAGCACTTGGAAGAGGGGAAAGTGATCAGGAATAGTCAACATGGATTCACAAAGGGCAAGTCATGCCTGACCAATCTGATTGGTTCTATGATGAGGTAACTGGCTCTGTGGATATGGGAAAGTCCATGGATGTGATATACCTTGACTTTAGCAAAGCTTTTGATATGGTCTCCCACAACATTCTTGGCAGCAAGTTAAGGGAGTATGGATTGGATAAATGGACTATAAAATGGATAGAAATCTGGCTAGACTGTCGGGCCCAATGGGTAGTGATCAATGGCTCAAAGTCAGGTTGCTGGTCAGTTTCTAGCAGAGTTCCCCAAGGATCTGTTCTAGGACTGGTTTTGGTCAACATCCTTATTAATGACCTGGATGAGGAGATGGATTGCACCCTCAGCAAGTTTGTAGATGACACTAAGCTGGGGGAGAGGTGGATAAGCTGGAGGGCAGGGACAAGGTCCAGAGTGACCTGGACAGATTAGAGGATCGGGCCAAAAGAAATCCGATGAGGTTCAAAAAGGACAAGTCACAAGCCACACCCCCTACTGTAGAGTCCTGCACTTGGGATGGAAGAATCCCAAGCATTGTTACAGGCTGGGGACCGACTGGCTAAGTAGCAGTTCAGCAGAAAAGGACCTGGGGATTACAGTGGATGAGAATCTGGATATGAGTCAGTGTGCCCTTGTAGCCAAGAAGGCGAATGGCATATTAGGGTGCATTAAGAGGAGCACTGCCAGCAGATCCAGAGACGTGATTATTATCCTTTATTCGGCTCTGGTGAGGCCACGTGTAGTATTGTCCAGTTCTGGGCCCCGCACTATAGAAAGAATGTGGACACATTGGAGGGGGTCCAGTGGAGGGCAACCAAAATGATGAGGGGGCGGGAGCACACGACCTATGAGGAGATACTGAAGGATTTGGGTTTGTTTAGTCTGCAGAAGAGAAGAGTGAGGGGGGGATTTGATAGCAGCCTTCAATTTCCTAAAGGGAGGTTCCAAAGAGGATGGAGAAAGGCTGTTCACAGTAGTGACAGATGGCAGAACAAGGAGCAATGACCTCAAGTTAGTGGGGGAGGTCTAGGTTGGATATTTGGAAAAACTATTTCACTAGTAAGGTGGTGAAGCCCTGAAATGGGTTACCTAGGGAGGAGGTGGAATCTCCATCCCTAAAGGTTTTTAAGTCTCAGCTTGACAAAGCCCTGGCTGGGTTGATTTAGTTAGGATTGGTCCTGCTTTGGGCAGGGGGTTCGACTTCATGACCTCCTGAGGTCTCTTCCAGCTCTATGATTCTATGTGGGTTGTACCCACAAAAGCTCATGTTACCATCTACATGTTTTGTGAGTCTCTAAGGTGCTGCTAGACTATTTGTCGTTTAAGTTTTTCCAGGCACAGACTAACATAGGTTCCCCTGCAAAGCTTTGGAATCCAGTGGAAGTGTTAGAAATGGTGAAGGCACTAACTAGTATTTGAAATCCACCTTGGGGCTGACAGAGGGCACAGCCTTTTTGGGGAATATCGGGATGGCAATAACTATCCAAATGCCATTCATCTGAAGAAGTTGGTTGAGCCCACGAAAGCCATCTACGTGTTTTGTTAGTCTTTAAGGTGCTGCTAGACTATTTGTTGTTTACAATTTTCCAGTAACAGATGAACTTGGCTACCCTGCTGAAGCTATCCAAATGCTGTTAGCATATGGGTGGTTGGTGGAGTCAAATTAGTCTCCAAATGAGAGTTGGTTTCAATAAGACTGGCAATTACTTAAGAAAATCAGAAGCTTCAGGGGGTAGCCAAGTTAGTCTGTACAGGATAAATTTAAAAACAACAAATGGCCTGGTAGCACTTTATAGCCTAACAAGACATGTAGATGGTATCATGAGCTTTGGTGGGGAGAGCCCACTTGTTCAGATGACCAGAGCGCTGGCGTGGAATTAAGGGCAAGTCAGAGGAATCCCAACATGAACCGCACTTCTGCACAAGTTTCCGTCCTTTCAGCCACTGAGTTGGAGTCAGTGCTTCCCTTTAGCCCGGAGATGGGCTGGGGCTTAGCTGCTGTCAGGGGAGGACTCCACAAAGGCAGCGGGGCAGTGCTGTCAAATCTCAGCCCCCCCGGTTCCTCCTAGTGTGTGTGTGGGGTCCAGGACCCACAGCTGCATAGAGCTGAATCCTTCTGCCCTTCGGGGCCGCCCGGCCCTTCTCCCCTATCAGGGCAGGCCCGGCCGAGCACCTTCTCTCGGGAGCCGCCCCCCGCCCGCTGGGGCCGCGCGCCCTGCTGCCCGGCGGAGGGAGGTGTCCTGCTGGCGGCCGCCGGTCGCTCGCTGGCGGCGGCCTGGGTGGGGAGTGTGCGCCTGCGCGCCGGGCTCTCGGAGGGACGTGGCCCGGCTGCCTGGGGCCGGGGCGGCGCGGCGAGCTCGGGGCAGGCGGCGGGGGGACAGGCCGGACGAGGAGCTGCGGGCCGGGCTGCACGGGAGGCCGATGTTCGCACCCCGGCCCCCCGGCCAACGCTTCCAAGGTGAGGCGCGGGCGGGGCAGAGAGCCCCCAGCGCCGGGCCTACGCGCTCTCCGCAGGGTGCGGGGACCCCCGAGGGGGGCGGGCCGGGGACCTGCCCTCCCTGGTGCCCGCTCCCTTCCCGCTTCCAGCCGCCTTCCTCTCGCTTCTCCTTCGTTCCTGCCTCCCCCGGGGCCGGGCCGGGTCTGGTCGTCTCGTCCCTTCCCTCCCTCGGCCGGCGCTGAGCTGGGCTCCGGCTGCTCGCCCTGCGGAGCCAGGAGACCCGCCTCCCTCCCTGCGAGCGCCCGAGGAGCAGCCTCCGCTCGCCCTTCACTCTCCGGAGCGGCGGCGGCAGCTGCGGCGAGCTGAGGTTCGCCCCGTGGGGCTGGGAGCGGCTCTCTCGGTTTCGGGCTCGGAACCAGCTGCGAGGCAGCCCCCGAGAGATCTGGGCTGGGCGGGGGTGTCGTGGTGTTTCCCTACTGGGATGAGTTGGGCTCCTAAAATATATCGGGTACTCAGGTCTTTCCCGACGGCAAGAAGCATCATAAGTGAAAGGGCTTCACGTCCTGGCTCTCTGACCCGTGTGAACGCACTGATGCTCTAGGGTAGCACCAGGACTTCATCCCAGTGACTCCTGCAAGGAGATTCCACTGCGGCATAATCACAAAATATATTCTGCTGTGACACGTTTGTCTTATTGTACGTGGGTGCAGATTGCCTGCTACATGGTTTGTTTGGATTTAGTGATGTTTAAAGGTAGTGGATTGTGTCGATCGAAGTGGCTAGCTTGCAGCTTCACAATAAAATAGCACCCACACAAAAATGTCAGTCCTCTTTAGAGGTGACCTAGGGAGCTTTCACCTTTGGTCCAGAAGAGATCTTGATGGAGAGTAATTTGTCTTGTTAAAATAGAGTTGACAAAAAGGTTTGGGAGTTTCACTCTTACAGGGCTTTACTTTTGGACTTCAAATATTTCATTCATTATAAAGTATTGTCTTCAAACGTGGCCTGTACTGTTTTGGTATTAAATATGGATTACAGAATCGAAGATTAAGAAGTCTCTTAATTGTGGTTGATCAGCTTAAAGTCCTTGACAGATTTTTCTCTGTATTTTAACTTGTATTGCTATCATCACATTTGTTGAGTTACATATGATTCCTGATGTTCTGGTTTATTATGAAACAGAGGGAACTTTGAAACTGATTTGCCATGATTTCAACTTCAAAGCCTCCAACTATTCAAGCAAAATTTGTATTCTTGAAGAAATCCCAGGGCAGGATTATCTTGTTCTGAAAACTTAAACGATTGCTCTTACAAAAATTCAGGTGTTCCAGCTCCAAAATGATTTCAAGTATGTGAGCAGAAGGCCAGTGGAGAAAGTAAAATACATAATAGAAATAAATACTTCTTGTGGTGCTCTCTGCTAGATATAGGGAAGGGCTTAGTAAGACCTCATTAAAACATCATTAATGAAATGTTGAGCCAATGAAATGTTGAGAGGGGGTGAGAAGGAAAGAGGAAAATGTCCTATTGAGTTTATCTAAGGAATCATGATACAAGAATGAACTAGGAAATGTAAGGGCTATATATATTTACCCCATATACATTGCTGGGAGTAGAGGAAGGTTTGGATTAGAATAAAGACAGCCAGGATTTCACTGACTAATCTAGCAGTGTGCTGGGAAATGTGTCCTTTAAAGTGCTATATTTTATTTTCCATTTCCCCTTTCTTCTCTCTGCCATTGCAGCCTTAGTTGTACTTTCACAGATCAAAACTACTGCCTGGAGTATGTTGTGGTAGGGGAAATGCACATGGGGGAGGAGTTTGGAAGGAGGTAGGACGAGGGAGGCAGTGAAGTTGGAGGGACATGGGCAGGGGAGGTGGCAGGAGCTTGTGCTGCCTTGGTGTTGAAAATCTGAATCTTTTTGAACAGGAAGCAGGCAGTGGTGGCAGAAAAATTGAAAGGTTGAAATGCAGGAAGGGAAGATTTGGGGGAGGGGGAGGGAAAGTTGCCAAAAGTCCAGAGGAATAGAGAAGAGGAAAAAACAGCGACTTACAGTAAAGGTATGTGTTGCTTAGTCAACCAGTTAACAGTGATTGTAAATAGACTGGAAGCAAGATGAAACTGCAGGGGAGTTTCCTCCCAATATGATTTTTTTTTTGCCCTGAAAAGCCTCCTTTGTCAGGAAGTAAGAACGTGTCTTGTTAGTGCAGGCACGATGCAAAGAAATCAAATCAGATTTTGTACTCAGGTTTTGATTACATACTAGAAGACTTACCTGGCATTGCCTGTGTCTTTCAGGGCAGGGCCTTGGAGGTGTGTGTGGGGGGTGAGGGCAAAAGGCTAGAAGTGTGGGGGTGTAAGAGTGAGGGTTGGGGGATGAGGAGGGATTCAGAGTGGAGGGGTTCCATGCTGTGGGGCTTTCTCTTCCTTTCCCCAGCCACAAAGGGCCTTCTGCCCTTTCCCCAGCCACCAAGGACCTTTTGCTTCCCCTCCACCCACCAGGAGCACTCTCCTGCTTCCCCTCCCCCCATCAGGGAAAAGAGTTTGGGGCTGGGGAGCTACTTATCTGTTTTGGTGGCAGGGAAGATGGTGAGCCCAGCGCCAACTGGCCATACTGCAGCTGCCCGCAGTGGTCTCTCTGCAGGTTATCTCTCTCCTGTGCTTGTTTCCCACAGTGGCCGCTCTCAGTATCTTGTTCCTCCTCTCTGTGTTCCTCCCTTTCATGTTTCTTCTCTCTGCCTCCTCCCTTTCCATGTCATGGAAGACAGTCCCATTGCCAGCACTAATATTTTTTGGGGGGCACAACCAAACTCTGACCTTGCTTTAAATTAGGATATCAGGAAGTGGCATACCAAATTTGGTGATTCTCTTACCATTGAGGAATTCTTGAGCAAACAGACACTCAGACATTTGTAAAACATTTAGATGGATTCCTTGTTCTTTCGTTCGTTCTTTCGTTTTTTCTCTTTCAGTTTTATGGTCTGTAATTGTAAAATATGCATTCTGTACTTGTTTCTTTAGTTGTCTAATTGCTAGTAGACCTTCATATTTTATGTAAGATTTTTTTCTTAAATGTTTCATACTTAAAATGCTCATTTATTTTTTTAAAGGGTCTTGTATCCAGAATTCTGTGCACATGTATGCTAAGCATAACAAATCATAAATTATAAACCTTCATTACTGAAATAGCCTATGCTAAATAGATGTCTCGATTTCACTCTAATTCACCTTCACCTACTTCTTGGAGCCTTGGTAAAATAGTATCTTATGTACAACATATCCAAAATGAATGGCAACTTTTCCTGAAATAAACAGCAATGAAAAATATAATTAATGGTTGGATGTATTCTCTGCTGTTCAAGAACTAAGAACATGTAGCACATGGCTTATAGATGGCACTATGAGTTAATACATTTCTTTCTTATTTATGGGTGTAGTTGGCAAATTTTGGTTTAGTTTGTTGGGGAAAACTAGTGTGGTTTCATCATAGGTTCCTGTGGCTGTTGGCCACAGCATAAAATAACAATCTATCTGCCTTTTTGGAGGAATGTTAAATGGAATAGAAGGGGTAATAGCGATTGAGACTAATGAATTGGCATAGTGCAGAGAGAAATTTGAGGGAATGGTATCTATTTCATATGCACATGTATTCATTTTCAAAAACTAGATCTGGAAGGGAGAAGACATTTGATGTGAAGTCCTATGTCTAATGCAGAAATTCCTTATATAACTTACTTAATGTCTTTAAAACATTGTTCTTGCTTTTTCAGTGGCTGCCCTCAGCCTTGGTTCTGTTGTCAAATTGATACTGTGAGGAAGTTTTTTCCCTTCTGTCTAATCTGCCCTCATGTAAGTTACAGCCTTAATGTAAAATTTTCTGTCAATGTGTTTGTGTCAGGATGTCCAGTTTGTATGAACTGCCTAAATATTTAACTGTTTTTAATGTGTTCCATCGAGGAAAACTTAATGGATATATTGAAAGAGACATTTCCACACAGTGGTTCTTTAATTAGCAGTTGCCTTTGTGATATTTCAGAGGGGATCTTATGAAGTTCCTATCTTCTTGTGCCTACCCTGCATTAAGGATGCTAAAGATTAGTCGACTATCTGAAATGCTTATCCAAATGCTTATCCAATAGTCAGTCGACTAGTCGATTTACCCCCCCCCCCCCCACCTCTATCAGATAGAGGCAGCAAAGGGGAAGGAGGGGAGAGGGAATCCGTAGCAACACACAGATGATCCACGGTTCAGCTGTGAGGTGCTGCCGCTTTGAACACCGCTTCGGTGGGGAAATGCTGTGCAGAACCTGTGGTCAGCTGGTGAATCTCCCACTGACCGCAGGTTTTGCACGGCATTTCAAATCTGTAGCACAACGTGGATCCCAGGGTCAGCGGGGGGCCCCCTCTGTGTCCCCCCTCTGGCCCTAGGCTCCATGAGTGGGTTTCCACTTTGAAATGCACAAGAGCCCCTGCTTTGATTTTCAGCCTGGAATTAGTGAGACTTCCCCCCCAGCGGGGGCTCTTGTACATTTCAAAGGAGGAATGCGGAAGTGCCTATCTACTAGTCGAGTAGTTGATGGAAATTCCATTGACTATTCGACTAGTAAATTAACCGCAATTTAACATCCTTACCCTGCATATAAAAGGGGTGCGTGAGTGTCTCATCCGTACAGATGATCATGTTAAGCTGTGAATGAGGTTTGAATACTTTTATATTGTTTTGGTTTGCATAATTGCAAATGCAGAGAATTCGTGGCTCTTCAAGTTAAACCACTTTATTTGATTTCTTTGACAATCCTTTCCAGTGGTGTACAGGGAATACTTCTGTGGGTAAGGCATCAGACTAGCAGTCAGTTCCATCTTCATGCTGTTTCTGGCTCTGCCAAAGACTGATTTCAGTCAAGTTATTTAATCTGTGTAATAGTTCCCATTCTGTGCAAATAGGTTTTAATTTGGAAAGCAATCAAGACCTCACCTAAGTTGTGAACATTTCCGCTTGCATGCGAACCATCTCTAATAGCTTTTATTAATAAAACCTGCATTTTGTAATCTGATCTTTTTATTGCCTGTATTTGCACAGTTGAATCACTCAGAAAAATGAATGGCAATTAAGTATTTATTTTGATAATGGCTAAATATAATGGACTTTCCCACAAGATCTAGTGTGTCTAAATGAAATGACCAGAGTTTAAATTCATATGAATTAAGACTTCTGAGTTTTTAAATATGGCCTACTGGACAATGTGTGATGGCAGGATGTGAATTAGGGTGATAATTTGATGCTCATTTGGCCAATGTCCTAGATAGGTTTGATTATTTTATTCTAAGTATTATAAAAATAGCCTAGCATAAGATACCACCTAAGTAATTATATTTGCATATTTTTTCAGTATACAGGGTCTTCTAAAAATGGATTGCTGTTGTCTCAGGTTCTATAAAGGCTCTAGTATCTGATGTGGTAAGATGGATGGCATGCCAGAAATAGCTTAATATGATCTTGTTAGTAAAACATATTGAACTTAATGAGTGATGGTGTTCAGCAAGTTGCGTTGCATGTTTAAGGCACCTACGGTTCCTGGAGGATATATAGAGAATGATCAAACTATGAGGAGATTTGAACAAGAGAACTCTGACGAATGGAAATCCAAATTAAGTAACTTTGATTTTGTGAAGTTGACTTAAAATTTTGTTCTACTGTTCTTCCTTCTTTTACTTTAGATGTAGGAATGTGGGAAACCATGATAATTTTTTTAAATTAAAGATCTGGGTCAGAAAATTCTGGAATACAAATAAGATGGGACAGTCTTTTTGTTGTTGTTGTTTTAAAGGCAATCTCCTATAGATTGTGCAGTACAAACTGAGTTCTGTATTACAGAATTTGTAGGCTGTGTCATTGTGTCCTGGAGATTGGGGCTTTACGTAATTTTTAAAAAATCAGTTATACACCAAAAATAGCATAAATCAGCTTTACTATCACCCTGAGATTGTTCTTGCTGTTCTCAGTTTGTTTTAAAGTTCTTATACACAAATGCTGCAAGTCTTAATAATATGGGTGAACTAGACTGTCTTGTATTGAATGAGGATATTAATATAATAGGCATCACTGAAACATGGTGGAATGGGAGTAATTAATGGGATACAGTAATTCCAGGGTACAAAATATATTGGAAGGAGAGAACAGGTCATGCTGAATAGTACTATCTGTAAAAGAAAATATAGAATAAAATAAAGTTAAAATCTTAAATAAATAAATCTTAAATAAATTTAATTTAATTTAAATGCTTTTAATAATATGAAAATAGCAGTAGAGACATATTAACAACCATCTGACCAGGACAGTGATAGTGACTAGGGATGTAAGCAACTACCTGATAAGCGAAGGCTTATTGGGTAGTTGAGTAGGAACTCAAATAGTCTCTTCTCCCCCTTTCCTCCCCTGGTGCCAGAGAGAGGCAGTAAGGTGGGGAGCATGAGCCAGTGCTTGGGGAAGCCAGCTTAAAAGCTGGCCTCCCTCCCCCCCCTCCATTCCTGCACCATCTCTGCAGGGAGCAGGAGAAATGGTGTGAGCAGGGATTGAAACAGTCTCACTTGCGCTGGTCCCACTGCTGCTCCTCTCCCTTTGGAATATATGAGCCGCCTGCAGCTTCTACATTTCAAAGGAAGGGGGCACAGAGGGGAATCTGTGCCAGCAAGGACTGCTTTGATCCCCACTGACATGGGTTCCTGCTGCCTCTCTTCCTTTGAAATGTACAGGAACCACGGCAGCTCCTGTATGTTTCAAAGTGAGAGGTGCAGTGGACTACCAAGTGCCCCCCTTATCAACTAATTGAGACGTCAATGTTAATTCCATCGACTACTCGATTAGCTGATTAATCTAAATTTAATATCCCTAATAGTGACTATGAAATGCTAAAAAGATGAGAGGCTATATAGCTGCGGTGTCCAACCAGTTCTAAAGCAATTGCCATTGTAGCGGCAACTGCTATAGGAAACAAGACACGCTCAACTAGCCAAATAGCCCACTGGACATGGGCTGCTGCCACCCCGCACTGCTGCCTCTGTATCGGAGGCAGCAGCACAGAGCGACAGGTCTGCGGGAGGAGCTGGTTTTTTAAATTCTCTCCTCACGGACAAGCTCCTGCCTGGCACACCACAATACTGCCTCTGATACAGAAACAGCAGTGCGGAGTGGCAGGGAGTTCTTTGGGAGTGGGGCTGGAGCACACTGGCTGCTGGTCCCTTTACCTCCAGGGACTATAGAATAGTTGAGTAACTGATAAGAATTAATGAGGTTAATCGACTATTAATTAACCAATATTTAACATCCCTACTTGGAAATAGTGACCATAATGTAGTAAAAATCAACATACCTATGGTGAGAACACCATAGCAGCCTAATACTGTGATATTTAATTTCAGAATGGGGAGCTACACAAAAAAGAGGAGATTAAATAGAAATTAAAAGGTATAGTGCCAAAAGTAAAATCCCTGCAAGCTACATGGAAACTTTTCAATGACACCATAGTAGAAGCTCAACTTAAATGTGTACCCTGATTTAAAAAACACAGTAAGAGAACCAAAATAGTGCCGCTGTGGCATAAAAACCAAGTAAAAGAAGCAGTGAGAGATGAAAGGAACTTTTAAATAGTGGAAGTTAAATCCTAGTGAAAATAGAAAGGAGTATGAACTCTGTCAAATGAAGTGTAAAAATATAATTAAAAAGGCCAAAAAGGGATTTGAAGAACATCTAGCCAAAAACTCAAAGTAATAGCAAAACTTTTTAAAAATAGGTCAGAAGTAGGAAGCCTGCTAAACAACCAGTGAGGCCATTGGATGATGGAGGTGCTAAAGGAGCACTCAACGACAATAAGGTCTACCTGTGCTGTGCTTGGGTTAATTTTGCACTAGATAGGTAGTGAGTGGAATTATCTCTACTTTTGAAGTGGAAACATGCACACTTCAGCAGTAAAGTAGTAAGAATTCTGATTTCAGTCTATGGATTGTGATCTGTAGATTGTTTTGTAAGATTCATAGTTACTAATATGCTATTCAGATTCCCAGTAGAACTGAGGTGTTTGAATGCTTTAACTGTGTTTCCATTATGTATGCTCCATCTTAATTCTGGTTTGATGAAGCTTTCTTAGAACATCAAAGAATGCTTTGGTGCTGTTTTCTTTTTTACGGTACGTAATTAAGGTTTATAAGTTAGGCTTTTGGTGACTCTTGACAATATTTTGCTAAATTCTTGATTCCCTTAGTAGTTATCCTTGCATCTGTCTCAAAAATAAATTGACTTGAAGCAGCATTATGGAAGTTAGTGGTTGAGTGAGAAGGGGGAAGAGACTATATTTTTGTAAATATCTGAGTGGTAAAGATTGAAGGACCTCCCTATAATTTGTGATAAGCCTTTGGACATGGATAAGACTTCAATCTTTCCACCAGAAATTTAAGTAAGATTTCATGGTATTCAGTAGGGATGTTAAAGTGCATTTATTTGTGTAAACATGTAACCACTGGAAATCTTGCACATCTACATTAGGGATGTGAACGTGTAGCTGAGTACACAGTTAACTGAGGAGCCTGAATCAGCTCCCCATGTGTACCAGCTCCTTCCTCCCCAACGTTCTGCCTCTGTATCAGAGGCAGCAGCATGGGGGGGAAGGGGCAGGTGGCTTTAAGATCATTATTCAATCCTAAATTGATGGTATTGAATTTGCAAATAAATTCCAGTTCAGCTGACTCCCAAGGTTTTGAAATTCTTTTGTAGAAGAATGGCTACTTTCAAATCTATTACTAAATGTCCAAGGAGCTTAAAGCATTCCCCTGCAGCAGGCACATGTAGGGTGGGCAGAGCAGCAGTTGTGTGTGTGGGATGGGACCTCAATCCTTGGTTCTGTGCAGGGTAATGCTGCTACTTGTGGAAGCAGATGGGGAGCCGGTGTGGCTCTCGGGGCACTGGGGGCAACCCCCCCCCCACCTCATTGCTTCCTTCTCTCCCAACCCCCTCCCCCATGCCGGTGGAGTGGGGCAGTGGCAGAACATATGCAGAGGTGGGGTCAATGGAATTTCCATTGACTGCTTGATTAGTTGATAAGGAGGTTAGTTCCTGGAGGCAGTGTGAGCCGTGACTCAGTAGTCCTGGCTTGCGCTGGCTCTGGAACTGTTGCAGCTCTGCCTTTTAAATATAGTACAAGCCACGAGGCTCTTGCTACATTTAAAAGGCAGAGCCGCATAGGGTGACCTTACTACATTTAAAAAGCAGCTCTTGCTCGTGGCTCTTACTGCATTTAAAAAGCTGAGCTGCAGCAGTCTGGGACCTGGTGCAAGCTGGGACTGCTGAGTCCCTGCTTTTGCAGGGTTCCCTGTTATGGCTCTGCCTCCCCTGCTCTCCTTGCAGAGATGGTGCTGGGAGGAACCATATTTTGAGCTGGCTTCCTCCAGCACTGGCTTCTGCTCCGCCCCCGCTTGCTGCCTCTGATAAAGCAAAGCAGCAGTGTGTGTGTGTGTGTGGGGGGGGGAAGCAAGTAGTCGACTATCTGGTAAGCCGTATTGGGTAGTTGACTACTTGACTAGTCGATTACATCCCTAGTGGGGATGGCTGTAGGTGAGGAATGGCCTGTCTCCTAAGGTCTGAGAGTGAGGGATCATTTTCCAGCAGGGGCGGATGAGAGTTTTGCGGGGCCCAGGGCAACACAATTTCATGGGGCCCCCCCTTTGGAGAAAAATAGAAAAAAGGCGTCAAATGTGCAAATTGAAGGCTATTTTCGTATTAAATGTGAATTGGGTAAATTTGATAGAAACTTAATTTAGTTGTATAATTTTTATTTTAATTATATTGTAAGTCATTCTTAAACAAAATTCTGCATTAATAATTAAAATTTTCATTTGTATTTAAGTCTATTATAGCTGTCTAGCTCTTTTGGCAGCACATTCTTCAATTATGTCATTAAAGTCCATTTCTTTATACAGATCGTTTTCAATTGATATAATCGAAAGACCTACAAAATGCTCTTGACTCATAGTAGATCTTAAGTAATTCTTTTAGGATCAATTTTTCCATAGCACCTTTTAGGCTGAGATTACATTCTTCAAGTTTTCTTTTTTTCTTTAATTTCTGGCTTCCTGACAAATATTTTCTATCTTCGTCTCTCGCTCTGCTAGTCATTTTATATTTTGGGGTTGTCGGCAAATTTACACTTATAAAATTGTTACTTATCTGTAAAAAATGGAGTGAGTGACATGGCATATGCGCCACGGCCACAGCTGACACATAGAAGCGTGTGCACAAATCAGTTTCAATCCGTCTCCCGTTGCGTATTCACATTACTTCATTACACGTTTCACATATCAATATTAAATGTTCGTTATTAAAAAAACTAGCCAATAGCCTGTCATAAGACGGGATTTTCGGGTCTCTCCTCCATGTCTGTGTCTCTCTCTCCTCCTCCTCCTCCTCCTACTGTCTCCCCCCTCTCTCTCAGCTCTTCTTCCCCTCCTGCCTCTCACTCTTTCCCGTCTCCTCCCCCTCTTGCCTTTCACTTGTGGAGCCCAGATGGCCGTTTGCATTGCTTGCTCCCGCGCGGTGGCTCGGCTGAGTGGCGCAGAACTCAGCCGAGCTTCATGGCGGGAGGCGAGGTGGTGATGTACATGGCCAGGGGGCGGGACCTGGAGCCTCTGTCATGCCCTTTGCCTCTTGCCGTGGCGCTCGGCTGAGTTCTGCGCCACTCAGCTGGGTCGCTGCGTTGGAGCAAGCGGCGCAAGCGGCTGTTTGGGCCCCGTGCCTCACCCTGGTGCTGCACGGGGAGTGCGGGGCCCAAACAGCCGCTTGTGCTGCTGCTTGCTCCCGCACAGCGGCTTGGCGCGGGGCCTGGGGCAGCAGCCCCGCTCGCCCTGCCCTATATCTGCCCCTGTTTTCCAGGATAGATGAAAGATTGTCAACAATGTGCTGGAATGGTTTTAGCAGGGGCTGTAGGTGGTGATCAGTGACTTTGTTGTTTTTCTTTGGGCCTGTCCTGGAGGAGATGATTTCTGGGTACTCATCTGGCTCTGTTAATGTGACCATCATTTATTTGCACTGTAGTACTGTATCCAGGAAGTGGATATCTTGTGTGATTGTTCCAGGCTGAAGTTGATAGTGGTTTGGAAATAATTGAAATCCCTGTGGAATTCTTCAAGGGCCTCCTTCCCATGGGGTTCACATAATGAAGTTGTTGTCAATGTAGTGTAAGTAGAGGAGAGCCCTAGGGGATGGGAGCTGAGGAAATGTTCTAGGTCAGCCATAAAAACATGGGGCCATGTGGGTACCCATTAAGGATGTAAAAATGTAGTTAAAAATGTAACTGTGTAATCGCTAAAAATCCTAGTGTTGTTTTTTCTAGGAAGATGACTTGTGCACTGTAGTTCCCTCAGGAAGTCAGTGGTGTCTCGAAGATAGCTGTTAGTATTGGTTGGTAGGAATGTTAAAAGAGTTTAATGCAGTAACTGCGTAGTTAGTGGTTGCACATGCTGAGGGCTCCGCCTCCCCCCCAGGAGCGGGACCACCAGCCCTTGGCTGCCTGGTTCCTGGGGAGGGAACTTCGCTGCAGCAGTGAAGCCACCACCCCAGGAGTGGAGCCAGCAGCCCTATCCAGGGGGGAGGGAGAGTTGCTGTGTTAGTCTACATCAGCAAAAACAGTTAGTAGGAATGTCAACGTGTAGACGACTACACAATTAACTGATAAGCCTAGGTTTATTGATTAATCCTGTGGACTACATGCATTTCCCCCCTTGCTGACTCTAATACAGAGGCAGCAAGGGGGCGGGAAGGTGGGAGCTGGTGCCCATGGAGAGTAACAGATCTACCTGCCCCTCCACCCCACATGCTGCCTCTGCGTGGAGGGTGAGCAGGGCAGGCAGGAGCCAATATATGTGGGGAGTTGGCTTTTAAGTGGGGCGGGGAGAGGCAGGCAGGAGCTGGTGCTGAAAGCTGGCTCCCCCCCCCCCCCAGCACCAGCTCTACAGAGCTGCCTGCCTCTGGGGGGACGCAGCAGGGGAAGCATTCTCTGTCCATGACCTGGGCTCATCACAGACAGAGGCTGCTCCGCAAGAGCAGCGCCTTGGTCCCCGTGGGCAGGGGCTGCTCCAGCATCCCACAAAGCAGCCTCTGTCCGCGGAGGACTCTGCCCCCTCCCCTCCACCATAACAGGGGCTGCTGCCACTCCATACTGCTGCCTTTGTATTGGTGGCAGGGCTCTTCCCGGGAGTGAGGAACACACTGGCTGTTGGCCTTGCCTCTGGCGACTATCAAATAGTTTTTCCTTTTGTTTAAACTCCTCATTAGGGATGTTAGTTAGCATGTAATTGAATAGTCGTGTAACCTCATCAAATTTCAGTGGTTACACAACTATGTAGCACTTTAAAGACTAACAAGATGGTTTAATAGTTGATGAGCTTTTGTGGGCCAGACCCACTTCCTCAGATCAATAAGGAGTTTCTGAGGGTTAGGTGGGTCTTTGCCATCCTGACTTCCAGGGAGGAGGTTTCGCTGCCCTGCTGCAGTGAAGCCATCTTCCTGGGAGCTGGCTGAGTTTAACAGATACGCTGATGTTTATTGCTTAATGGTATCTGTTAAATGGTTAGTTGGTTAAACTCTAACATCCTATTGGCAGGGCTCGCCAAGCGGCGGCGAGCCCTACTCGCCAGCTGTGCGGTTTCGCGCAGTTCTGCACATGCGCAGATCGCTCTGCTCTGGCTCTTCCGGGTTGTAATCTACTCACCATGGGTGAGTAGATTACATTATTTGTTGAGCCCTGCCTATTGGTAGCATAGAGTCTGAGGAGAGAGTCCACCTAGTCAGATAACCCTGCTGTAATGGTGACAATGCCTGAGATGACGGGGCGTCCAGGATTTCCAGATTTATGGATCTTTGGTAGGAGTTAGAATACTCCTGGTTGGGGCTTTAGGGCTGTGACTTAGTAGATTTGGTCCCATGCTATTGGAGGGAGTAAAGAAACTAGGTAAGACAGCTGAACCGGAATTCATTTGTAAATCCAATACAGGCAGTCCCCGAGTTACGCGGATCCGACTTACGTCGGATCCGCAGTTACGAACGGGGCACTTCCTCTCCCTGGTCTCGAGCAGACCAGGGAGAGGAAGCAAAGCGGCGGCGGAACGCGCGGCCAGCTGACAGCCCAGATGCGTCTGGGCTGTCAGCTGGCCGCGCGCTCCGCTCTACTCCCCCCCCCCCTCTGCAGACCAGGGGGAGGGGGAGCAGAGCGGAGCAGAGCAGAGCGGCGGAACGCGCAGCCAGCTGACAGCCCAGACGCGTCTGGGCTGTCAGCTGGCCGCGCGTTCCGCCGCTCTGCTCTGCTCTGCTCTGCTCCGCTCTGCTCTGCTCCCCCTCCCCCTGGTCTGCAGACCAGGGGGAGGGGGAGGGGGAGCAGAGCGGAGCACGCGGCCAGCTGACAGCCCAGACGCGTCTGGGCTGTCAGCTGGCCGCGCGTTCCGCCGCTCTGCTGTGCTCCGCTCTGCTCCCCCTCCCTCTGATCTGCAGGGGGGGGAGCAGAGCGGAGCACGCGGCCAGCTGACAGCCCAGATGCGTCTGGGCTGTCAGCTGGCCGCGCGTTCTGCCGCTCTGCTCTGCTCCGCTCTGCTCCCCCTCCCCCTGGTCTGCAAACCATGGGGGGGGGGGAAGCAGAGCGGAGCACGCGGCCAGCTGACAGCCCAGACGCGTCTGGGCTGTCAGCTGGCCGCGCGTTCCGCCGCGGGGAGCAGAGCAGAGCAAAGCCGCGGAGCCCGAGGGCAGCAGGATAGCCACGGCGCATCTGGGCTGTCCCGCTGCCCGCGTGTTCCACCGCTTTGCTCCCCGTCCCCCTGGTCTGCAGACCAGGGGGACGGGGAGCAAAGCAGAGCAAAGCCACGGAGCCCGAGGGCAGCAGGATAGCCACGGCGCGTCTGGGCTGTCCCGCTGCCCCCGTGCTCCGCGGCTTTGCTCCGGACGCCTGTGGTACAGCAGCTGGGGCGCTGCCGGTTGGTCCCGTAGCGCCGCTCTGGGTGCCACTGGACCAACCCAGCAGCACCTCAGCTGCTCTGCCCCAGGTGTCCCCTAGTCAGCAGCTGCTGAAAATGACCAGTGGCTGACTACAGGAAGCCCCTGCCCCGGGCTTCCTGGAATCAGCCGCTGATCAGTTTTAGCAGCAGCTGACTTGGGGATGCCTGGGGTTCTTAAGTTGAATCTGTATGTAAGTCAGAACTGGCGTCCAGATTCAGCCACTGTTGAAACTGATCAGTTTCAGCAGCGGCTGAATCTGGACGCCAGTTCCGACTTACATACAGATTCAACTTAAGAACAAACCTACAGTCCCTATCTTGTACGTAACCCGGGGACTGCCTGTAGTATCAATTTAGCGAGTTAAGATCCTTATTTAATCCTAATGCAAAGGCAATTTTCTTTCTCTTGATTTCCACATCAGTTGCTGTGAATGAGCCTCACTTGATCAGCCTTATTTATACAAGTACCTTCTTTCTTTTGTTGTACACACACCATGGCTCTATTAACTCCACTCCAATTCATCCGATGAACTGGGTTTTACCCAGGAAAGCTTATGCCCTAATAAATCTCCGAGAGGTAGCAATATTAGTCTGTAACTTTAAAAACAATAAGTAGTCCTTTGGTACCAAAGAAACTATCATGCATAGAATCATGAACTTTCTTGGGTAAACCCCACTTCATCAGATGAATTGGAGATAAATCTGTTGTATGGATGGTGCTACAGGTCTCCTCATTGTTTTTGTAGATGCAGACTAACATGGCTGGCCCTCTAAGAATAAACTTGTTACTCTGTTTAACAAATGGGAAAATATGACTAACTAGTTATTGCAATGACGAGCAGCTCCCTGGATGTTTATGGGAAAAGCTTTCATGTAATTGTATTGAATCTGTGCTGCATTGGTTTCCTTTTAGTGTTCCTCTTTACTAAAGCCTTCACTGTGCTGTTCCATCTCTAGAATACTTCATTAGAAACTCAAAGAACCTAAACTTAACATCACATATGCTATGTATAATAAAACAATAGCAATTAACTGATGTTATTTTAAAACTTGGAACTGATATAAATTAAATCACTTCTTACTCAGTGTGACAGGACAGGTTAACGGGCTTGATGGAAGGGGTGAGAGGCAGCTCTGAAAAACAGCAAGGGCCCTAGCTAATTAGGGACAGCTAAGACAGGGCTTCTATAAGTCAGTTAAGGGCCAGCTGACTTCAGGCTGCCACAGACCTCTCTAAAAACCTTCTCTGTGGGGGAGGGCATGAGAGAGTGGAAGAGGAGTTTGGAGGAGGCAGAGGGAAGTGAGAGCTGATAAGGAAAAAGATAGAGAGGCTGAAAAACAGAACTGTCAGCACTGCCAGGATAGCCGAGGAAGGTAAGGGCCCTGACAAGGAGTGTTTGGGCTTCTTTCCCCAAGTGGCGTGAGAGTCCGACTGGTGACTAGTGGGGACGGGTTACTCAGCCCAGGCTGACCAGGACATCTGCCCCAGCGCCTGTGTAGCCAAGAGGCGGAAGCCCAAATACTGGAAAGGCCAAGTGAGACTGCGAGATTGTGGACAGAGCAGGGCTCTGGGACCCAGGAGTGGGTCTGAGACTGCCACGCAGTATAGCTTGTTTGCAGATACAGGCAGTCCCCGGGTTACGTACAAGATAGGGACTGTAGGTTTGTTCTTAAGTTGAATTTGTATGTAAGTCGGAACTGGCTTCCAGATTCAGCCGCTGCTGAAACTGACCAGTGGCTGACTACAGGAAGCCCGAGGCAGAGTTTCTCTGCCCTGGGCTGCCTGGAATCAGCCGCTGATCAGTTTCAACAGCAGCTGAATCTGGACGCCTAGGACAGAGCAGCTGGGGCGCTGCTGGGTAGGTCCCCGCAGGGGCGGCGCTGCGGGGACCAACCGGACAGCACCCCAGCTGCTCTGCCCCAGGTGTCCCCAAGTCAGCCGCTGCTGAAACTGATCAGCGGCTGATTCCAGGAAGCCCGGGGCAGAGCAACTCTGCCTCGGGCTTCCTGTAGTCAGCCGCTGATCAGTTTAAGCAGCGGCTGACTTGGGGACACCTGGGGAAGAGCAGCTGGGGTGCTGCGGGGTTGGTCCAGTAGCGCCGAGGAGCGGCGCTGCAGGACCAACCCAGCAGCCCCAGCTGCTCTACCCCAGGCGAGAAAAGCCTGGTCTGCTGGGGGACGTACTAGCTGCGCCCCCCAGCAGACCAGGGAAATCCGGACAGCGGGACCGTGGAGATGCGCCGCGGTCCCGCCCGCATCCTCCCCAGCTTTGCTCCATGTCTCCCTAGTCTGCTGGGGGGTCTCCAGGAAGACGAGGAGCAAAGCCGCGGAGGGGCTCGGGCAGCGGGGCAGCCCAGGCGCTTCTGGGCTGTCCTGCTGCCGGCTTCCCCCGAGGCTTTGCAAAGCCGCAAAGGGGCTCGGGCAGCCCAGGCCTGGGCGGCCCCACTGCCTGAGGCCCTCCGCGGCTTTGCTCCGCGTCTTCCTGGTCTGCAGACCAGGGAGACGCGGAGCAACTTTTGTTGCCCCGGAGTACACGGGCAGCGGGACCACGAGGTCCTGCAGTCCGTGTCCTCCGGGGCGAGAAAAGCCCCGTTCGTAACTGCGGATCCAACAAGTCGGATCCACGTAAGTCGGGGACTGCCTGTACACATGATGCAGAGTGATGGTTATAACATATCTTCTAAATTTTGGTTAAATATATGCAACACTTGATAGTAGTTGATGAGAATGCACTCATACCAGTAGCTGCTATATTATAATTCCTCAGTTTCTTTTCTAACAGTAGCTGATGATTCTGTGGTATTGGAACACAATCACATTGATTACTGTGAAAACCTTGTTACTACATCTCATTAGTGAAAATCAAATTGTATTCTGTAGGGCTACGTCTACACTGGCCCCTTTTCCGGAAGGGGCATGTTAATTTCAGCTATCGTAATAGGGAAATCCGCGGGGGATTTAAATATCCCCCGCGGCATTTAAATAAAAATGTCCGCCGCTTTTTTCCGGCTTTTAGAAAAGCTGGAAAAGAGCATCTACACTGGCCCCGATCCTCCGGAAAAAGCGCCCTTTTCTGGAGAATCTTATTCCTACTTTGAAGCGCTTTTTCCAGAGGATCGGGGCCAGTGTAGACGCTCTTTTCCGGCTTTTCTAAGAGCCGGAAAAAAGCAGCGGACATTTTTATTTAAATGCCGCGGGGGATATTTAAATCCCCCGCGGATTTCCCTATTACGATAGCTGAAATTAACATGCCCCTTCCGGAAAAGGGGCCAATGTAGACGTAGCCTAGCAGTGTTCTCTCAACTTTTCCATCCATGTGCAGATTTTTTCCATCTGTGTGCAGAATAATGTTATGTGCACTGAGCCATGTGTGAATGTGCACAATCGGTAGAAAAACCTTCAGCTGTGGGAGCTCTGTTAATCAGCTGGGCGACATATGAAAACTCTCCTTAGCAGCCATACAAGCACACAGCTTGCAGTGAACAATGTTCTGTAGACATTGTAATATCAAACCCATCCCTCTGGTATCAGACTTCCAAAAAGCTCAAACTTAATAACATCACTTAATAACATGACTTTACAGATCCTAATCTTGAAATTTATTGAAAGGATTCCATACTGAGGAAGAGAGCAGTTTTCGGATAAAGGAAATGCATGTTTTTCCAAACGAAGTTCATTAAAACTAGGTATAGTTGCTTAAGGGGGACATTCACCCATACAAATCCTTGTCTAACTGTCTTTATTTTATTATCCTTGAATAGATCATCATTCCCATAGATCACTTTCAGTGGCAGACTTTACCCTTCTATATTCACCTTTCTTACAAACAGTAACAATACTCTACAAATGGCACATTCCTTATGCTTTTTCTAGATTGCAAAACCTTAACTCTGACTTCAGCAGCATTAGCATACATGTCTGTTAAACACGTGTCTGGTGTGTTTTCCCATAACGAAGTACGAGGTCTGAGTCTTGCACCCGCCATCCCTCCCATACCAATGCCTGTGCCTCCCCCTCCTCCTGCCTCTCCTGCTCCCGCAATGCCCCTCCTGATGTACCCCATCCTGCCTACCTCCCCGTGCTGCCTGCCCCGATGCAGCCTGAACCACACATAGTGGTCTGCCCTCGCAGAGGCAGTCGCAGGGGCTATCCCTCCCAGCAGTAGCTCCCCCCTCCCAGTTCAGAGCCTCCTCCCCCCTCCTACCCTACATTGTGGTCTGTCCGCCCCGTGTAGGGCCGCATTAACCAGGACAGCTGGGGATAGGCTGCGTCCCTCACAACACATGTGGGCATGGGCACGGCCCCGACAGTGAATTCCCCTGGGGGAAGAAAGTGCCTGCCTCCAGCCTGTCAAACAGGCCGGAGTTGCTTAGAATGTGGGCGTCGTGTGCCCTGCCGGACCAGCCCGCATAAATGTCACGGACGGGGATGTGGGTTGCATCCAGGGCTCCCCTGCAGTTGGCGAACCCCAGGGCAGCGAAGCCGGCCATCGTAGCCTCCACGTCCCGCAGGCGAATGACTCACTGGAGCAGGATGTCATTGATGGCACGGACGACCTGCAGAAAGGTGCATAGAAACACAGAGAAAAGCATCACATAAGGCAGGGTGAGTATGTGCTCCTTTGGGGGGTTCCCACCCCCTCTGTGATGCCCTCTGTCCACACACACACACACACACACACACACACACACACACACACACACACACACACGCCCCCACGGGCCACTGCCCCCCCCCCCGCAGGCCTGTACAAGGGAGGGACGGCCCAAACCCCTGGGTGACAGGGCATGCCCCAGCCTGGAGTCTTGTCTGCCCCTGGGCATGGAGTGTAGCACCCTCTACCCCCCCCTCCCCGCTCCACCCCTTAGCACTTACCTGCATGACAATGGCACCGACGGTGGATCTGCCCGCCCCGAGCTGGTGTGCCACCGATTGGTAGCTGTCCGGGGTGGCCAGTTTCCAGAGTGCGATGGCGACCCTCTTGTCCACGGGGATGGGTGCCCGCAGCTGAGTGGTGCTTCTCTGGAGCGTAGGGGCGAGCCAGGCACATAGCTCCAGGAACGTCTGCTTTCGCATCCAAAAGTTCTGGAGTCATTGCTGGTCGTCCCATTGCCCCAGGACCCACCAGTCGGTACTGGTGTCCAGTCTCCACAAGGGCCTCTCCATGGTGGGGTGGGGATGCCACAGGGACGCCATGGCCTCCCTGGTGAGGGAGTCCAGAGCGACCTGCGCCTTGAGGTCCTGGACGAGGAGTGTAGCAGCAGCAGCAGGCACTCCAAAATTGCCGGAAGGGGCTAGAGCAGGCACAAGGCCACCCCTGGCTCCATGGCACAAGAAGAGAGCTGAGGTCAAAAAATCAGCAAATGGCACTAAGGCACAAGCTGTGGTGTCCAACAAGGCAGAGGGCAACCACAAGTAGAGCTGCTACAGCTGTCAGTTCCTGCAAGAGGTCCTAAAGCTCGCAGCAGGAGAGAAACGGCTGTCCAGGGAGATCCTTTTAAGCACGTGTCTCAAAGGAGCTCCAGCCCCCGCCCCCGGAAAGGGCTGGTGCCCTTTTGCCCTCTCCAAAATGGTTCTAGGCTCCTGATTTTGCGTATGTAGACGCTCTCTTGCGCAAAAGTGCATCGTTCTTACGGTGAGTCCCGGTGAATATAGACGCTCTCTTGCGCAACTATTAAAGAACATTTGCGCAAGATCGTGCCAATGTAGACGTAGCCTTATAGTATAAGTGTGCAAAGACCAGAATTAGGATAAACATGCATACAATCTCTGCAACGAGAGGGGCATACAATCCAAAACGCACACAATCTAAGGGATAATCTCTCTTTTGGCAATCCTGTACAGTGACAGACTGATTTTTATTGCATGTTTTGGAATTTTGTTGAATTTTTTTATTTATGGTAGGGTGATTAGGAGATGGCACAAATAGGGTGTTAATGCTCTTTAAATTCTGTTTCATATTATATGATTGGTTGTTGAAGTGGGGTATTATTGCATAACTACTAGAATAAAATTATGATTCTTGGTATCTCCAGTTTTGATTTTTGTTTGTGTTTATGTAATTTTGCTTTATTTTCTTTTGACTTTATAGAGTGGGTGAGACTGATTTCCTCACAATTTCTACTTCCTCCCAAAAAACAGGTTACATCTTTCTTCTTCCTTCAGGCATTTGCAGCAAGCTCATCATTCCATGCCAAGATGTTTCCAATGTTTGCTTGCTTTGGAAATGCTATTCAGTAGCACTGAGACAGTCTCTATATAGTGATCATAATAGCTGTTCTTTTCTTTAAGATCAACCTGGTTCTGTCTATATAATCTGTCTATTTATATTTGAATTAGTTGCAATACTTAGTATTTTTGAAGCAGTTCAGAGCCTTTACCAAATTGAGTTGCTACAACATCCTCTGAGGTACGTTATTAACCTTTACAGTAATGCTTTTTATTTAAACTGAAGCAGCAATAATGTATGCCTTCATTGCAAGAGAGCATAGAGGATGCTACCTGTATGGTACATGCATAGATATGTTAGTCTTCAGAACCCCATTTAGCAGATCTTTTTCTATGAAAGGTGTTACCCAAACACTGATTTTGAAGCAGACTGGTTTCTTAAAGCTGATCTTTAAATAAACATAGATTTTTTTTTGGAGACTTCTGAGCCAGAGGTGGGCAGACAAATTCAGCTAAGGTAAATGGATTTGAACCTTTTCTCAAGCTTAAATTAGGTCCTCGCTGTTCCCATGTGTCCTAGAATCCCCACCTTGGTACTTCTGCCTTTGGAGATCTTGTGGGGCTTGGCAAGAGCTGCTCACGTTTTTGGAATGAGTATCTATTTGAGAGAATAGGGGATTCAAAGCACACTAGGAGGGTTTCTGCACATTTTGTTAGCATAGGTAAAAATATGCATTCATCCAGTTTGTGTAAGGCCTCAAATAACTATTTCCTGCTGCCTTATGGTATTTAGCAAATCTTCCTTCTGCATCTGAAACACAAAATGAGACTCAAATCCAGCAATGTATTTTGAAATATAATGGGCTCACTATTCCGACATCCCCATAAATCTCATTACATGAGGAGTAAGGGATGTTTAGGAATATCAGGTTATTTTGAAATGTGGTGCTGTGTAGACAGCGCCACATTACAAAATAAACTGTTTCGAAATAAGCTATGCAATTTGCGTAGCTCAAATTTTGTAGCTTATTTTGAGCTTCGGGTGCAGTGTAGGTGCATCCTTAGGGTACGTCTACACTTGTTCCCTAGTTCAAGCTAGGGAATGCAAATGTAGGCGACTGAACTTGCTAATGAAACGGGGATTTAAATATCCCACGCTTCATTAGTGTGATCTCGCCGGCGTGTTACTCTGCTCAACAGCTGATTCGAACCAGGAAGTGCGCGCCGGGACGCGTTAGTTCAAACCAAACCCCCTAACGTTACTCCTCATTTTTTGTGGACCTAAAATAACAAAGCATTGACAGAATGCAGTTAACTCTGCTTCTCTAGGTGGAACTTTTAGGGTCCAAACAACTAAAGCAGTATTTGACTTTATTACTGTACTTGTCTACATCAATGTCCTTGTGAAGATGCATTTGGAATTAAAATCATATTTTAATTCTGTGCTGCCAATTCTAAACTGTTTTGAGCATTAACGTTCTTTAATTTGTATCTGAGGCAGCAACATGGGGTGCCAGGCGGGAGCTGTTCCGTGAGGGGAGCCAGTTTAAAAAACTGCTCCCCTTGCAGTCCAGCTGTCTGTAACCCTGTGCTGCAGCCTCTGATACATATACAGGGGCAGCAGTGTGGTGGTGGCAGCAGCCCCTTTCTGAGGGAGAGGGAGGCGATGCTGAGCTCCCAGATCCGGAACTGAGCTGGGCTGCCTGGCTCCTAACCACCGCTGCAGCTCTGCATTTAAAGTGTATAAGTCCCAAACCCGACGTGAACCAGGACTGAGCCAGGCTGCTGGACAGCCTGCTAAAAAAAACTTACTGGCAAGCCCGGAGCGTGGGGGGAGGAATGAGTGTAGTCCAGTGGTCTCCAACCTTTTGGGGTTGCTGGGCACCTGGGGGCAGGGACCACTCATGCGCCGGGTGCCCGGGGGTGGGGCTGCACATGCGCACGGGGCGGTGCCACCCATAAACTACACACCCAGGGTTGGCGCCGCTCCTGCGCCGCATGCCCAGGAGCAGGGCCGCCCATACGCTGCATGCCTGGGGCCGGCTCCGCTCCTATGCCGCGCGCCCAGGAGCTGGCAGCGCCCATGTGCAGCGCACCCGGGGAGCGGCGCCGTTCCTGCGCCACACACCCAGGGCAGGGAGCCACCCATACACCATGTGCCCAGGGCCGGAACATACCATTCCCTGCGCGCCTGGGGGCAGGGCTGCTACCCATGTGCTGTGCACCTGGGGCTGGCGCTGCCCCTGTGCCGTGTGCCATGGGGCAGTGCCACCCATGTGCTGCCCATCCAGCTGGGGGGGGGCGCCCATGCTCCGCGCACCCAGGGGCCGGTGCTGCCCGTGTGCCCGGGGGCGGGGCCAGCCCCGATCACTTTGTGAGTGCACTGAAATGGCCCGGCGGGTTCCATGGCGCCTACGTGCACCACATTGGGGGACCACTGATGCAGTCTGTAGCATTAACCTATAAGCTTTTGCTTATTGGTTAAATTGACTACACTATTACATCCCTATCTGGAATAATATAGTCTTTCCAAATATTTGTATACACCTTTGCTTATAGAACTAAGTTAACTTAAATCTCGCTAAAGTTTGAATGCTTTCAAATTTTGCTAGGTTGAATTGTTTTAATAATTGATTCTAGCCCCTAACAAGGAATATTGGGTTGATCAGAGAATTATGGTAGTGTTCCTAACTAGTTCAGTTTGCTTTTCCTGAGTAAATGGAGCTCATCAATTCTATTTAACTTATTTCAACAAACATTCTTATGTTGCCCAATTTTCTTATTAGGTAACAAGTAACATCTTAAAATAACAAAAACAGTGCAAGATGTTTCCTCTCTATAAGTTAATCTTAGACATTTGTAATGATGTAACATTTTCCTAACTAGATCAGCAATAGTAAAACTTGAATTATTTTCTATAGGAAAACTTTTTTAGTGCCTGGAGCCAGACTGAAATGTGCCCAGCTTTGCTTTTGTGGGTGGACTTCATAATTGGGATGTAAAATCCTGTTTTATTGGCTAATAAAGGCTGGGCTGGAGAGCCCCACCTTCCCCTCCCCAACACCACAGGCAGAGGCTGCTCCACTTTGGCCCTGTCTGCGGTGGGTCTGGGTGCATCACAGGCAGGGGCTGCCCTAGTTGTCTGGGGCCTGCAATGGACAGAAGCTGCTCCCATGGAGCATCCTCTGCCTGTAGGGCACCCAGATAACTGGAAATAGCTCTTGTCCCTGGTGGGCCCCTTGACTTGTGCCAGACATTTTTCTGCTGTGATTTTGGATGCCACCCAAGTTTCCTTCTGGTGGACAACTTGAATAAGGGTTTTACTTGCCAGTCAGTCTAGATATTCTGTGGTGGAGGAGGTGAGATACTGAGGAAGATAATCTGTTTTCTTTCAGTGGTATTGCTTCAAGGAATTCTTAAATTAGACTGGGGTTGGCAACCTTCAGCATGCAGACCATCAGGGTAATCTGTTGGCAGGCTGAGACACATTTTGTTTATATTGACCATCAACTGATATGGCCATCCGCAGATCCCTGGGACCCTGCTTCATTGTTCCGGGCCAATGGAAGATGTGGGTAACTTGTGGGAGTAGATTTGTATTCTATAATCTAGATTCATTAAAAAATGATTACTTCATTCCCACTGTTAGAGATCATAGGATCATTTTATCTTTGATAGCTGTGGTTCTTGTTGACTTGTAGCAAAACTTCCAGCCAGTCCCTCTTTGAGATTGGAGAGGGTGCTGAGAGCAAGAGAAAACTTAACATCTTTGGTACTTCTTCATAAATCCCTTACGGTACATCTACATTGCAATGCTATTCCGAAATAACTTAGTCCACATCTACAACAGGCAGTTATTTTGAATTAAGTCCTCTAGCTTGATAGTATTTTAATGTTCCTACTCCAACTCCTTCATTGTACGAGGAATAAGGGAAGTCAGAGGAAGACTGCTGGATTTCGAAATAGATGCTGTGTGGACGCTTCCAATTTTGAAATAAGCTATGCAATTGATGTAGCTCAATATGCGTAGCTTATTTCGAGTTAAGCTGTATCGTGTAGTTGCACCCTTCTGTGCATGTCAGTCCTCAGGTAAAGTATTGCCTGTGGCATTTTACCTGTTCTTTTGATTTTTTTTTTTTTGCCATTTTTATCTGGAGATATTGGGGGAATCTCACTACTTGTGTCGGGTACAGGCTGGTTCTGAATCCAGAGGCTAGCCCTATTGGTATCTTTGGGTATTTCCTTGGTATACGTTTGGTGAATCTAAAACATTTTTTGAATTTGTTCTCACATAGTATTTTAACAATCCCGTGCCTTTTCTTTTGGGCTGCTTCTAACAATGTTGGGAATTCTGGAAAACAGAATAACCTTTAGTCATAGTCTTTATAAGGTGCAAAATACATGCCAAGCACTTCAGGTTTTGTAGACTGTAGCTATCCCACAAAAAATACTTTTTCTACTTATTTGTGGCTTTCTGATCAAAGGCTACAAAAAATAACATTCACCGTTTCTTTTCCTTTTGTAACTTGCAGGTGGCGACAGACAAGGTTGCAGGAAAGCTGAGTTCTACTCTCTCATGGGTGAAGAACACTGTATCACACACTGTCAGTCAAATGGCCAGTCAGGTGGCAAGTCCATCTGCCTCCTTACACACTACATCCTCCTCTACCACTCTTTCTACTCCAGCACTATCGCCATCCTCACCAACACGGTTGAGTCCAGATGACTTGGAATTATTGGCTAAACTAGAAGAACAGAACAGGTGAGTTGGGTAACATGGTTTTACTATTTTGCTCTTGAAATTGTAAAATGAGAACTAAAATAGACTTAATAAAACTACAACAGAGAACCTATTAAAACGTATAATAGTAAGGTTTTTCCTGGACCAATATTTGACTCTATTTAAAACTGCTATTTGAAGGGGAAAGTTTGCATTTTAAATATTCTTAATCTGGGATTTTCAAGAAGCATCTGCTTTTGATGAACCTCTAAAACATCATTTGTTAACTTTTCTAGCTTTATAGAAATAATTAAACATGGTTTCTAGAATTTCACTGACTGCTGATGTTGGAGCCGATGAGATTCTGGGTTATGGTTTAAAGAGGAATGTCTCAAATCCCAATGCTTTCATATGGCCTGTTCCTTGGTTTTTGATTATACCAATGCTGGCTTTTAAACCTTTGTGAAAGGACTTGTGATTCTTGAGCAGTCTCGTTTTATCCTTCTCCCATGCTCACTGGAGCTTGTCCAGAGAAGCCTCTAAATGAGCCAGGATACAAAGACTCTTTAATGTAATCAGTAGCACCTCAGGCCTAATTGTGAGATTAACTAGTTTTAATCAGGCCTATTAAATTCTCTAATCCATTTTTCTGTGAATTATAGTCAGAGGTCCAGACACTCTGTTAAAGTGACATTTTAAGAACATGTTCTCAGCATCTGATGTAAAAGCATGGGCATTAAAGCACAGATACATTAATTTAGCAAACAATTTTCAGATGGCTTTAAAAAATTTCCATAAATGGAATTATCTCTTATCCCCCCGTGTCTTGTTTTTACAGGTTGGATTGCAGTATTTCTCCTTATTTCTTGAAAACTGGTCATTTTTATTTTATCTACAGTGAAATTTATGTACATTTTACTAGATCTTTATGATTGGTTATCGTACAATAGGCAAGAAGGGGTCCCATTGCTTATCTTCCTTCACACAACTTATACCAAGTCTGCTTTTTTTATGTCAAGATTACACTAAGGAGAGAGTTGTTGCAGCCATCAAGATAAATGCTGTGTATTGTACAAAACCTTGAATCTGTGCTTTAAAAAAATCTAACTGCTCTTTAGAAGTAAAGATTTGAACTCTGAACCAAGGAAGCTATTCTTATTTATGCTCACTAGAAAAATTGCTGCTGGTGAAATCTTTAAAAATTCAGATTTCTCTGTGTCGGAGAAAAATTGACCTACACAAGAAGATGGAGGATATAGATGGAGTAAAAAGTTCAGGCTACAGTGAAAGAAGCCAAAGGAGAAGTGACACACAAAAAACTTAAGTTTCTACAACCAAATATATGGTTTTAACTTGTATAAAAAGTAAACAGTTTTTCTAATTTAAGAAGGCTGCCTCCGAAGTGTACTCGAGTGGTGCAGTCCAGAGTACCAAAGGATTTGTTTGTAGATAGTAAATCATTGATAGGGTTTTACAGGCACCTAAGCAGTTTGTGTTCTGTCTTACAACATAAAGAAACTACGTGTTACGAATCTGATGGATTCAGTAAGGTAAGGTTCAAATTATAATAGAAGTGGAGTAGAAATGTTAAAAACTAAGGACAAAGAAAATATAGATGGTCAAAACCATTAGGCTATTGCAATCTTAAAATGTTATTCTGTGTTTTAAAAGAACATGTAGCTTTTCTTGTTTGGAATTTGATTATGCTAGTATGGTGTATGTTTAGAGAAACCTTTCTAGTTTTAAGTCAGTAGTGGAACATGGTAGGAGTGCGTTTTTCATTAAAACCTAGCCTACCATGTTCTATTACAGATTTACATACACAGCGCAACTGGCAAGTGATTCTGTTCACCTCAACTTTGTGGTTTTCTGTGATGAGACTTGTTTCATTTTCTTGGGGCTAAGTCCAGATTTAAACTTCTGCAACTATTGAACTTAAAGGGACACACTTCTGCTTCTTGAAGCCTTTTGTTCAAAAGTTACATTATAACTAAAAATAATGAAGCTGCAAAGGTCACACTTGTGGTAAAATGTTTCTTTTTATGGATTAAATCACATTCTGATATATGCTTTGTTTACAAGGTACTTAGGATATTTTGTAAATACTAATGGGCAGGAACAGAGAAGTGGAAAGACAGTGTAAATACCTGACTAAATGTTTCTTCTAGCTGAGCACCTAGATGTGTAGGTGCACTGAGATTTATGGACATATATGGTCAACACTGTCCAAGAATTATAATTTTCTGATAACAGCTCAACCTCATTCATATGGTGGTTAGATGTTACTTTTTAGCACAGGGACATTAGAATTTACTCAACTCATCATGTCTTTGGCTTTCATAATAATCACCCTTTCCTAAAAACACAGCTCCAATGCTAAGTGAAAATGAAACCTACTACGTATTCTCTTGACTTTCAAATGTAGTCAGATCTCGTTTCTATCAATACTTAGACTGAAGTTAATGGATTCATTTTTATTATAAGGCTCATTGCTAGTTGAATATAGGTAGATCTTAAAACCCAGTACCTGCAGTCCCTGAACTTTTCACCAAATCAGAAAGCTAACAATCTAAGCTCAGTAGTTGCGCCTCTGTTCCTCGCCAGACAGAGACTATGGGCACAATAGAGAGTTTACAGTGTTTCAGCCACATCAGTGCAGGCACACTGCTCAGCAAGCTCCCTAATGTAGCCACTCTAAGAAGAGATGTGAGAGTTCTGTTGACTTAACTACTCCAACCCCATTAACAGTTGTAGCTATGTCACTTCATTTACAGTTACAAAACCATGTTAACTAAAACTGTTTGAATGAAAGTCTCTGTTGGATACATTCTATGAAGAGAAGGTGAAAGAGTTGACGTACCACCTTTAAACAATCCAGTTATCAGCAATTATGCAATCCAATGTTAGAAGACTTGTAACTAGCTTTGTATTTTGCAGACTGTTGGAGACAGACAGCAAATCCTTGCGTTCAGTAAATGGATCAAGAAGAAACAGTGGTTCCTCCCTTGTATCTAGTTCATCCGCTTCGAGCAACCTCAGCCATCTGGAAGAAGATTCCTGGATGATTTGGGGAAGAATTGTAAATGAATGGGAAGATGTACGCAAAAAGAAAGAAAAGCAAATTAAGGTATTGGTCCATGTTGAAGGACACTTTTCATAGTGCAATGCAACTGGTGTTATTTTGTTTATTCTTCCATGATTATAGGGAAAAAATGATAGAAATTTCTAACTGAATCGATTTTTTCATTCTGAACATCAATCCTATTTATGTAACTGTCAAAATTATGTTCCCAGTCTGTGTTAATGGGATGCCAGATATATATATTCAGTACATCTCGAATATTGAGCATTTTAAATTAAATCTCCCATTGGAAATGGATTGCAAACTAGAAAGGATTCTTCATTCTTTTCTGAGGGTCCCCGTGGGTACTCCACTTAGGTGTGTCAGCGCTGCTGCGCACACAGCCCAGAGATCTTTGCTAGCAGTCTCCCAGCCACTGGCGTGTGCTGTGCTATTGTGCAATCACTCAGACTGACAGTTAGGCATGTGCCGGCGACTATTCCCTCAGTTCCTTCTCTACCACTGCCGGCATTGGTCACAATTAGTCAGTCTCCCTAACAGCATCAAAAGGAAACAGAAAGGGGGGGGGAGGAAGAGAAGAGAAAACAGGAAAAGGATAACAACAGAAAGCAAAGCAGGTGAAGCGGCGCATGGGCATCCTTGCTGTGTCCCGCTTGCTTAAGAGACAACCAAAAAAACCAACAAACAAAACAACCTGGGACGGCAATCGCAGCAGCAGATGGGCACGAGCAGTGCCTGCACTGCCTAGGGCAAGACCATCCTCCCAGTCTCTGCCTGCATTGTTACAAGCTCTCCCCATGCTCTCAGAGAGCGACAGAATTACATACAAGACTAGTATTTTGGACAATGACTAGTATTTTGAAATGAGTAAAAGACTAGTATTTTGAATGAGCTGAGTCACAGCCTCATTTGACCTCACCTTGTTCATGGTGTCTCTTCTATGGCGACACAGAACAATCACTGGAGACCCCAGGAGCGTTATTTGACATACTCGGGCTCTTACTGAGTTTGGCAAAGTGTGCCCTCACTCCTACCTAGAGTCGGGAGTTTATAGGGGCACAGTTGGCCTGCACTCAAGGCATAGCCTCACTGCGGGACCCATAGATGGTTGAGAATGCGCGACTTGATCGTGTACATACAGAGTGGCTCGCATATCATGGCACGGACATTCCTGCAAATACTTGGACACATGACAGTGTCCACGTTTGTGGTCCTGAACGTCCATCTCCATATGAGGCCATTCCAGGCATGGCTAACACTCCATGTACTGCCTCAGGCACAACCCACTCCACCACACAACCCATGTGCCCAGCCGCGTCAGAGCCACCTGAAATTGGTGAACAGACTTAAACAACGTTGGTATAGGACTTCCACTTCAGACGTGACTTCATCCGTCACTGTCATGACAGACGCGTCCCTGCTGAGACGGGGCACCCATCTAGGGAGTGTGATATTACAGGGGCAATGGACAGGCAAGGAGTCCCAGCTTCGCATCAATGTGCTGGAGCCCAGAGCAGTCAGGGGGGCATGCTCCAAACTGCTTCTGCACATACAACAAAAAAACATAAGGATGTTGTCGGACAATGTTGCAATGACATATTATATAAACAGGCGGGGGGGGGCATGAGGACTCGCAGCCTATGTGCAGAAGCAATGGAACTATGGCAATGGTGTATTATGCACAAAGTTGCACCTACTGTATGCATTTGCCAAGCAAGGACAGTGTACTAGCGGATGCCCTCTGCATACAATTCTCACGGAACCACAAATGAGTGATCAACAAATCTATCATAACTACCTTTTCAGGAGATGGGGATACTCGGTAGTAGATTTGTTTGCAATGCACTTCAACTCCAAGTGCCCCCTGTATTATTCCAGAGGGGCATTGGACCACAATCTCTAGGAGATGTGTTTACAATAGGCTGGGATTTCCCACTAGCTATTCCACTTATATGTCTAATACACCAAATGGTAATACAGGTCAAACGGGGCAGCATGGGTCATACTCATAGTCCCGATTGGCCAAGACAGATTTGGTACCCTACCATACTCCAACTCAGCACACGTCAGCCATACAAGTTTCTCCCGATACAAACTCTCTTGACTCAGGACAGGGCATATACCACGCCCCTGGCTACGTACACTAACTCTGCGAACCTGGATGCTTGTTGGCTCTCACACAAAGAGCTAACCCTGTCTCAGTGTCAGAGACATCCTAACTATCATAATTAATTCCAGGAGACAAATTACAAGATGAATTTACCTGCAGGAGTAGGCCAGATTTGCAGTCTGGAATTTGGCTCAGACACAGGATCCACACAAGGCAGGGATTTCGGACATTCTAGGCTATATCCTTCACCTGCAGGACACAGGACTATCATTTAGTTCCATCAAGGTACACTTAGCAGCTAGAGCAGCGATTCAGCCATCCATACAAGGGTACCCTGTTTTTCCCCCACACTGTTATGATGGGGGCTAATTTAACTACAACTAATCAGGAAAGAGATCTTGGAATCATCGTGGGTAGTTCTCTGAAGACATCCACGCAGTGTGCAGTGGCAGTCAAAAAAGCAAACAGGATGTTAGAAATCATTAAAGGAGGGATAGAGAATAAGACGGAGAAGATCTTATTGCCCTTATATAAATCCACGATATGCCCACATCTTGAATACTGCGTACAGATGTGGTGGTCTCATCTCAAAAAAGATATATTGACATTAGAAAAGGTTCAAAGAAGGCCAACTAAAATGATTAGGGGTTTGGAATGGGTCCCATATGAAGAGAGATTAAAGAGACTGGGACTTTTCAGCTTGGAAAAGAGGAGACTAAGGGGGGATATGATAGAGATCTATAAAATCATGAGTGGAGTGGAGAAAGTGAATAAGGAAAAGTTATTTACTTGTTCCCATAATGTAAGAACTAGGGGCCACCATATGAAATGAATGGGCACTAGGTTTAAAACAAACACAAGGAAGTTCTTCACACAGCACACAGTCAATCTGTGGAACTCCTTGCCTGAGGAGGTTGTGAAGGCTAGGACCATAACAGGATTTAAAAGAGAACTAGATAAGTTCATGGAGGTTAAGTCCATTAATGGCTATTGGCCAGGATGGGTAAGGAATGGTGTCCCTACCCTCTGTTGTCAGAGGATGGAGATGGACGGCAGGAGAGAGATCGCTTGATCATTACATGTTAGGTTCACTCCCTCTGAGGCACCTGGCATTGGCCACTGTCAGTAGACAGGATACTGGGCTGGATGGACCTTTGGTCTGACCCAGTATGGCCATTCTTATGTTCTTAAAAGATTCCGGAAAAGGGTACAGAACCTGTATCCACCACAGAGCGATCCGGAGCCATCATGAGACTTGAATCTTGTGCTGGATTGACTCATGAAATGGCCTTTCAAGCCACTTGCAACCTGCTCACTACTACACCTATCGTTGAAAGTAGTTGTTCTGGTTTCGATAACATCAGCCAGGAGAGTGGGAAAGATAGCAGCAGTCATGTCGGACCTGCCGTACGCTGGATTCCACAAGGACACGTTTGTTCTTAGAATCCGAAATTCCTCCTCAACATACCTACCTCATTCCATTGTAACGAACGATATACCTATCTGTGTTCTTCTCGAAACCGCACAAGGACAGCACAGCACTGCACACGCTACATGTATGCAGGGCATTTGCCTTTTACCTGGAATGCACAACAGATTCCCAAAGAACAACCAGATTATTCGAGTCTTGCGCGGACAGGTCCAGAGGTCAGCCTGTCTCTAAACGGCAAATATCCACATGGAGTTTTACAAGCATATAGTTAGCTTACTCCCACAAACAGACAGCCACCAACAGTTATCCGAGTGCACTCCACGAGAGCAATATCTATGATAACTGCATTCCTCAAGGGTCCTCCAATAGACATCATTTGCAGGGCTGCAACAGGGGCCTCAGCCAATACTTTGCACAACATTACACTATTCAGTCCTCTTAGGACTCAGACAATATATTTGGACATACCAGACTGTCTAACATCCAATCCTGCATCATGGCGTGCCCACCTCCAAGCAGAAATACTGCCGTGTAGTCACCTAAGTGGAGCACCCCTGGGGGCCCTTGAAGAAGGGAAGGTTACTTACCTTGTGCAGTAACTGGAGTTCTTAGAGATGTGTCCCCATGGATTCTCCACACCTACCCATCCTCCTCCCCTCTGCTCTGGGCTAATACAGTCTGCCATAGAGAAGGAACAGAGAGAACAGTCGCCGGCACATGCCTAATGGTCATTATGAGTGATTGTGCAATAGCGCAGAACATGTTGGCGGCCAGGAGGCTGCTAGCAAAGATCTGCAGGCCATGTGCACAGTGGCGCTGACACACTTAAGTGGAGTACCCATGGGAATACACCTTAAACTCAAGTTACTGCATAAGGTGAGTAACTTTCCCTTTTCTTAAGTTCTTATTTTGGAACCAAAATATACTTCATGTTCAGAGCCCTGGTTTACTTATGTAAGGGCATGTGACTGAGTTTCATTTGTGCAGATGAGGATACTACAAATCTATAAGAGAACATCTGTCAAAAAATGTTAGAAAGCTCACTTACTGAGGGCAGCTAGGAATCTTTTCCTGGCAGGTGCAGACTCAAAATTGGATTTCTAGAACTTTGTGGGTGCAAATATAACCTGCCAACTACGATCAGTATAAATCAATGCAATGCTCTCTTCCCAGAGAGAGCTGACCTGAGTTTTGTCAGTTTTGCTGCTGCTACATTTTAATGTCATGGTTTTTTGGTATTTTTACTAGCCGTAAAACTGGTCAAAAGACTATGTGGGGAACCTGGCTAACAGATTTAATGAGTGTTAATGGCATATCTTTTCAGTGAGCTTTCTTTTGCTTTTCACCCATCTCTACTAGTAAAGTTAAACTGTGCTAATGTAGATACAGGGCATAGTAGTATGCAACAGCTTCCCGTTAATGCCAATGGGCATTATTTTGGCTGCAGAGAATCTTCAGATTTGGCTGACACTGAGTTGTAGACCTGGATACATTTTTGAGGCTCTGAATAGAATTGTACATTATTTTTTCAGGCAGGTTGACACATGTTGTATCCTAGACTCTTTCATCCACTTCAAAGCATGAACTTGGGGGTAACCCTGAAAGATGACCTTAGGGATTCCACCTTTTAGTATCCTTAGTGTGCATAAAGAAAGATGCTATGCCTGTTGCCTAGCGCAGTGTTTTCCTTATATACACCCAGCTGCTACTACTGTTTCTTCAGGTGTGTGGGAAAAGTGAATCTTTGTTACCTTGGAGAGTACGTACATAATTAACTTAATTCAAGGAGACATGGGGAGATAACCCTCCCCTGCCACATTGAGCATAAGGTGTAGAGGTCCAGGGGATCTGGTAGAATATTGTTGGAAGTTTAGGGGCAGAGTTACCACATGGGGGCAGGATGTGAGGATGTATCATAAAAGGCTTCCATGTATTGATGGGAGCATAGCTGGCTCAGAGCTGCAAAGATACTCCTAAAGTGGAGCTAAAGAGAGGCCTGGCTCCTTTGGGGAGATTGAAGGGCTCAGTTCAGTGCTACTGTGCTTCAGAACAGCTCCTGCTGTAGTGGAGATACATTCCTTTTCTTCTGGACTTCACCAAGAAACAGTGTAACTCTTAAAAACTGTTACTTTTAAAACTGCCCTTGCTCTTGGAAACTTCCAGAAGAGACTGTGCTGAGGGGGATTTTTATATATTCAAAAACTGTAATGTGATGTTAAATTGAAGACCTGGAAATTAAAAGTACCTATTCAACTTTCACAGGATTTATCCTCTAAATTAATGGGGCGTTAACTGCAAGGGTGTTTGAAATCAGCATTATAATAATGCGTTCAACCTCAACTATGAAAAGATTGCTTCTTCATAATAATTCTTTACATAAAGCAATGACAGCCACTGGTTATTTTTTCTTTTTATCATTTTGATATTTTATTAGTGCAAGGCATACTGAAGTAAAAGGTTATTCTGTTTCAAGAACCTATACAAGAAAGATTAGATGAAGTGCTAGAAAATGCACATGAAAGAAACTATTTTGCAATGTTGAGGGAATGGCTTTGTGGTTTGTGGTTTAAGAATCCATGCAGTTCTTAAACTTCCTGAGCCTATATCTTGTTTTAAAAGCGCATGAAGCAACCAAACCCCTTATCACTCAGTATTTCTTGACAGATTTGGAAATACTAGTCCCATACTAAAGTGCCTACGGAATGAGGCAGAGTATGTAAGTTGTTAAGGGACCCAATAAGTTTCATGTATACCAATTTATTCAAGAGAAGATTGTATTGTATAATAGCTGTCTGTAGCTAATTTTCTTTTGTGAAAATTTGTCCTAGAACATGGAACCAAAAAAGTCAGAGAACCTGAACATACAACCTTCTTGCTTCACCTTTGTCTCTGAATTCATTTTCTAATACCTTTAAAAATATATGAAGCACTGACACCTGAAATGAATAAAAATATCTAGAATTTCCTGTAGATACTGACTCTAGACAAGCAGACCTCTTATCTAAATAATATAAAAATAGGATTTTTGTACCATATTAATGTTGTAGCGTAACATGCCTAAAATGGTAAAAGGTTGGCAAATAACACTATTAGCTAATCATACTATGTAATAATTTTGTTAGTGTTAATTACACTTTTAAAATGTTAGCTCCTAGAGGATTATTGCAGCCGAAGACTTCTCATCTCTGAATCAAAGGTTACAAATGCAACAGGGTGTTGTCATTTGAAGGCATTTTTTGTGGAACATTAAAATAAGGGTGCCAGTTAAGTTCTGGTACTTAATAGCCATGTGGTGGTGCTTGAAAGTATGTACAACTGCTTAGATACTCATAAGATAGATATCCTAATTTGAGAAGTAATTGTATTCGTGAGTCTACGCCCTCCTGAAAATACATGTAAAAAGTGTTTAAATTGCATAATAATCATAGTCTCGGAGCATCTTCTTGGTCAATACTCCCTTCTTTTTGCTATTCAGTGGAAACAAAGCTGAGTATAAATGTCAGTGCAACTAAACATCCATCCATCTCTAAGGCTTTGTGTACACTAAATGGAAGATCTGCTGCCGCGGTCAATCTTCTGGAGTTAGAGTTAAGATTGGCTAAATCAAACGGAGGGCTCCCTGGCTACATCTAGTACTCCTGCACTTGCCAGGAATAAGGGAAGCTGACGAGCATTTGCTCCCATCAGTTCTGCTGTGGAGACAGACAAGCTCAGCTTAAGGTAAGCAACTCCAGCTCCATAGAATACGTTGTTGGAGTTGCGTACCTTAAACCTAGCTGTTGGGTATAATTTAGACCTGGCCATGTTTAATTGTAGATTAAAGTGCATATTATGGAGACTATAACTGTTTTATGATCTACTTTTCCTTTATAAACCCACTTAGGTCATGAGAAATTTCCTTCAATGAAATTATATGTTAAATGTTTGTTTAGAAATGTTTTAGTAATTTACGTATTTATACTGTATGAAGCAATAATGAGTTTCCTTTCCTTTTTCTTATGCTTCAGGAACTTGTTCGAAAAGGGATACCTCATCACTTTAGAGCAATAGTTTGGCAGCTTTTATGCACTGCTCAAAGCATGCCAATAAAGGATCAATATTCAGAGCTTTTGAAAATGACATCTCCTTGTGAAAAACTGATAAGAAGGGACATTGCTAGAACATATCCTGAACATGATTTTTTTAAAGAAAAAGACAGTCTTGGACAGGAGGTTTTATTTAATGTTATGAAGGTAAGTTAATGATTGTTCTTTTTGAATATATGGTATTGAACATGGATGGAGGCTTGAAAAATATTCATGGAGCTTAAACTTGCATAATTTTTAAGAGCCTCTAGTTTTTGGCAATTGGACTTTCAAGGCTGTAACAGAGTATAAAAATGGTTGTTACCTCTGGATAGGGCAGTTTCAAAGACGGCTTGCAGATATTTATATTTTTAGCTATTTATTAGCAGTAGAAAATATTTACTTGATTACCTTAGATTAAGATAATATCAAAACTAAATACTAACAACATACTGAAAATACCTTGTGCTGAAAAGCAAAACAAACACTGATACTGGAACGGTTAACAAAACTTTGAAAATTAGAAGTTCCATTTAGTCTGCAAGGAATCATGTTGAATCTAGGTGTTGCACAAAGTGAAGGGAAACATCCATACTGATCTGAAGTTTACATTGCTGAAGCACAAGTTGACTTTTGGATAAATTGTTACCCTGAAGATAGAATTTTGTGACATTGATTAGCTGACTTCATTATTTTAGGGCCTAATTTAGAAAAGATTTTCTAGGCCTTAGTTTTATGAAGTCTTTATTGAGCAAAAAAGTTGGTCAGCTGCCAAATCCCATAATCCAATAACCCTCAGATTCTGTAAATAAAAGCTAAAGAGTCAACAGAATTTATGAAAACTGTCCTCCTCTTAACTCCATAGCATTTGCTCTTCAATGAAATGTGCCTGTCCTCCCCCCCCCTTAACTCCATAGCATTTGCTCTTCAATGAAATGAGCCTGTCCTCTCCCCCGCCCCGTCCCCCCAAAAATAGCTGTGCTTTAGACAAAAGCTACTCTCAGTCTATCTGTAGGCCAGGCTATGTCATTGCAAGCATAGGCGTGTGCAGCACATTTCATTAGGGTGTGCACCCAAAGAATTTTTTTTGCACATGACTAAAAGTAAGAAGTGTTATGTGACCTTTCCCTCCTTCTTCCCCCCCAGGACTGTTCCCACCATCCTCCTACCAATAGGGATTAGTTTGGCCCCCACCAACTCCCCCCTCCATATGCAACTATCGGGCAATTGCATTTACCCAATGTGTGTGACAGTAATGCGGGGGTGGAGGCTGGGGGGGAAGTGTTCCCTGTAAGAGTTTCCTCCCATGAGCAGAATGAATTTTGTGTTGTGCACCAGTACTGAGTTCATGTGGCTTGTTTGGATGTGCCATTGTGGCACCCAAGTTATTAATAAATATCCACCTTTGCACTCTGCTGCCATGTCTACTCTCCTTGCTCCATCAACTCCCCTGGTACCTGCTGCCCCCCAACCCTTCACCCTCCTCTGCTGTCCTAACTCCTGCCCTTCTCACTGCCCTTAGCCTTCCTGAGACCTGCCCCCCCTCCACCAGCCCTTCTCTCCCCCCTGTGCCCACTCCTCCAGTAGCCCCACTCTGATCATGTGAGCTACCCCTTCTCACCCCTCGTCTAACACCTCCCTCGCCTCTCTCCTCTGGTGCTGGTCCCTCCCCTGCAGGTGTCTGCCCTTCTGCTTCACTTCCAGAATCTCCTGGCTCTTACACCTTCCTTTACCCCTGCAACCTCCTAGTGCCTCCCCCTTCCCTCACTGCCCCTGCCCCCTTTTCCCCTGATGCCCACCCCCTCACCACCCTTTGCCCCCATTCCCCTCATGCCCCTGTGCCCTCACACATGACTTGCTCCAACCCCACCTTCCTCATGCCTTCCCCTTCTGTCAAGCCTTCTCCCAGCACCTCCCCCTCCAATCCCCAATGCCCTTACTCTCTCCTCTTTCAGCATCACCCTGTCCCCGTCCTACTGACACTTCCCCTCCTGCCCTTTTCCTCATTGTCTCCACTTCACCCCCTAGCATTTGTCTCCTCTACCTTGTCCTTTTGGTGCCTTCCCCTTTCTTCCCCCTCTCCCCTCCCTCTGCATACAAGCCCCTTCCACCTCTTCCCCTTTCTTCCTCCTCCACCCTCCCCCACTGCAAATGCCCCTTCCTCTTATTTCCCCCCCCCCTTACCTTCAGCTTCTGCCTTACAGCTTGTAGGGCTGGAGTCAGAGCCAGCCCAAGCTGCAGGGCCGGGGAGGGGCACCCCCGGGGCGCCACACGGTGTTGTAGGGCGGGGCCCGGGCTGCAAAATTGGCTCGGGCTGCCGTCTGTAGTCAGGCCCCAGCTGCTTTTGGAGCTGGGCTGCTGGGTTTTAAAGTTCCCGGCGTTTCCCCTCTCACCTGTTGCATGGCGTTTGAGAACGCTGTGCTTGGGCTCTCTCTGCCCCACAGTGCCCAGTAGATGGCTGCGGGGAATTTAAAGTGAGGGGCTGTGGCGCTCTGTCACAAATTCCCCTCTTCCTCCAGCACCTGCTGGCTGGCCCCAGACGTTAGGGTGTGCCTGGGCACACCCTGTGCGCATGCCTATGATTGCAAGTGTAGGCATTGCGGATGACTGGAAGAGAAGAAGTGATGGTGTTGTGCAACCTGTTGCCCAGATATATCTTCCTAGAATTAACAAATTCCTCTGGTTGAAGACTGCATGCATCCCCTTGAAAAGGGGGTCACAAAAATAACATGAAACGAGTCTATTCTCTGCTGGCATAGGGAGCATTTCAGCTCATTTCTCTGAAACAGAATGCTGACACTAGATCATTTGATGTCTGAATAGAAATTCTGTAATTGATTAGGAATTTAGAGAAGGAAGGGTATTCTGAAGGCCAGATTTGTTGAAATGTCTGCAGGGGCTATGGTAGCATGAATGTTGCTACCTTACTATCATGATGTTCTTTAGGCAAGCTGGGGAGCGGAAGTCATTCCAGCCGTCTGTCATACCTAGCGGAGTTAAAGGAAAAATGATTGATGTAAACTGGCCTTGAACAGAGCAAACAACTAGGAAACAGCCTGGCAAACATGAAGCTTTGGTCTTCAACTTCACAAGTAAAATGTTAGTTAATTTAGGAGACATTTTGAAACTGCTTAGCGGAGAGCCCTTTTTTTGACTCAGTTGAGGATAGGAATCTAGTTCCTGAACATGGGCACAGCTTTGAGTGACTGTTTCCATATACAATCAAGAACTTTACAAATATAATAGCTGTGTGGTTGACATAGGAGTTAGTCTTGCTACACTAGAATCCATTAAAGACAGAGCAATATTCAAAATATTCATTCCAGAATGAATATCTTTGAAACCTTTAATCTACCCTTGGATGCTTGCTCTTTAGATGCCGATCCAAAATAGCTTCAGTTGTCAGATGACTGCTCCAACAGGAAGAACCATGTCTGTTTTCTTTCAGAGGTTCACCAGTCGAGTGTTATGTTCAGTTTAAGCACGAGTCATTTTTCTTGTCATTTTAAGATTCTGCCAACTGAAAAGGGTGAATAAAAGTTGACCTACTTTTAGCAGCTAGAAACAAAAGTAGAAAAACAGCAACCGGTGTGAAAATAAGCATGCTTTCAAAATCTTAAAGATTTTTTTATCTTCTAGGCTTATTCTTTAGTGGATCGTGAGGTTGGATACTGTCAAGGAAGTGCTTTTATAGTTGGGCTGCTGCTTATGCAGGTAAACCAAGAATTACATCAAATGTTTGTAACTTATAATGTTTTACTAGACTGCAGAACATGGCACAGTACCATGAGATGGGATTTTTTTTTCTGTGATTTCCTTTTCCAGAACCTCGTCATGGCAGTGGACTGCCAAATACTTCACTAGTCAAGGACATTTAAAGTTATTTAACAAAATCAAATTATTTTTTGCTTTCCTTGCTTCTGTCCTTCCCTTTGTATAAGAAGTGACCTTTTTCAATGAAGAGGAAACACTTATTTATTTCTAAACTTGGGTGACCACAAAGTTTAATTGGAATTATTAATGTACCAAACTTCAGAGCTGTTTCTTTCATTCTTAGAGCCATACTGCTCTAGAATAGAACAGGTTTTATAGACTGGAAGGCCAGAAGGGACCATTGTGATTATCTAGTCTGGCCTTCTATATTAATCATAGATCATCTCTAAAATAATGCCTATAGCCGTATTTCTTAGGAAAAATTTCTTCTTGATTTAAAAATCAGTGATGGAGAAAATATTGTAATTCCTTGGTACATTGTTCCAATAGTTATTCTCACTGTTTGAAAATGTTTACCTTAATGCCAGTCAGATTTGTCTACTTCAGCTTCCAGCCATTGAATTGTTTCAGTCTTTCTCTGCTAGATTGAAGAATCCATTATTAAATGTGTTTCCTATGTAGATTATTTTAAGTTCATTGTCAGAACAGGGACATGTAATTCTTTTGGCTAATTTAAGTAGTTATGTAGTGTCTTTCTGGGTAAACCATAATAAGTGTTATAGTCCCCTTTAAAATGTTTTTAAAAAATTGAGCAAAAAATTTGGCTTGTCACCAAAAGTTTTCATCGTGACTTTATTTCTAATATAGATGCCAGAAGAAGAAGCATTTTGTGTGTTTGTCAAATTAATGCAAGATTACAGACTTAGAGAACTCTTTAAACCGAGTATGGCTGAGCTGGGCCTTTGTATGTACCAGTTTGAATGCATGATACAGGTAACTGTATGTTTGGGTATGTATGTATAGCATCTTACATAGTTATTTGTCTACTTCAGTTGTGTACTTTCAGTACAAAATATTTTTGCAGATATTGGGCAAAAGCTTTGATCATAAGCTGTGCTTAAAGCAGATAAAAAAACTGAAAAAGGAACTTGTAGTGAATGAGTCAGGTAAAAGGGGGAGATTTACTTTTTTTCCTAAGGAATTGTTAGTATTTACAACTGTAGAAATGACTATACTAGATCAGACTTGTCCATTTGCTTGTGTAATGTCGCTGACAATGGGTGGTTTCAGAGAAAGATGCAAGAAATGTAATTTGCATGCTATGTGCTTCTTATCCCCAGTCATGCAGTAGCTGGTTTGTATAAATCCTCATGTAATAGAGTACCTGTTATTTTTAATCTTTTTCTTTGTAATTGTACATAATCCGTATACACACCTATACATTTTTTGTAGTTTACGAATTCTTCTGTGCATGTCAGTGAATTTTATCCCCATTAACTGTAGGAGATGGCATTAACTCTTGTTTAATATGTACTTTCTCATTTTCTCTACCAGGAACAACTACCAGAGCTTTATGTGCATTTTCAGTCTCAGAGTTTCCATACTTCTATGTATGCTTCATCATGGTTTTTAACTATCTTTCTTACAACTTTTCCACTACCAATTGCAACAAGAATATTTGATATCTTTATGTCTGAGGTAAGCAAACATCTGTAATACTTTCACCACCCCACAAGAGATATTAATTTCTGTCATTTAGGTAGTGGTATAAATTCTACTTCTCTGAGGGAGTCTTGCATGTAGATTTGAAAGAAAGCATGTTTTTATTTCATTGTTTTGTTAGGGAACCAGTCTTTCTTGCTATATATTTTGTGAAGTACAGGCAGTCCCCGGGTTACGTACAAGATAGGGACTGTAGGTTTGTTCTTAAGTTGAATCTGTATGTAAGTCGGAACTGACTTACATACAGATTCAACTTAAGAACCCCAGGCATCCCCAAGTCAGCTGCTGCTGAAACTGATCAGCGGCTGATTCCAGGAAGCCCGGGGCAGGGGCTTCCTGTAGTCAGCCACTGGTCATTTTCAGCAGCTGCTGACTAGGGGACACCTGGGGCAGAGCAGCTGGGGTGCTGCTGGGTTGGTCCAGTGGCACCCAGAGCGGCGCTACGGGACCAACCGGCAGTGCCCCAGCTGCTGTACCACAGGCGTCGGGAGCAAAGCCGTGGAGCACGGAGGCAGTGGGACAGCCCAGACGCGCCGTGGCTATCCTGCTGCCCTCGGGCTCCGTGGCTTTGCTCTGCTTTGCTCCCCGTCCCCCTGGTCTGCAGACCAGGGGGACGGGGAGCAAAGCGGCGGAACACGCGGGCAGCGGGACAGCCCAGACGCGCCGTGGCTATCCTGCTGCCCTCGGGCTCCGCGGCTTTGCTCTGCTCTGCTCCCCGTCCCCCAGGTCTGCAGACCAGGGGGAGGGGGAGCAGAGTAGAGCAGAGCGCGGAACGCGCAGCCAGCTGACAGCCCAGATGCGTCTGGGCTGTCAGCTGGCCGCGTGCTCCGCTCTGCTTCCCCCCCCCCCATGGTTTGCAGACCAGGGGGAGGGGGAGCAGAGCGGAGCAGAGCAGAGCGGCAGAACGCGCGGCCAGCTGACAGCCCAGACGCATCTGGGCTGTCAGCTGGCCGCGAGCTCCGCTCTGCTCCCCCCCCCCCCCTGCAGACCAGGGGGAGGGGGAGCAGAGCGGAGCAGAGCAGAGCGGCGGAACGCGCGGCCAGCTGACAGCCCAGACGTGTCTGGGCTGTCAGCTGGCCGCGTGCTCCGCTCTGCTCCCCCTCCCCCTGGTCTGCAGACCAGGGGGAGGGGGAGCAGAGCGGAGCAGAGCAGAGCAGAGCGGCAGAACGCGCGGCCAGCTGACAGCCCAGACGCTTCTGGGCTGTCAGCTGGCTGCGCGTTCCGCCGCTCTGCTCTGCTCCGCTCTGCTCCCCCTCCCCCTGGTCTGCAGAGGGGGGGGGGGAGCAGAGCGGAGCGCGCGGCCAGCTGACAGCCCAGACGCTTCTGGGCTGTCAGCTGGCCGCGCGTTCCGCCGCCGCTTTGCTTCCTCTCCCTGGTCTGCTCGAGACCAGGGAGAGGAAGTGCCCCGTTCGTAACTGCGGATCCGACGTAAGTCGGATCTGCGTAACTCGGGGACTGCCTGTACAGTCTAATATATTTTGGATGAGCTTATGTCACAGAGCAGAAGTCTCAAAGCAGGGAAAGCAGTGCAATGTTAACCAAACCTAACACATGTTCTAGATGACAGGCAGCAGTGGTTTGTAGTAGAAAAGTGTCCACTTAACAGCTAGAACGTCAGACTCTTTTCCATAAAGAAATGGAGTTCAATGGGCAGAAATACCGTATTCTGGTCAAAGTTGAGAGAGCTTGAGGAGGCATAGGAAGTGTTGGAGGCCTGCACAGCAGCTGCCTGGTGATGATCCATCCTATGATACAACCCTGTGGGAACTGATCTTTTTATACTTCAGGGGGTAACATTTCTCTCATTAAATGCGGCTTCTCCAGACTCCCAACTTCTAGAGCCATTATGTGCCTATGCACATATTATCAATGCTGTAAACATATCAAACATCCCCTATAGATACAAACCACTACTGAAATAGCTAATTGAATTATTTCAGAAATGGTATAATATAGATAAATTATCTTTTTTGAAAGAGAGGTGCTCTATTTTTACCAACTGGTTCATACAAGGCTTTACTATACATATTCAGCCATTAATACCCTTTGTCTCTGTGGGCTTACTTCACCAGCCAATTAAAAGCTGCCACTTCTGAGGTGGGTATAGTAACTTTTTAGCAGTGTTAATCTTCACTCTTTAATTTAGGGTGAGGTGAAAAATACAAGGCAGACTAACTAAGGTGGTATTTTAGGAAAGCATATTGTCACAACTTAATCTGGAACTTGGCCAGGATGCTAGCCCAGCTCTCTGTCCCCTTGTGTAAACTGGTATTGTTCTATATGGTTGACAATGCCTTAAGGAATTCTTGGATTTTATTTTTTTTTAAACTTCTATTTCCAGGGTTTAGAAATAGTATTTCGTGTAGGTTTAGCTGTTCTTCAGATGAACCAAGCAGAATTAATGCAACTTGACATGGAAGGGATGTTACAGGTAAATTAAACTTACAGTCTAGTATTAAAAGCTCATTTGAAAGCCACGAATATATGTATTTGCCAATAATAATTATTTATGTTGTCTGAATTGCTTTTTAGCACTTTCAAAAGGTCATTCCACATCAGTTTGTCAGTGGCCCAGACAAACTAATCCAAGCATCTTACCAAGTCAAATACAATGCAAAAAAGATGAAAAAGTAGGTGCTACATCTTCAGATTTTGCCAAGAGTGCCTGTTTTGTGAACATGCTTGCTGAATGTGTTAGTTGGAGCTTTCCCTGTTTAGTAGTTCTAGTATTTTATACTGTAAATATGTTCAATCTAGTGCATAACATGTACAAAGTTTGATCAAGTTTAGAAGTAATTCTTCTAAAACTAGTAATTGCTATTTGTATTGGTTACAGTTACTACTTGTTTTTCCCCTGTATGACATTATAATTTTAATCTAAAAATACTTATTAAAAATGGCAAGATTTGCATAAATTATAGATTTCTGTAAATGGAGAGTGTACACAAATATAAAATTCAGTTTGAAAAATATTAGTCTTGGATTCATACTTCTGACTTTGGATTCTTCACCTCTAGAAAATTTTTCATGAAACAGTGAGGATTGTATATATTAAGATGACTGCAAATTAGCTACATCAGTTGCGTATCTTATTTCAAAATAATTTATTTCGAAATAGGGAGCATCTACACAGCACTTATTTTGAAATAGATCACTGTTCCTCTGACTTCCCTTATTTCTTGTACAATGAGGTTTACAGGAGCTGCGTAAGATGTTCTTCAGCTTGATAGTATTTTGACACTATTTTGAAATAACTGCCTGCTATGTAGATGCGGACTAAGTTCATCTCCCATTCCTTTAAGGTAACCTAGGCCTGCCTACCTACCTTTCAGACACCCTCAGAAGGGTGTGTCTCAATCTAGTACCCCTGAATCCTACCAGATGTTCCTTTGTTCCTCTGCATTCATGACACTTTCCACCCTCATAATCCAGACCATTTTTGTAGATTGGTCAGAGAGGAGTCAAAATTGTTAAAGCTAATAGTTCTGGCATTGTCTGTCAGCCATCTTTTTGTATTGTGGTAACTCAGTGTATTTATACAATCAACATCCCCATAATCATTCTGACATACAATATTAATAAATTACATGGCAGCTCAGAATTCATCAACTGCAAAAATTCAAATGAGTGCCAGTTCTAAAAAAGGTCTTTTTGTACCACACAAGTCCATGAAAACAGTTGAATGGTCAATATCCTGGGGTATTAAGTAGGCTTTAGAGTACTTACCCAAAGCCATTTAGATCAGTGAGTCTATCTGTTGAGTTCAGTGGGTTTTGATTGAGCACCAGATATTTAGCTGCTTTTATTTTACTTGAGGATGCGCTATTTTTTTTTTCAGCTAGTTTATTCTAAGGAAAAACCTATATGCAACTCTCAAGCAGTTATATTAAACAAAGTAAATGTCAACCATCTATAATGTAAACTTTTCTGTTGTAACTTGTTGGGCATATCTGTATTCCAGGAAGTACATCAGTTGTAATGTTTCTAATAAGTACTTACTATTTTTTATTTTTTAGGTTAGAAAAGGAATACACTACAATAAAAACTAAAGAAATGGAAGAACAAGTTGAAATTAAAGTAAGCATGAAGCAACAATGTAAATGTCTGAAAAGGACTTGGCTTGCGGGTGGGATACTAGTCTGATCTGGGGTATTTGCAAGGGTGGATTTAATGAGCAACTAAAATTACAATAGTTGTACTTGGGCTGTGGGCTTGAAGATGAAGCTTGTAATATATTTCTTCCCTTAATTGGAGTTCTTTTGGAAACACATCCATTATGATTTTCTATAAACAAGAAAAGTATAGAAATGTTATGAAATGCTGCTTTTTTGGCAATGAAAGCCTAGCTACAAATAAATTTGTAGCATGCTGATCTACATGTGGTTCCTCGAGAGGGTCTGCTGAAAAAGTAAATGTAAGGAAAGAAGCTTAACACTCATTTTAAAAAACTGAGATGTATGAGTAGTGTGTCATCTGTTGGTGAGACATTAAATTTCTTATGTATTGAGACATGATATCAAAAGCAAAATATTGACAGATTTGTGCTCTGATCATTTTCATCCTTGATTTCTGGAATTAACTTTCTTCTCTGAAAAGTCGTTGCAAACATGGCATGTTATTACTAACTGACGGGCTTCTTATATGTATTCATTTATTGTATATGCTTGCTTTACTGATTTAAAAACAAGCTTTTGCTGTTTTTGTGCTCTGCTTAGCCTAATTGGCTGGACAGTATAGTATTGAATTTGAAATAGATTCCATTTCTTCATTGGTGTCAATATATTAACTTGCATTCATGGGCCATCACAAACACTTATCTCATTTCTCACTGCCATCTCTATTCAGCTACACATACAAATTCTGCATGTTTGTGGCACATGGTTTTGTTGCTTGTCACTAATTTAGCAGAGTCGGTGAAGATATTTTTAAATCATCGTAAGAGACTTGGAATATTGCAGTCAACTTTTGAAATCCAACCATAAGAAATGTGAACATACTTAAGTGAAAAGAAAATCAAATCTTTAGTCTTGCCAAGATCAAATATTTAAATGCAGATCATTAGGTGGATGTTAAAATCAATAACAAAATCAGATTTTTAAACGTTGCCTAGTTGCGTGTTTCTGATGTCCTTTACTTAGGTTTGGGTTTGATCCATGTCCATTTCCTTCAACCACTAAAATGAGATGTGTGAAAGAGAGCCACATCTTTTGGCTCTAAAAACAACTCCCAGTATTGTGTTAGGGGACAATCCAAGTGGTGATGGGAGATGTCATGGGGTATGCAACACATTTGCTAACTTGGGTTATGATAGGCTATTCAGGATTAAATACTGAAACTGTTTCAGATGGCTGCACAAACTTAATCTGTTTTTAGTAATGTTAATTTATTGTAACATGTATTAGGGTAATATGTCCTTTCTGAAATAAGAGAAAAGGCTGAGCATGAATAAAACAGTTCTGATACTTATAAACAAGGCATCTTTTAAAAAGTCTTCACTTCTGTGGTAGGCATCCATCCTGCTGCTTCCAGCAAGACTCCTGTTTGGAAAAGAGAGGTGAAACTCCCAATTGTTGTATTCTTTATTGCATAATCTATTCAATCCCTTCTTCCTGATGTCTGTATTGTATTCATTGCAGACTTCATTCTCGCTACAGGCACATGTGCTGCAGATGCTGGCTGAGCATTCAGTGAATAGGCAGACATGATGCTGCTCCATTTCTAAAATGAACTCCATAATACTCTTACAAACAGTCATTTTTCACATGCCAGTAAAACACACAAACAAAATAACAGCTCAGCTGGACTAACTGCTTTGTCAAACTATCTAAAGCCTATATTTAAATCACAGAAAGGGTACTAGTTTGTATGGGAGAACAAAATAGATGCCAAGATATTTTCCCCCCTCAAGGATTTAGAACAGGTTGGGATAGTAAATGAAAGGAGCAGCTGCTCTTGTGACTAAAGTGCAGGATTGGAAGCTGGGCGGTCTGGATTCTAATCCCAGTTCTGTTAGACTCTTGCGGTCTTGGCTAGTCACTTTTTGTGCCTGTTTATCTGAGGATGGGGGAAAGGGAGGGTTTGTTGTCTACTGCATATGGACATTATGTGGAAGTAATAAATACTCTGAAAATACGTTGAGACCTTTTGATAAAAAGCACTGTTGAAGTGCAAAGTTGTTATAAATGTTTGCCTACATTTTCAAGTGACTAGAGATTGAGTGTGATTGTGGGCACATAACTACGCATTCTTTATAGGAGCCTGACTTTGAGAGGGTGGATGCTCAGCATTCCCTAAAGACAAATCCTCTTTAAAATGTTGTCCAAATGAGCACTCAAAAACTGAGTTTCTCTGTATTTAGATACTTCTGAAAATTTAGGCTTGTTTGCCCATTGGGCGTGCTGGAAGAGGTTTGGCAGTACTATACTAATTGAAATAAGACCACAAACAAACCTCTAGCAATCCTAATGTGAAGATTGTTTGCTTAGTAAGTCTAAATTTGACTTGATCCTGTGTAGCTTTGAACAACTGCTTTGTTAATTATCATGATTACATGTGTAAGTGGCCATTGAAACGCCCACATTTGCTTCACATACAATTGTGGCAACTGCATGAACAAACTATGCACTTGTGCATTTGCAGATGAGATTAGAAGAGCCGTTATAGACCATTTTTGTAAGCTGGTGAAATGCCCTCTACAGCGGAGGCTGGCATTAGTCGTTTTTGGATGAGACCTGCATGAAATGTTCTTCCCATCCTTCCCACCCCCACTCACTCCTTTTCTTTCCAAGTGGTGGGGCTGTTTTTACTTTTGGTTATGATGGAAAATATTTTCAGGATAACACTAATTTTCTTAAATTCTGCTAACCAGTTTTTATTAACCTTGTCTGTACTATGCAGTCTAATTTTATAAAGCTAGTGTTGCTTACCATGGAAGCTTGAGTAGTTTTCTCTTAAAATGTTAGGCAGACCATTCTTGTGGCTTATGGTATGTCTAACACTTAATGCCCTTTGTTAGAATGCTTTGCTGTCTTTAACAAAACCAGAGTCCATATTTTCAAGGACATGTTATTTCAGATAAAAGGGGAGGGAGTGAAAGGAACATTTGTTACTACAGCTTTTTCTATTCATTTATAATATGTTTCATAGTGTGGTGATACATATTTTAAAGAAATTGGTAAACTTGTTTGTGTTTCTGCTGTCATTTGATTTGTCTGTTTTCAGTTCATATCTTGACACACACACAACTATCTTCTTTTACAGAGATTACGGACAGAAAACAGGCTCTTAAAGCAGCGCATTGAAACACTAGAAAAAGTGAGTATGTCCATAAACTTAAATATGTGATATGGGTACCTCGTAACTGTTACCCATTTACAATGTTTGCATTATTCTGCAGTATTGGCTAACTCTACTTAGCTGAATAGAACGGGAGTAACATAGTGATATAGGTGCTGCTTACAAATGCCCTGTTCCTGAAAAGGTTTAAAACCTGCTTTTAAAGGTTACTAAATGAGTAGAATTTCATATAACTTAAAAATCCCAACTTCATCTCTGAGGAACTGCGTTTCCTGCATCAGAAGGATCTCTGCAAAATACAGACATGAGTACATATGAAGTTTTGGGAGATCCTCAATTATCAAAACTCTTAAGTTTCTAGATGCTGCAGATGAGGGCTGAATGAAGAACAAGCAAATGTTCACTATGAGCTAGTTAAAAAGGGTAGAGATGAATGCAGGTTTCACCAGGCTCTATACTTCCAAAAGTTTAGTAAACAGTTGCAGTGCTCACAGTGTAATTCAGTTTGGGAAGCCTGATGCCTGGTACTCTGCCCTCTTGGATGGATGGACCTGTATTACACTAGAAAATTGGCCTAAGCAAGGAAGACTTGGCATGCTTTCAGATAGCTCTAAATATTGTAGACTTCAACTCTTGGACTTCAATACGATTCTTTAGATTTCATTTTATTTTATTTGAAAGCACATCAGATTATAAAAGTACATTGGTGTACTGCCAGAATACATAGTCCTGCAAATCCGTGGATATGGATGTGAACACTGATATTTTGTACATAGAACCGTGCAAACTTGCAGATATCCACTTTGTATCTGTGGGTATCTGCATCTGTGGATGTGGATGCAGATATCTGCAACTTATTTTTGTAGCTACAGATATGGATACAAAATTTTGTATCTATGCAAGGCTCTAAAAATACAGGTGCTGTTCTTGGATAACCTCTCTGTCCATATCCTGAGATCCTAGGTCTGATTGTAAATTTGTATCTATGATCTGGGGGTGGATTTAGAAATCTAAATGTTTTTCCTTTCAATATTTCCTTGCAATATTAAATTGTTCAGATTAAATGAAACACATGTAGAGCGGTCTTTGTGCACTAATAATTTCCTGGGGCTTTGCATTCCCTTAGGGAAGTAATCTATTTCAAATGGTAAACTGATGTGACAGTTTCTTTGACAGATGGTGTTAACTCTGTGTGTCAAATTTTAATTTGTTATAGCAATAGAGAACATGAACTTGCAAGAAAGCCATGCTGTACAAATAGGAATGCAATGTAGATTAAACAATATTTTCTTGCCAATTTTTTTGCTTCAAGAGAAGACTGGACATGTTTCCAGTTGCTAACATAGCAGCAACAGTTGCATAAAAAGTGAAGCCTATTTTTGAGACTGCTAGAGGTTGATTGCAATGAATCACTAGAAGGCTTTGAAGTGATTTTGCATTATTGAATATCTGTTTTACAAATAAAAGTAAAGAAATTTTTAAGAGCTTTGAATAAAAGTTTACTAAAACAGAGCTTTCTGTACATTGAAATATGAGTGCATTTATGTATTTCAAGCAATAGCTGTAGCATTTCATCTACAGGATATTCATATAGAAGTGATTGCTCTTAAGTGTATTTGGTTTTCCTAACAATTCTGTTAGTTTGAGAGTGATTCCCTCTTAATAGGGAAATAGCTGTACAACAGTAATCTATTGTAAACCAGTAGGTAGAGCACCTGTTGCGAGGGGGAAAAGATGTTTTTCCTTCTCTTAATGTGACTGAACTTTCTTTTGATAGGTTAGTTATATATTTTGTGTGAAAGTAGTAATTTGCATGTGGTTGTATACTTTGTCACAGAGAATCAGAAAAATATGTAAGTGCATTAGAGGAGAATAGGCTTGAAATGGCACTTGCCTAAAAGGTTCAATGTGGTTCTTTGGCTAAGCTGAAATTCCTTGGATAGAAAGCCTGTTAGAGTACTTAACTTGATTTTTATTGCAGAGCTTAAGCAAGTTTTGTTAAACTAGCAAGCTAAGTTAGTGTTACAGTGTTTCTAATGCAAACTATTAGTTCCTAAACCTGTTTTAGAATAAGTCACTGGCTCATCATGCTTGACATTTCTTATTTAACTTTCTTACTTTTACCTTTTGGGAGTCTTTGTATTTCACAAATGAGTCTGCATATAGCTGAATGATTATGCCCTCCTTTTAAGGATCGGTCAAGTACTCTACCTTCATGTTAGTGCACTGAAATATTCTGTATATTATCTAGCGTAAATGACTAAATAAAAAAATGTTCCTCATCAAAATAACCATCTCGTCTAGCTAACTTTTAAATGCTTAGTTTAGCTTCAAGGATCTCCTTATATTGTTAAAGATGGAATGCTGTAGGTTGATACAGAAGGTAATCTTTGCAGTGACTTTCAAACAAAGTTGTATTAATTGTATGAAAAGGTAGTGGAAAGTGGTTAGAATTTGACTTTCTCCTTCTTGAGTCTTAATTTGTCACTTTTACCCCTCTTCTGTTTTTGTTTTTGTTTTCCCTTATATTCCTATCTAAATTTTTTCCTTTGTAGGAAAGTGCTTCCTTGGCAGATAGATTGATACAGGTATAGTCCTTGAGTATTTTACCTTCTATCTTCCCCCTCACCCTCAAAACAGAAAACTCTGTATTTAATGCATGGATAATTACATGCATTTATTTTTAAATGTAATCCTACCTACTTAACGTGGACATAAAATATTTAGAGTTCATTAGAGTTTTCTTTATTTTTAGGTGCTAAAAATAGACAATTCTTTCATCTGCACGTTGTAATATTTTTTCTAACGTGAAATTGTTAGTGCAATTTTGTAATCCATGGATTCTGTGACATTGTATTAACACTTACCCTTAAACTGTACATTGAAAACTCTTAGCAAACTGCATGTATAACAGAATAATATTGCATGAACTGAATTCTATTGAATGCAAGTACGCAACTGAACTTGCTAAAAGATGGTAAGCTTAATTTCACAAATTAGAGCAGTACTAAACTGCTACATTTTACTAAATTATTATCAATTGTAACTAAGTTCTGTGCTGTTTGAGATTTAATATTTCAAAGTAAATGGCTAAGCATCACAAAGGCAGTCTGTCTTGGATCTGTCCTCAACTGCTTTAAAAAGAAAATTATGTCCTAAGGGACAAGTGACAAGGGCCCAGGAGGCTGAGGAAAACTACCTCATAAAACGGGAGCTAGCCACCATCAAACAGCAGAGTGATGAGGCCATTACTAAACTGGAGCAAGCTGAGAATACCATCAGGGAGCTCCAGCAGCAACAACAATGGGTAAGAAGACTGGTAGCACTTCATCTCATCTTTTTCATTCACTGATGAAATATTTTGTTAATCATACTATGTGCATTCATGAAATTATATAAAATTCAACTTGAAAGAATGATATGCTATTTAATAGCATGGGTTATGAGTTAATTCATACTTGTAAACAAGTTTAATTTAGTCTCTCTTGCACACATCAGATAAACTTGTTATATTTCCTTCAATATTTTTCTGAAGGTCTTCAAATGTGAAGTCCAGAATTTACATGAGAATGGATTGATACTACCTTTACCTAGCTTCTTGTTAAAATTTAACTTTTCTATCTACTTAAATATGTTGTTACCACCTGAGATTAGCTTTCTCTAATCTAGTCAGTAGAATGTCATCTGTAGGTGTAGTGATATGCTAAGATTTTATGCTGTACCAAAAGCACTTTACTAAATGAAGTATATTGACTATGCTTCAGCATATTTTAGCTAATTACTTTTAGAAATCAAGTAGGTGTGTAAACTGTAGCTAAGCTTTTGTGTAGAATATGAATGTTTTACTGAGTGGTCATTGCTACAAAATGGATTTGAAGTGTCATTTCACTCTAAGCCACTCTGAGCATTGGATATTTTCTCCAGAAAGATATAGCTGTGCCTCCGCAGTCTTAATTTTCATTTAAGAAAGTTAGGTACTAGCATATAAACTCCCTTATCTCTTTAGACGGTGCAGCACAAAGTACCAGAGCTCTTGACACTTCTGGCACATGTCTAAAACAGTTGTACAATCAAATACTATCAATAAGAAACCTTATCAAATTGTAGAAAGGACTAGTTCTATTTCCAGTACCAGCTTCATGCACTATATTCTTTCCCTAAAGCTCAGGAAATGTTAGCTGCTGTTATCTGGAAAGCTTTCCCTCAGTCTGAGAGAGGTAAATTTGTATACCCTAACTATAGTTGGAATACAAATTAATAGAAATTGAAGCATATTCTGCATAGGCAATATCTATTTGTAATGCCCAATATTGCATTTAAGAGTAGTTGTAATAAGAAAATGTAGTCTGAATAGAATACTGAAGAGAGCTCTGATTAATTGACATGTAACATATCACTTTGCTTAATTGTGGCAAGTTTCCCATTAAGAAACAATAAGAAATGGAACCTGGAAATGAAGTTCTTCTGGCTCTTTTAACTTAAAACATTCTAGTAAGTACCTTTTCCAGTGAAATGAAACTTTTTATACATATGGCCACTTGTTAAGTTTTCAAAAATATATCCTTTTATGCCAACAGAAAACAAGGGGTTGTATGTGAATGTGTTTCTGGATAGATCCTAGCATCTCCATAGTTAGTGTTGCATTTAAATTTCTAATTAAAGTGGGATTAAAATCCATCTTTAGCAATTCACTTTGTTAAATGTGAGGGCTAAATTCACTTGTGCGGGGGCCACGTGAATTTAATTATTCAGTTACTTTTCTAGTCAGATGGACACTTAAAAACTAGCCCTCTCTAAAACAGTGTTTAAAGGGTCTTCTTGGCACATGTGCTCTCTAGTGTTCTAGGCATCAGGGGAGGGAGGAGTTCAACAAGAATAGTAGGCATAGAGGACACCCCCACTGGTGCCACTGTGAACAGACTTTGTCCATAGCCTTATTAAATACACGCTCTGGCATCACTGCTTTCACTCCCCTTCAGTCTCTCAGCATTCAGGGCAGGAGCACCTTGGAGAAGTAAACACATAGGATTGGCTGCTGGTAGGTGGAGAATGGGATGGATATAGCTGGGACCATGAGGCCTGGGGATCAGAGGAAGTGAGAGGAGAGGCACATGCCCTGTAATCTCTGTGCACATACTAAATTGCTTTAAATCAACATACCCACAACCGTGATTCCAGCTGTATGCTTTCACTTACGCACCTGCAGATTTGTGCATTATTTGTGTGAGTACATCTTCAGAGAACATTGATCCATCTGTGGTTGGAGTTAAGATTAAGCACTGTGTGTTTGTAAAGAAATTTGGTATGCATTGGCCATATGTTGCATCTAATGATCCCATTAACCAAGTGCACTTTCTGGATTTTTTAATGACTCTGTTTTGTGGGGTTTACACGGTAAACATTTTTCTAACATGGGGAATTGATTATAGCTGCAAAAATTTTCATGTATGTAGAGCACCATCTGTTGGAAGTTAATACAATTAAAATCTGAAGTTCAAAAAAAAAAATCTAACTTTCATAGGAAAATTTTGAGGAATCTCATTTTGATGCATTTGCTTACTCATGTGACTGACTCATGGAGGTATTAGTATGTTGTTGACAGTATAGTCTTACAATTTCATTTGTTTTATTGCCCTTCATTCTGAGGGTTTCAAGAATATTTTACTGGTGATAAATTAAGTTAGTGAATGGCATTATACACTAATAAATATTTGAATAGTATATCTTGAATAAATTGCAAAAGTACAGTTCCTGCTGTTAATATTTTAGAGTCTGAGTCCCTTGTGCTGCAGTTGACTGTGTATGGGAGCATATTTGCATCGGTATGCCTCAAATTGCAGGATTGGGGCCAAATTCGATAAATACTGAACATAAGAATAACAAAGGGAATAGCAAAAGCATTTACATAGGGGTCTTTTAGATAGCAGTTGTAATGGACTTCAAAAGGGAAAGAGAACTTCTCTACATGACAGTATGGGAGAAGTTTTAGATAGGAAGAACATAATATCCAAATTGCAGTTATGCTAGCAAGGCTGATGCTTTGGCTCATGTTCAAATGCTAACCAGATTTGATTCTGTCTGTTGTAAGGTCTGAAATTGCAAGCTTATAGGGCCTTTAGCCATTTTTTTAAAGATACTGATGACAAAGTATTTTATAGAGGTATCTTCTATACAATTGCTCTGGAAGTCTACAAATACACACAAGGCTGTATGTGTTACCTGAACATGCCTGTTGGCACCAGAATCCCAACCTTCAAGTAGCCTTAATTTTGTTTATTTTTAAACCTGTAGTGTAAGTATTTGTAGGGAATTTGAAAGTAAAAATAAATTATTTTTTTAAAATTGACACTCTTTTTGGGCAGCTTTTGTAGATTTATGCTTCTCTCTGGAAGGAGGGAAAATGTCTTAAAACTCACTTCATGCAGTAGTTACAGAACTGACTTGAAACTATTACTAATGACTTTTCATGCTAAAAAATCTTACTCATTAAAATATCGTCAGATGTGATGTTTGTGTATATGTAGGATAACAAGATCTTCTTTTTCTTTGTATAGCAGATGATATTAAGGTAGGAGTCTGGCATGAAAATTTGACTGAGAAATAATTTGTGTCCTAATGTAGGATAACTATTAGTAAATGAACTGCCTGAAGGTTTTATTAGATTGACAAGTGGGGAAATGGAGCAAATGCATTGTAAAGGTAGTTATATTCGGAAATAAAAAGATTATAGGTAGCATTTGTACCATATACAACACAGTTTTTAAAAAGCACACACACCTTTGGTACTACTGTCTGGAAGACATCTGAAGATAATTAAAACAGATTTTATATTTTCATCAATATATTTCTAAGAACAAAAAATTAATAATTTGTCAAAATTCTCTAAACTTTGGGTAACTTAAAGATTAAATCTGAAACAGTTCAGCATAAACTTACTAAAGTTTAATGGGACGCATGGGGGAAACTATGCGCAAAATTCGATAGTAGTTTACAAAGTATCACTTAAGATTAAAGGGGACTAGGGGGCTGTGCCCCCTGCTTGCTATGCTTGCCAACCCCCCCTCTTCTAGGGGGGGGCCCGGGGCTGAGGCACACCTGGACTCAGCTCTCTTCCCCTTCCTCCTGGCCACTGAGGAGGGTCCAGGGTGGCCCCAGCTCTTCTACCCTCCTCCAAGAGGTGAAGGCAGCTCCAGCTGCTGGGGAGGGGGGTCGGGGCAAGGTCAGCCCATGCTTTCCTCCCAGCTGCTGGGGAGGGCCTGCGGCAGGTCTGGTCATTCTCCTCTGCCCCCTGCCTGCTGGGAGGGGCCAGGGTGAAGCAACACCAGGTGGAAGCTATGCTGGCCTCGCTCTCCCAGGTCGCTGGGGAAAGGCTGGAGGGAAGTTGGGGGGCTAGACCAGGCCAGCCCTGGCTCTTCTCTCTCCTTCTCCTTCACCCCCCTTCAGCCCCTCCCAGGATGGAGAGGCTGAGGTGGGCTGAGGCCAGGCCAGGCACAGCTGCCGGGGTGGGAGAAGGCGAGGCCAGGACAGACCTGGCTCTACCTCCTGTCCCTTGCCCCCAGGATCCTCAGCTGGGGGGGTTGGGCCAGGCTCTCTGCCCCCCCAGTCACCAGGGGGTTGGGACGAGGCTGGGCTGAGGCCTTGCTGCAGCAGGTGTGGGCTCCCCCCGCCCCTTGCCAGGCTGGATGGCTCCCACCCACCTCCGAGCATGGGGGGAGGAGGGGAGAAGGAGGCTGCATGGCTCGCCAGCCCCAGAGCACAGTGGAGGTGGGAGGCCACATGGTGGATGGAGGAGCTGCAAGCAGAGGGAGGGGCTGTGGGTCTCAGAGTGACTCATGACATCACTCTGTCGTCCCACAGGATTTTTTTTTTTACATATAGAGAGAGGGTGAGGTGAGTCTGAGTTTCATACTAACAAATATCCTGTAAGCTGACTGTCTCATAAGGCCATTTCTGATTTTTCCTTATAAACCAAATGTATTAATGCTACAGTGTTTAATTTTTTTTATTTTGTAAAAGCTAGGGATCATTATATGGATTTCTCAACTATTAGACTCAGCACAGTAACTTGAACCTTATGAGAAAGGAAAGAATCTTTAAATATTTCCTGTTAAATTTTCTTTGACTTTGCAAGTTTGTCATGCATTACATAGTCTAATTGAATTAAACCATAAAATGTGTATTCAGCATAAACCTCCCCCCTTCCAATCATGTAACTGTGCAGCTGGGGAGAAATGGTTTTAAATGTCTTTGAGATGCTCATAGCTTGCTTTCAACTGTAGTAGACATTAAAAGGAGCAAATGCTCCGTTTGAATGTATAGTGATGTTTCCTGAAAGGTGACTAATGCACATGCATTCAATTATGTTTATAACTCTGTAGAGTGCAGCTTTTTTCCAGGAACACCTGCCAAAATACGTGGTACTGAAAAGTAGTGTTGACCAAAAAAATACAGATTCATTCACAAAAGCGTTTTTATTACGATAGAGTATTTGTAGTGGCAAACTTTTTAGCTTGATTGAAGAATCCTAAAACAAAATCCTAAAACAAAATGTAACTTGTCCCAGGAGAATCCAAAACTAAGTAGCTTGGAAAAGTACTATAGATTGGTTTGTGGACTCAGGCACTGAGTATGCAGTTGCTGGCCAAGGGCAACTCTGAGAGCAGCTCTGGATTTCACTGAGCCAATAAACTTAACGTAGAATACTGCAAAGGCATTCCTGTGGAATGAGTCCATGTGTGACAATCTGGCAGCTGCCAAAGACATTTCATAATGGCTAAAATTCAGTTCCTGAGTTTTTAACATATGAATGGGTTACTTAGAGTAATGTATCCATTTGTGAAGCTAACTGAGGAAAGTACTAGAGATTGCCTTCCCAAGTGCTGGAACATTTTGTATGGTTCATTGGTTCTATACACCCACACTGCAGTGCAAACCACTTTGTGATGGAAATGAGCGGTAGCACAATCCACCTCACTAGTTTTGGCACTTGTTTGTCTCCAGATATCTTTGAGCTGTACTTGGAGGCACATTTTTAGTACGTGCATCCATCTTTGTCACCTCTCCCAAGGATCAAGAGTCCCTGTAGATAAAGCATTGGCCAGAGACTAAGAGATCTGGGTTCAGTTTCTCCCTCTGCCACAGGCTTCCCTATGACCTGGACAAGTTACTGGCATCTAAAATCAAAATTGTGCTGATTTTGCAAAATTTTTAATTTTAAAATCACGCCTTTTAAGTAGATTTTTAATTGTTTATCTAAAATGGTGCTGGATCTGGTCATTCATTCTGGAAAATCTGATCTTGTCAGATATACATGATCATTTGATAAGCAAAGAGCTGTACTGTTGAGGGGAGGGATAGCTCAGTGGTTTGAGCATTGGCCTGCTAAACCCAGGGTTGTGAGTTCAATCCCTGTGGAGGCCATTTGGGGCAAAAATTCATCATGGGTGGTACTTGGTCCTGCTGTGAAGGCAGGGGACTGGACTCGATGACCTTTCAAGGTCCCTTCCAGTTCTAGGAGATAGGCGATCTCCATTATATTCTTATTCTAACTCTGCAAAAATCTGCTCCTAATTCTAACTATGCTGAACAATCAATATAAAGTTAAGTTATGTTATAGGCACATTTATGGCTTGCAAATAGCTGTGAAATAAAATAAAGGGTTGAAATATGAACTTGCATTAAGTTATTGTTGTGATTCTGGTTAGAAAACATACAAATTAGAGTAGTTGACACATGTTATGGATAATTTTGGTGCTAGGGACTGTATGAAAGGAACTGAAACTTCCCAAATAATGAGGAACTTATTGAAAGTAAGCTACTTTATTGAATTTCTGTTTTTTTAAAATTTTGTCCTTGAAGTGGTAGTCAGTGTTCTAAGTAGCTCTTCAAGTCTTCATTTTCCCTTCAAAAAGTGAATTATTGTAAACTAACTTTCATTAAGAAGTTAAATGGGGATTTCAGCCTAAAGGAACAATGCCACATTTGCATGTCCTATTTTAAACAGAACTTGGAGCAAGTTGGGCAGACTGTTACAAATTTCTTGTTCCAAGTATCATTAAGATGTTATATAGGATATATATTTCTGAAATAAGCCCATTATGAAGTGTAAATTTGGAAAGGTAACACAAATGCAATTAGTGTGGTCATAGTGGAAAACTGATAATCACAGTAAGGTTCTTGTGATGTTTCCTAAATGTTACAGCACACATTTGTTGTGTTAGTTGTTTAGGGCCAACTCCTATTTGCAATAAATGAGTAGTCACACTGAAACTAACAGAACCACTTGAATGAGTGAACTGTGTACAGTTGGTCCTTGAGGTTTGTATACAAACCATCACTATAGAACTGTGTTCTTTCAACTTGCAGGCATGTAATTGGAACTATTTTATTAAAATTATTCTCTGAGGGTATGTCTACATAGTACGCTAAACTCTAAATAAGATACGCAATTTGCACTATGCAAATTGCATATCTTACGTTGAATCTCTTTCGAAATAGCTTATTTTGAAATTTGGCGCATCTACACAGTGCCAGGTTTTGAAATAATGTGCTATTTCCAGGTATCCCTTAACCATCATGCAATGAGGTTTACTGGGATGGCAAAATAGCGCTCCTGTTATTTCGAAAAATATTGGGTGGCGTGCGTAAACGTAAGGCAGCTATTTTAGGATACCTCTGGTATCCCAAAATAGTCGTGTGGTGTTAGACATATCCTGAGGGTAATTGTAGGCACTATATTTAAAGGTTATGCAACTCAAACTTAATTGATACACAAAAAATAAACGTACTCATATGCTTACCTTGTACTACGTGTCTGTGTGTTTATAGTTTGTTTTGTTTTTTTCTTCAAGAAAGAGGCGGTCTTATTTGTATACAGTGCCTACTCCATGTGTAGGATGCTACCATATTTATGCTTCAGTACCTGTGCAAAGTCTATTTAATCTAGAAACTAAATCATTAGAGAAAAACTTCAGCAAAATGTGAATTATTTTTGTTTGTATGTATTACAATTAATAGTTCTGATGTTGTATTAATTAAAACAAATCAATATACAAAGTTTTAATTCCAGACCCCCTCTAGTTTCTGTTGTATGGTATCATTAACTATATTCAACTGTTGACCGTCAAATTGCATTTTTATAGCACTTATCCATGTGAGAACTCCATAGACCATTGCTTTCTTGGAGACTTAAACAACCATCTTTTCCAAATAACACAGCCATAGCTTCGTAAGGCTTGTCTCCACTAAGCCAGGGATTGACCTTTTATTAATGGAGTCGGTTAGGCTTTTGTAGAACTATCAGTAGGCTTAAAAAAATATGGTGGATTAAGTCAACTGAAGGGAGCAACGGCAAAGGGATTCTTCTGAAGTCCCAAAATAACACAATTCTAGTTGTACATAAGCTTTCAGGAGCTGGAATCCACTTTGGCAGATGAATGAAGATGACATCATGCATTTGAAGAAGTGGGTTCCAGCCCGCGAAAGCTTATGCCCAAATAAATGTGTTAATCTTTAAGATGTAACTGGGCTCTCTATTTTTGTTGAAACAGATTAACTCCTTCAAACAATTCTTATATTGCTGAAGTAAGCAATGATTTTTGATCTAAGATCTGTGGTAATCTTTCAGGTTGAAAGATACTGAAAATTTCTGACTATTAGGCTGACTCTAGGTTTGGAGAAAGGCTTCTTATTAATAGGCTCACTCTGAGAAGGACAGCTGTTAGTCATTCCATAAAATGCTTGGTTTTGCACATCACAAAATCACTGCACCAGATGTAACCCCTTATTCACACTGGTGATCAGTTACTTATGTAACAAATTCCTAGTGACTTCATTGATACTAAATATATAAATAGCCCAATGGAAATAAGGAGCTCACAATGTAGCCCTGTATATTTGAGTGCATTTAGTGTGTTTCTGGTTGAGAGGCACTGTTCTAGGATGTGTGATTTTTACAAGTCTGGATGGAAGTGCACTAGAGCTGTAGGCAGAAGTATATGCTGCACTGTCAGCTTCAATGAGCACACTTTATAGGTCAATTTAAGTGTGTGAAAACCTTTACATACTACTGTTCTCACTTTATTATGTATATTTGCAAATTTTATAGCATAAGTGCAGTTCCCGTTACAGCGAAGACTTTGTGCTACAGCTGGAAAAAGAGTTGGTCCAAGCCAGACTAAGTGAAGCGGAATCCCATTGTGCTCTGAAGGAGATGCAAGATAAGGTTCTAGAGATGGAAAAGGTAAATCAAAACCAGTATAAAATAGCATTATAAACAACCACACAAGTCCCTATAGTTTAGCTGAATGATTGTGCTCCCAAATTTATCTTGTTAGGTTTCTAGCTCAAACCTTCAGAATCTGAAATGAATGTAATCAAAGCAATCATGTGTGCTTGAACCTTCAGAGATGTTGCAACAATAGTTCAGGTGTGAACTGCTCCTTTTAATTTCATTTTAATGTGATCAGTTTTAAGTCTAGTGGTGGGTAGTATAAACATTTTGTTTAATTATTGATCGTTTTATCAAATTCCAATATAATGTGCCCCTCTGATGTTCATATACTGGTAGATAGCTATGCCCTGTATCAATAGCTAACTGCTGACAAAGATATCTGGAATGGAGTATGATGGAAATTAGGTTCTCCTTCTCTAAATTTCAAGTGCTTGTTGGGCAGGAAGCCTTCCAGAATGGTAAGGAACAAATGCTTCTTCTTCACCATACCAAAAACCTCAACTGTCTCTTGTGTGTGAAAACCAAAGCCATTCTCCCACATCTTAGGGGTATTGAAAGCTACAGCTGTCAAAATATCCAACAGAACAAAAATGTGAAGCACATCAAAAGTTTGCAGAATAAAGTGGAATAATTCCTAACGATTAATATAATGATATATTGGTTGGGTGATGAGGCATTCCCACCTATACTGTACTGTACTATGGCACTCTTCCCCTCAATGGGCCTGTTGAGCCAGGGACTGGCAAGCCTTGGTCTAAAAAGAAGCCAAGCAGCAGGAATTAAGAACCAGCCCAACCAGCAGATAATGATTGACTCTGATGCCTATCAGAGTCTGTGGTTCCTCTGAGGCTAAGGGAGGGCCTGACTCTACTGAGGTATAGAGTAGCAATATCAGGCCAGGTCAGGACTAGCTTTCTGATACTTTTCTATATATCTTGTATTTGTGTGGCAGAAGATAAAAGCCTGCATAGAAGGCTAAAACAGAGGTGGCTTTGGCTGACTGTTTGGTGAACAAACCTACCGGACAACAAAGACTTTGATCTAACTTATATTTGAGGCAAAGTGAGACCTGGGGCACACTGTTTTAAAAAATGAAACCTTGACTCATAACAAATCAAAATAATCTGAAAGGGTTGGCAGGTGTTTGGTAAGGTGAGACATAAAACATTACAGTTAAAACGGTCAGATAAATGTAACGTGTTTAAATAAGTATTCAAGGTAAGTGGGTCCTACCCCAAAATTCAGATGAGCATTTTTCTATATTTAGGCCTCTTCAAACATGGACATGGTATATTGAATTTTTAATTTAAATAATATTTCTGAAACACTAACAATAAGGACAGATCAAACCCAGTTTTAATTTCTAAAATATTACATACAGCATCTCTGGACTGGAGCAACTATACTTGGATGGATGAGAGAACATAAAATGACCAAAAGTTGCATTGACTACTGCAGTAGACAGTATAGGCTGGAAAATACCATATTCATTATCCAGGGTCTCCACTGATGCACTAACAATTCAGGAGTCCTGAAGGATATACTGTAGGTTTTCATACTTGTAAATTGCTATAGCACTTAGTCTGAGACCTTTTTTGAATCTATTAAAGTGGATGTTGGTCTATCTTTTAATTCTGACTGTGCTATTGAATCACAAAGTTTTAAATAAATATTATATAGGGCCCTACCAAATCATAATCGATTTTGGTAAATTTCCTAGAAATAGCATTAAAAACATCTTACATTTCATGGTTCAATATATTTAAGTCTTACATTTCATGGTGGAGTAACCATGGGGGTCCTGACCCAGAAGAGGATCAGGCGGGGGCTTGGAAATCTATTATAGAGGGGTTGTTGTATTGCTACCCTTACTTTTGCACTAACTTTGGAGCTGGATGGCCGATGAGTGGTGACTGGGAACCCAGCTCTGAAGACAGTGCCCTTGCCAGCAGCAGCAAAGTAAGGGTGGCAATTCCATAACCTACCACCCTTACTTCTGCACTGCTGGTGGTAGTGCTGCTTTCTGGGCTTCATGTGTGGTTAGCAGCAACCACTCTCTAGCCACCAAGCTCAGAAGGCAGTGCTGAAGTAAGGGTAACAATACTGTGGCCCCCCTGCAGTAGCCAGATTTCATATGGGAGATCAAATTTCACAGTCCTTGGTTCCTTTTTCTATAGCTGCGAATTTCGTAGGGCCAAATCATTCTGGTTGAGGTGGATTTCTTTTTTAATTTCCCTGCCACTTTTTGCTTGTTTTAATATTTTTTTCAGTAATTCCATGTTAGTTTTTAACTTTTTCCAAGCAGTTCTGGTCAGCCTTTCTTTGATTCATTTCTCCCATACTAATTCTTTTTTCCCCTCCCTTTCTGAAAGGTTCTGTTTCTGACTGTTCTTTCATCTGTTTCCTTGTCCAACTGCAATTCTGAATCATCATTGACCCTTCCTTTTTCAATATTCCTTTCTTCTGTCTTATTCAAAGATGAACAGACTTTCCAAAAATTAAACAGTCTGAGATTTTATTCGTTAACGAGTAGTGTAGGCTCAAATGACAAAATCACCCTTAAAATAAAATCTATTCCTCCTCCACTTTCTTACCAAAAATAAAGTTGAAAGCCTTCAGGATTGTTTTCTATGCGTTTTTATTGGCATCATTAATATCAGAAACAGTGTAAGCAATTCAGCTCCCTGCCCTGCTTTTTAGTGATGCCATCTTCTCCAGCATGAGAAATCTAGAAGCCAGGTGTTCTGAAATCTTGGTATGTAATTTTAGTTCATACTTAAGTTATTTGTCTAATTTTAAAACCATACTTTATTCTAGCTAGTTTCAGATTTAGCTTTAGAGCCTGTCGTTTCATCTTAAGATGCATCATGCATAATGCTTGATAAAGAATAATGATCACTCCAGGTGATCTTGGAACAAAACTTCCTAAATGCACACTTCTTCAATTTAAATGTTTAAGAGGGTCTTCTTTGCTGCAGAGGAACAGTTCTTTACCTGATGAGAATAATGTTGCTAGACTCCAAGAAGAACTCATTGCAATGAAGTTGAGAGAAGCAGAAGCTTTGATGGGCCTAAAAGAACTTAGACAGCAAGTCAGGGATTTGGAAGAACACTGGCAGGTATGGATGTAAACCTCTTGATAAACTTAAATGATTTGAATAAAGCAGGACAACTGAATGTATAAGTCTGAGAAATGGGGTCAAGTAGATTGGCAACTAGAGCTATACACAAATGACATATTAAATGGGAGAGCCACTAAGTGTTTTACTTTAAAAATGTAAAATGGATCCTCTAGTTGTAGCTTAGGGCTTTCTGACTCGTGCTGTGAACAAAAACACTTGTTCTGGTAGGAGGTAGACAGGCACGAAGTGAAAGTAAGGACCTACTTCAGTGAATGCAAGTAGAGCAGGGGTCTCCATCCTTTTTAATCACAAGATCACTTTTTGAATTTAAGTGCAATTCAAGATCTACCTCAAATCCAAATACGTTTGCCCCGCCTCTTTTGTGTCCCTTCTCCGAGACCCTCACTTTCACCAGGCAGGGGCAGAGGGTCGGGGTGCAGGCTCTGATCTTGGATTAAGGGATTTGGAGTGTGAGAAGAGCTCTGAGCTGAGCTTGGGGTGGACAGTTGAGGTGTCAGAGGGAGTTCTAGGTTCAGGCTCTGGGAGGGTGTTTGGATGCAGAAGTGCTTGGGGCTAGGACAGGGACCTGGAGTGCAGGAGGGGTTCATGACTGAGGTAGGGTTTCAGGATATGGGCTCCTACTGGGCACTGCTTACTTCAGGTGGCTCCTGGATGGTGGTACAGTGGGACTAAGGCAGGCTCGCCCTGGCCCTGCACCACTCCCAAAAGCAGCCAGCAAATTCCATCCCAAATCCTGTTATGCCCCCTCTCTGCTCTGTGGGAGGGTACAGAGTGGGAGAGGGGGCATATTGACATCAGCACCCTCCTCTTCCTCCCCTGTCCTGCTCAGCAAGCAGGAAGCTCCTAAGTGTGGGGTGAGGCAGCTCCAAAGCAAAGGGCAGGAGGTGCACAGCAGTAAGGGAGAGGGGTAGCTGAAGTGCCCATACTTGATAGCCTCTAGGCCAAACCAGTCAAGATCACCTGTCAGAGGCTCCAAGATCTACCAGTAGATCCCGATCTACTGGTTGGTAACCACTGAAGTAGAGGTTGAAACATAGCAAAATCTTGTCATTCAGGTGTTTTTGAAATACTCAGTTTTCTTGTATAAGGATATATTTTCAATTTCATGCTTGTTCCAATTGAAAATTCCTGCCTCATAACCACTGTGTCTCAGGTCTTAAAACTATGTAGCCTTGTGACCATTTGTAGTTCTTATGGTGAACTGTAATGTTATATTAATCTTCTGTTTTACACTTCAAAGTTGTTTTAGAGGACTGAGAAGCACTTCCTTCTTTAGCAGATGAGGTAATAGTATTTTAGGACAGTCCTGAAATAATCTAAAAAAAAATACCATTATAAATTATTTTAGCGTCATCTAACTCGCACTACTGGAAGATGGAAAGATCCACCCAGAAAGAATACTGTGAATGAACTGCAAGATGAATTGATGACAATTCGATTGAAAGAAGCAGAAAGTCAGGCAGATCTGAAAGAGATGAAGCAAAGAATGATAGAGATGGAAACACAGGTATGTTATTGAAAACTTGTACTGAGATGGCAGAGTGTTGAAAATTACTGTGAACCAAACTGAATGCGGGTATCTAGGGGTACTGTGGATAGCCTTTACTAATGACAATAGTATGAGACAGTACAATTACTCTTCTGCTTTTCATGCAGTTAAAATTGGAGTCTTATTCTTAACCAGTCTATTCCCTCCTTTTTCAATGACTTGCAATATATGAAACTCACTTTTTTTTAAGCATTGCTTAATATAAAGGTGGAAAGAACTCTCCATTACAGAAGAATATAATGAATCTCAATTGTTTACAGGTCTAGTTTTATATAGTAATAAGTGTATTTTAAAATCAGCTATTAAGTGTAAATGATCCCTTAGCTGACAAAAACACTATCTGCTTCTTTCCTTCCCTTTGGGAATTGCCTATGTGTTTTTGCCTAATGGTGACCTTCCTTCATAACCCAGGATTCTGGCTCCTGAATTGGCCAGAGGATGCTTGCAGATCAGCTGAGTGCTGCCAGTACTTAAGGGATTGGTACCAATTTTTTGCCCATTCAGCTGTGATACCCTGTGCGGGGGTCACTCACCACCGTAGCGGGGGTCCGTCATCTGTCCCCGGAATCAGTCCATTCCGCCCGCACAGGCCTCCGCTCACGTGGCGTTTCCCCTCTGGAATCTTCTAGTCGCGTTGCCCTCTTCGCCACACTGCCCTCCGGCAGTGCCCAAGTCACTCGCTCTGAGCCCCCCTTCCGGGGGTTTGGTGTCTCTCCAGCAGGCCTGTCCGCAGGCCTAGCAGGCTGGCCGGTTGGCTGTCCGAGCACCCTGGCCCAGCCTAACTCTCTAGCCCTGCCCTAGCTCCAGAGAGCATCCTGCTCCCTCGGCAGCCAGGCTCACAGCCTTGCCGCAGGCCTAGCAGGCTGGCCGGTTGGCTGTCCAAGCGTCCTGGCCCAGCCTGACTCTCTAGCCCTGCCCTAGCTCCAGAGAGCGTCCTGCTCCCTCGGCAGCCAGGCTCACACTGCCTTGGCTGAAGCAGCCCTGCCCTTTTATAGCCCCCAGCTGGGCCTTAATTGGCCAATGCCGCCCAGCTGGGCTGAACTCCCCGGGCCTGCTCCAGGCTGGGGTTTGGCTCTTAAGGGGCCAGTACAGGGCAGCTGCCCTGTTACACACCCTCCCCCTTAAATATCTCCGGGGGGGGGGGGGAGGGGGTTTCCCTGCTGCCTGCCCTGTTCCGCAAGCCCCAGCCCCCATCTTGCTATGAGGCGAGGCCACAGTTCCCGGCGTGTCCATATCAAGTCCTCCTCCCGGAGTGAACCCGGGACGGCCCGGCCGGGGGTGAGGGGGGGGGAGGGGGCGCAGGCCCACCCGTCTCTCTGCGCCCTGGCCCAGGGACCCTGAGTGCAGCCGCGTCGCTGCGATTGGCTCAGTCCGGGCCTTGCTGGCCGTGGCGGCTCTCCCGCCTGAGCGATCCCTGGGCCCCTTCTTCTCCCCCCCTTCCCGGGTACCTGTTCCTCTGAGGGCTTGTCGGGCTGTCGCGCTGGCCCAGTCATCCTAGTAGGGTCCGGGTGGCCCACTCCAGGGGTCCAGGGTTGGGTCCTGCGAGGTCCCGCCGGTGGGTCGGCCGCGGCGTTCCAGCACCCATCGGGGATCTAGCTGGTCCAGCCCATCGGGGTCGTCCTCGGGATCCAGGGGTGCTCCGGCCGCTGGTCTGGGCCAGGTCTCCGTGCCCCAGTCTGGGGCATTTCGGCCGGCCTCCAGGACCTCAGCTGGGTGCCGCCCAGCCCGGACCTCGGCCTCCCCGGGCAGGAGTTTGGGGTCTGCCTCCAGCTCCTCCAGCGGCTGGGCCCTGACTGCCCTCTCCTGCCGTCTTCTTATCCTCCCCGCCCCACCCTCTGGGTTCCGGCCAGGTGACGGGGTGGGGTCCGCCTCCGCCCACCCGGGTGTCCTGAGGGGTTCCTCCTCCTCTGGGTCAGTGGGCGGCCAGTCCGCCCTGCTACTTGCCCTCCCCCACAAGTCCAGGTCCCCCACCTCGGGATTGGATCCCGGCTCCTCGGCCAGGCGGGACAATGCGTCCGCATTGGCGTTGGCCTTGCCTGCCCTGTGGCGTATGGAGAACACATAGGGTTGAAGGGCTAAATACCACCTCATGAGGCGGCTATTGGTGTCCCGCATAGTGTGTAGCCACTTTAGCGGGGCATGGTCTGTCCATAGCGTAAACTCCCCCCCTAGCAGGTAGTACCTTAGGGCTTCAACCGCCCATTTGATCGCCAGGGCCTCTCTTTCTATTACGGAGTACTGGCGTTCTCGGGGAAACAGCTTACGGCTGATAAAGACCTCCGGATGCTCTTCTCCATCGACCTCCTGGGAGAGTACGGCGCCCAGCCCAGTGGCGGAGGCGTCTGTCTGTAGACAAAAAGGTTTATCGAAGTCTGGGCTAAGCAAAACGGGCTCGCTACACAGGACTTCTTTAAGTTGTTGAAAGGCCGAGTCACACTCTGTGTCCCACCTCACTCTCTGAGGTTTGTCCTTTGTGAGCAGAGAGGTGAGCGGCGCCGCTATGCTAGCAAATTGGGGAACAAATCGGCGGTAATACCCCGCCAGTCCCAGAAGTTGTCGGACCTTCCTTTTCGTGGTCGGTGTGGGGTAACTTCGTATGGCCTCTACCTTCCCCACCAGGGGCCGGACTAGCCCACGCCCCAAACGATACCCCAGATAGGTGGTCTCTTGCGCGCCGATTTTACACTTTTTGGGGTTGGCCGTGAGACCAGCGTCGCGGAGCGTCCGTAACACGGCCGCCACTTGGTTTATGTGGTCCTCCCAGTCGCGACCATAGATGACCACGTCATCCAGGTAAGCTGCGGCATATTCCAGATGAGGGGCGAGCAGGCGATCCATCATCTGCTGAAAGGTGGCGGGTGCCCCATGGAGGCCGAATGGCATGCGCACGAAGTGGAAGAGCCCGGACGGGGTGGTGAACGCTGTCTTCTCCTGGGACTCCCGATCCAGCGGGATCTGCCAATAGCCCTTGGTCAAGTCGAGGGTTGTTATGAACTTGGCTTTTCCCAGGCGCTCCAGCAGTTCATCCGTCCGGGGCATCGGATAGGCGTCAAACTTCGATATCGCGTTCACCTTTCGAAAGTCGATGCAAAACCTAATGCTTCCATCTGGCTTAGGGACCAACACGACTGGGCTCCTCCACTCACTTCTGGATCGCTCGATCACTCCCAGCTCCAACATGGTGCGAACCTCTTGTTCCACGACGTCGCGCATCCGTCGGGGAAGAGGTCGGTTTCCCTCGCGAACAACCTGTCCGGGCGGGGTTCGGATGGTGTGCGTTATCACCGAGGTTCGGCCCGGACGCGAAGTAAAGGTCCTGGTGAACATTTCGATGAGCACCTGGGCTACCCGCCGTTGGTCCTTAGACAGGGTATCCGCGAGCTGGGGGTATCTCCTCCTCCTTGGCGTCAGGGACCCGGGGACCTAACACGGGCTCCGACGGGTAGGGCGCGACCAACATGCCTTCTCGCCCTTGCCAAGGTTTGAGGAGGTTCACGTGGTAGATTTGGTTTTTCCTTCGCCGGTCTGGCTGATGAATTTCATAGGAAACCGGGCCCACTCGTCGGGAGACCTCATACGGCCCCTGCCAGCGGGCCAGCAATTTTGACTCCTCTGAGGGGAGTAACAGCAACACCCGATCCCCGGGTTCAAACACTCTTTCCTGGGCCCCCCGGTTATACGCTCGCTCCTGCGCTTCCTGGGCCGCCTGTATGTTTTCTTGAGCCAAGGCCCCCACCTGCGTGAGTCTCTCCTGAAGCCGGAGTACGTACTGCAGAAGCCCAACCGAGGAGGAGGGGGTCCGTTCCCAGGTCTCTCTGACCAGATCGAGGACGCCCCGAGGTCGTCTGCCGTACAGGAGCTCGAAGGGGGAAAAAAATCGAGTGGAGGCCTGGGGCACCTCCCGCACCGCCATCAAGAGCAAGGGGATGAGCTGGTCCCAGTGCTTCATGTCCGGTGGCGGAAATCTTCTCAGCATCCCCTTCAGGGTGCGGTTGAACCGCTCTACCAGCCCGTCGGTTTGGGGGTGGTAGACGGAGGTCTGTAGTTTGTGAATACCCAGGAGGTCGCAGACCTGACGCAGCAACCGGGAGGTAAAGTTCGTTCCTTGGTCGGTCAGTAGTTCCCGAGGTAGCCCCACCCAGGCAAAAATCCTCACCAACTCATTCGCGATCGTGCGGGCACGGGTGTTTCGAAGGGGGACGGCCTCAGAGAACGTGGTTGCATAGTCCATGATCGTTAAAATATATCGAAATCCCGCCGCGCTCCGCGGAAAGGGCCCCACTATGTCCAAAGCGATCCTTTCGAAGGGGGTCCCTACCACGGGCAAAGGGACGAGGGGAGCCTTCGGCACCCCGGGGGCTGCAGCGAGCTGGCAGGCTGGACATGACTGGCAATAGTCTTTGACCTCTTTGTACACCCCGGGCCAGAAGAAGCGGGCCAAGACTCGGGCCAGGGTCTTCTCATGCCCGAGGTGCCCGGCGGCCGGAAGGTCGTGCGCCAACCTCAGCACGGTTCGTCGATGGACCCGGGGTACCAACAACTGGGCCTCTTCTTCCTGCGTCTGCGGGTTCCGCCCGACCCGATAGAGCCGGTCGGCTCGTAGCTCAAACCGGGGCCAGTGAGCCGCCCTCTGTGGATCCACCACCGTCCCATCCACACAAGCAAGCTGGACGTAGGCCTCCCGCAGGGTGGGATCCTCCCGCTGGTCACGGGGAAAGTCTGCCGAGTCCAGTGTAATCGGCACGTCCTCCATGTCTGAGCGCCCTGGGTCGGCCGGGCCAGATGCGTCGTGCTTGGTGGGGCCTTCCCGGTCGAGCGACCCCGGCGGTCGGTCTGCCTGGAGTTCCTCCCCTAGGAGTTCCACATGGGGCTCGGTCGGCGCTGGTGAGTCTGTAATGAGAGCTGTAAGCCCTGGCCAGTCGCGACCCAGCACCATAGGGTATGGTAGGTGCGGCACCACGCCCACTCGCATCATTCGGGTGACTCCCCGCACACTCAAGGGGAGCCGGACCTGAGGATAGGTCTTCACATCCCTATGGACGCACCGCAGCTGCATCTCCCCCTCGGGCGCCGCAGTGTCAGGCAGTACGTCGGGGCGGATAAGCGTCTGGCTGCATCCCGAGTCAAGGAGGGCAAACACCGTGGGGTCCCCCGTGGGTCCCCGCGTGGTCAGGGATGGGGAGCTAGCCGGTGGAGTCGGGGCGGCCCCCATACCGGCCTGGTCCTGCTCCGCCACCTCCTGAAGAGCCTGGCGGTACTGGGCATCCAGCTGCTGTACCAGCCTCTGCTGTTGTCGGAGCTGCGCCGCCAATTGTTGGGCTCGCAGCTTCACTGGCGGCGGTCGCCCCTTAGTCAGTCCTTCAGGCATTGCCTCTCCCTCCAAGGCCCTCCCGCCCGAGTTCGCCGAGAGGAGAGGAGGGAACCCCCACAAACTTCTCTCTTTTTGCGTGAGGGTTTTTTTTTTTTTTTTTTTTGGATTAGGGTCCACTGAGGCACCCGCGGAGCCCTTACGTCAGGGCCGGGATCGCGTAGCTTCAAGCACCCACATTCTCCACCATCTGTGAGGGGGTCACTCACCACCGTAGCGGGGGTCTGTCATCTGTCCCCGGAATCAGTCCATTCCGCCCGCACAGGCCTCCGCTCACGTGGCGTTTCCCCTCTGGAATCTTCTAGTCGCGTTGCCCTCTTCGCCACACTGCCCTCCGGCAGTGCCCAAGTCACTCGCTCTGAGCCCCCCTTCCGGGGGTTTGGTGTCTCTCCAGCAGGCCTGTCCGCAGGCCTAGCAGGCTGGCCGGTTGGCTGTCCGAGCACCCTGGCCCAGCCTAACTCTCTAGCCCTGCCCTAGCTCCAGAGAGCATCCTGCTCCCTCGGCAGCCAGGCTCACAGCCTTGCCGCAGGCCTAGCAGGCTGGCCGGTTGGCTGTCCAAGCGTCCTGGCCCAGCCTGACTCTCTAGCCCTGCCCTAGCTCCAGAGAGCGTCCTGCTCCCTCGGCAGCCAGGCTCACACTGCCATGGCTGAAGCAGCCCTGCCCTTTTATAGCCCCCAGCTGGGCCTTAATTGGCCAATGCCGCCCAGCTGGGCTGAACTCCCCGGGCCTGCTCCAGGCTGGGGTTTGGCTCTTAAGGGGCCAGTACAGGGCAGCTGCCCTGTTACATACCCCTACCATCTGACATTTGTGAAGAGAGAACTGACTTGTTTATCCATTTAAATTCTGCTATAACCAAGGAATGAGGACACATCAATTGGCAAACAAACCTGTGTTATGTGCACTTCACTGAACCCTTAATTGTTCTTGAAATTTCTGTTGTTGCAGATACAAAATTTGTATGAAGGATCCTACAAATTAGCAGATATCTGCTTTTGTATCTGCAGGTTTCCACATCTGTGCATGTGGATGCAGATACTCATGGATCATTTTTGCAGATCTGGATACAAATATGTATCTGCGAAGGCTTCTAGTTGCAGGTAGCAGAAGATGGGGAAACATGGTGAGGTGGTGTGAAAAAACTGACCATGCACTTAGCATTTGACCTACAGTCACTAGGTAGAACTTGTTAAATGCCACTGATTGAGTAAAACCATCGTTAATTAACTTGTCTGAAGTATTTTAACATTTTCATTAAGGTTGCTAACTTGGCATTGTAAACATTTTTTCAGTTAACCTATTTTTAACTTTAGTCAGCAGGGGGCATAATTATCCTGTTTTATCAAATGCCATTCACTAACAATCACAAATAATCTTTCTTCAGTGTATTTCCTGAGTGCTTCTATACTGTTATCTTCAATTTGAACAATAATGTGCTCATATATCATTGTTTATATAAAAATATATAATCTATTTATATGCAAAAACATAATTTGTCTTGGTATCTAGCGTAACTTAGTTGCTAATCTTAGTGTTTTGTATATAGTAGAATACCTGGTATCTGAGTACACTTTGTGTGTGGTGATTATCAATCAAAATGTAGTAGCATCATTTTCTCATTTAAGATGAGCAATTTTTAATTGCAGCAAATCTTGGAATGCTTCTTTCTCTATAAAGCAAACTATTGAGTTACTGAATTCGTAAATAAAACTGACTTGTAAATACTGTTTAAAAAGTCTAGTGGGAAAATGTTAGTGCTTCAGTTGTCTAGTTAAGTAGGTGTGATAAGACCTCTTCTGACCCACTTCTTAAACCTTTTTTCATAAATGTTAGAACCAAATCAACAGCAACCATTTACAAAGGGCGGAGCAAGAGGTCATCAATCTAAAAGGAAAGGTGCAATATCTTTCTGCGCAGAACAAAGGACTTCTTGCTCAGCTGAGTGAAGCAAAACGTAAACAAGCAGAGACTGAGTGCAAGGTAACCAACATTGTGAGCGCACAATTCATGTACAAAGTATATATTCACATTCTTCTCTTATTTGCTACAATAGATCTGTATTTTCAGATATCCCCTGTCAGAAGTGGTACTGTGAAGGCTAACTTTTCGGAGTAAAGCCACCCTGTAAATTAAGTCACTCTGTATAAAAGGCTCCAGCTTATACACCAGAGTCAAAATGTAGCTTACGCAGACATATCTGATTGCTTTCATGACAAGGTACAACAAACTTGTTTAACCCGGAGTTAACAGAATCAATATAGCAGTGTGCAGGGTCCTAAGGATAACATTAGAGTGGAAGGGGACATGCCCCCAGGATCAGGGTAGTTGTGACAGTAATCATTGTCCAGTGGAAGTCTGTCTTTCTTTAGAGTATCTACTGTTGATCAGTCAGCAAACAAGAAGGCTGGGTAAAACAGGCTTCTTTGTTATGAGCAATGCATAAAAATAAAATAATGTGATTTGATATTATTGAAATCCCAGATTCAGTTGGCAGTGTTTGTAGTTTTAAAAAGACTATTTTTCTTTCTAAACTGCAACTTTGGTATGGCAATCAGACATAATAAGAAATGGAGTCTTGTGAGTCTCTTATAGTGAATTTCTTGTAAACCCATACTGCAAAATGTTCATTGTTCCTCACCTAAAAATCACATTATTTACACCAAAGTTGCTCCAGATTAAGTGTGTACTTTTTTCTGTCAGAAGCTGAAAACAAAAGGTAACACCATAAACTTTCAGCTGTATATGATTGTGTTCATATACTAAATCAAGTGAACATATGAGTTTTACCTTAGTAAGTGAAAATGGGCTATTTTGACACTTGCATTCCAGTAGTTTCCAGATTAATTGATTCATCCCCGGCAAAGTTGAAGAAAATTCTCAAATAAAACTCATTTAACTGAAGTGTATGCATATAAGAAGAAATAACATGCACCCAAGTGTATGTAAGGCTGTAATTCCATCAAAGGGTTCTGATGACAGTATAAACGAAGAGGGTGAAGCTTGAGTGGTTTATCACAGTCACTAAATCCCTAGAGGTGAAATTACATCCTTATTAATATGTATAGTTTTCTTGCAATATCACACAAACCTATAAATACTGAAATGCATGCATGTTTCACAGTATTCTCTTCAGGATAATGTGGTTGAATTGATTAAGTTCTACACACTAAGCTGAGCTGACCTAACTTTAATAGTCCTAAACTATGAAGTGGTGTGTGTATTCAGCACTCTTAACCAATCTCCTAATTAACTTCATTCTGCAATTGAGGAATTTTTTTCTATTCAGCTTCATTTGATTTTAATTGGAAATGCTTGCCACTTCTCTTAGCTATACTGTGCTCCTCCTCCCCTAGGAAATTCAACAACTCTTGAGAAATGATTTTCATTTTTCCAGTTGTTTACATTGTACTATTGGTAGCCTCTGTTGTTTACAATATGACCTAAAACTAAGTGCAATTGTGTGTAAATGCACAGTGGAATTTAACAAGCCACTGAAAGTTTATTTTTAGGGACCTGTCCACTGAATATTATTTAATTTAATGTCAGATCTTAGTCCCCTTGACTAAAAGCCTCACTTCATTCTGTGGTGATTGGTTTCTGATGCTGAATCAGTTATTGCTTTCCATATTTTTCCTTATTAGGTGTTGACACTTGTTCTATATAATGATGCCATTTCTTAGTGTATAATTAATGCACTTCCCCACTTGTAAATTCTTGTTCTTTGGGGTTTAATACTAATAATCATACCAAGCCCTTTCTAAATATTTGAAAATGTGGTGTATCTGCATTCTTTTCATAAAATGAGAGCACTTTTTGAGTATCCTCTAATCCAGATTGTGAATTAGGCTTGTGTTTATCCTCATCGTGGAATGAGGAGTAACGGTAGTTCGAACTAGGAAGCCTAGTTCGAACTACCTAGTTCGTGCCGCGTGTAGCCGCGCGGCACGGGGTTCGAACCAGCCGGGATTTAAAAATGGCGGCGCCCGTCTTATGCAAATGAAGCCCGGGAAATTCAAATCCCGGGCTTCATTTGCAATTGCGGTATGCCTACATTACCCTCTTATTTCAAAATAGGAGGGTAGTGTAGACATACCCTGAGAGGTATATGAGGCTTCTATCTCAACATGTTTCACAAATGCACATTTATAATGGTCTGAGATCTGTCAAGTTCATATTAACATTGTTAGTCTCAGTTTGGTACAAATACATTGTATTGAGTCTCTTCAGAATTCTGGTGCATTATGTGAACTGTGACTTTGAATGTAAGCTTGAAACAGGCCCAAATCTGAGTTTGTGTAGAATCCAGTACATTGGCATTCATACATATAAGCCTATTTGCAAATTATATTTAATAGACAATCGTGATTAACTTGCTCAAGTAGGACTGTTCTAATGTAATTTTCCCTTTTTTCCCTTGTCCCATCGTAGCTTCCTTTCCTCCATGAGCCTGTCACTTATATAATCTCTTTCCTGCTGTCCTCATATTATTGTCCCAACACCCACTCCTCCCTGATTTGCCTCTTGCTGCTTCTCCTCAATAAAAGCATGCTGTGGTCTCTCCATCCTCAAGAAACAGTCCCTTTACTCCATCTGCCATTCCAACTACTTCATCTCTGCTCCTTTACTCTCTAAACTCCAAGGCACCATATGCTACTGTTGCCTGTAATTCTTCTTTTCTAGCCCTACTTGCACCCACTGTTCCATTGAAATTAATCTCACCAGTATCTGAGTCCTTTTGTGACCAAAATTTCTTGCTCTACCTTATTTTCCTTATAAAACAGATTGCTTGCTCCTTCTTAACATTTTGTCCATCCGTGAGTATTTGCCCTCTCCTAGCTCTTCTACCCTCTGATCAGGTTTTCATTGTTTCTCAGTGGATCTTCCTATTTTATGGGCTGTCACACACAGGATCTTCCTTTGACCAAGTTCTCTTTTTACACATTTTTTGGCTTCTTGCATGATTTTAGCTGCCACTGGTTTGCTGGTAGGTTTGCGAGTTATTTCCTCTTTTAATTCACTTCTTTCAATGTATCCCACATCTCAATGTCTTTCTGATATAATCTTGGATGTTGCACTACCAAATTAAATATTATATAGCCAAAACTGAAATCCGTATCTTTACTGTCCCTACTGTGCCCACTTACCCTTTGATTACTGTTGACAATATAGTCATCTTTCCTACTGCCCATTAACCTAGATATTTGTTAGGCTCCTTCTGCTTTGTCCCACATAAGCAGGCACCATGAAGAGCTTTCTGTAACTCGTTTGAATTTGCCTTTCTTGTCGATATAGCTGAACCTTTTGATCAATTCCTCATCTCCTACCTCACCTAGGCTATGTCTAGACTGCAAGCCTCTTTCGAAAAAAGTGTCTAGACTACAACAAGTACTTTAAAAAAAGCACAGTTTGCATTACATAGTGCCTTTTTTTCAAAAGAGCACTTAAAAAATAAGGCATTATTCCTCATAAAGCAAGATTTTCCGTGGCTGAAAAATCTGCCACATTCTTTCGATTTATGTTCAAAAGAACATGGCAGCAATCTAGATGCAGGGGAAGTTTTTTTGTTTTTGTTTTTAAAGGCCACTTAAAAAACAAACAAACAAACAAAAACCTGTAGTATAGAGACACCCCTAGTGGCTCCTAGGATATCCCTGACAACCTCATACATCCCTACAGCTATTCACAAAACAGCTGCTAGGATCTTCCTTGTCTTTTGTTTTAAACACATCTGTCTCCCCTTTTTAATTACTTCCATTAGCTCCCCCTTTTCCACAGCTTTTAGTTCAGCTTCTTGTATGCTCTTTCAAAACCATTCACAATTTTGTTCCTCTTGTTTCCTGCTCTGCCAGCTATGCCATCCTATGCCTATATCTCCAGCTATTCATATCTTTTTCACACTGCTTTATGTTTGGCATGCCCTTTCTGATCTTTCTATAAGGGCAAACATGCCTTTTTGCATTCCTCCAACACCCACTGTCTCCATGATATTAACTGTAAGTTAGTTAACTAATAATGCATAGTGTGAAGGGAAGTTCGGTGTAGTTATCTTTAAAAATATGCATTATGTGCTTGTTTATATAATCTTGATTGTATCCTTCTTTCTCACACTGTGTATATTTGTTTTTGAGTAGAAGTTAAAGCCTGAGTGGTGGTAAAAGAATACAAGTAACTATTTAAATTGGCATTTTGTAGGAGCAAACATCTTGGAATCAGTTTGTAATAGCAAGTAGCTTCTTACATTTTCTGCTGTGTTTTCTGTTAATTTTAAAACTTAATGCTTTCAGAAAAAGTGAAACTGGCAAGTCCTCCAAGCACTATAATGTTTTCACAGTAGCCTTCCCTTTTGTGGAGAGAGCTAGGATTTGCCTCCCCCTCCTGTTTTTCCAGTAAACACCCAGCATATCCCCAAGGCCTCAGTCTTCCAGATGAGAAATGAACGGGTCTCCCATGTACACAAACTGTTTTCTTTTATTTCCTGAGGGACAGGCATGTATGTTGGCTCTTTGAACCAAGTTAAGAGCTATTAAAATTATAATGTCTGCATGGGTAACCAGAAAAACCTCAAGTCTTCATACAATCTAAATCTGGGAGTTTTCTTAGTAGCACAATTTAGTCATCAAAATAACCCCTTTGGAATACAATGAAAGGTCTTCCATTGTGGTATCAGGGCCTCTAGTTTCTCACAGTCTCTTAAATATTTTCATTTTATACCAACTAATAAAATATAGGTGAGGCCTGCTAAGCATGGTTCTAACAGAAATGCTTTTGAGTCAAAGAAAAGATGGCAGTTTAGGAAATGAAAAGGTACAAGAAATATGTTGCTGTGTCTGGGAATGATAAACATAATAATGTTAGTTTTCAGCACTAGGTATAATGAAGTGTTTAAAGGGTTCATGTGGGGGCTCCATGGCAAGGGGAGAAGAATAAAAGAGGCTGCAGAAAGTCCTCAAGGAGTGTCATGTCTTGGGTCTGAACTGACAGATCTTCATTCTCCAAATGCAAGTTGAAATGTTTCATTGGGCAACCATTCATTAATATTCAAAACCAAACAGGGCTGATCTTTACCTTCATTGTCCTCCATGCAGCATTAAGAGCTGGCCCTCCCTACCATGTGCTTCACAAAGTTGAATGCCCCTGCATGTAAGTTCTTAAGCTGGATACACCTCTCTGAGATCCTCTCCTCTCATCTAAAACTTATTGCATCAGAAATGTATAATATTAGGGTTAATTAAGAGAACTGTGTATCTGAGCAAATGTAAAGTCCTTCAAGTATATACTAAGTCATGCAGTCAGGATAGGAACTATCTTGACTCTCTCACACTCAGTCACACACACAAACCCTAATTTTTCTGGCCTGATCGTCAGGTGGGAATAAAAAACTCCATTGCAATGTTGTTTCCTAGTTGGATGCTATTGCTTTGCAGTTTTTCCTTGAATTTTGCCAAGAATAAGTCATGTTGAGCAAACTTCACTGATCTATGCCATATCATACTGGGAAGAGGCTTCTTAATGAAGGGAGCTACTGTTTATTGACACATTTCCCACTGCTGAAGTGGAACATGCAGCAGGTTCTGAGAAATTAGCTGGTCGATTGTACATAGTAATGTACTGTCTCATGGCAAATAACTGAGGAATGAACAATTAGTGTATTTGTCTCGTTTTTGAATAAGTTGAACATACTTCTCACCTTACGCACTTATTCTGAACACTTCATACTTTATCAAGAATTTTAAATGTCTGTCAGCGTGTTCCTCCTGTTGTCTGATCAGTAGTTCATGGGCTAAATGATGAGTCAGCTTGAACTGTTTGTATTCATCATAGTCAAATTAAAAGGAATCCAGTTACTAGTACTAGTGATGTGAATGGTTAACTGGTTATCTAGTAAGCATCACCCTTAACAGGTGATGCTTACCAATTCCAGTTAATTGGTGGGGCCTGAAGCAGCTCCCACCTGCCATGGGGAGGGAGTTGCTCCAGCCCAGGGAGGGGGTGATGTCTGCCATAGAGAGGGACTGCTCTGGTCATCCAGAGCAGCCCATATCCACAATGGGCCTGGGCACCCTGCAGGTACTTGGTGGGGGCTGTGATGGAGTTGCCCCCCTCTCCTAACTGCACCCCATTTAATCAGTTAATTGATTAAACATAGCCAGTTAATCAATTAAACAGGATTTTACATCTCTAACTAGTACTGTTAGGGCTAAATTCTGCTTTAAGGTAATCTGCTGATCTCCATAGGATTTCGTGGGTGTAACTGGGGGCAGAACAGGACCCTCAGTCTGAATAAAATATGAGGTCAGAGTCAGACAGATGCTATGGTTTTTGTCACTTTGAAAAATACAGCTAACTAATGCAGTAGCACAAATACATAGTTATTGTGAGTGAATTTTGATCATTTTACTGTATCAGAAATAGGGAGGGAGTACAAAGACTAGAAAAATGGCAATCTAGTAACTAAATTTGAAAACTAAAGACAGCAGTTCAATTAAAAATGATATAATAGCCACACAAAAAAGAGAGAGAAAGAAAATGAGTCCACGGAATGTGCTCTAACAGTGATATAGAGGAAGAACTGATGTCCTTTGTGTACAGGATCCAAATAAGGCCAACTTGAAAATTACTTAGAAGCTTCAGAGTGGTTGCCGAGTTAGTCTGTAACAGGAAAAACTTCAAAAACAACAAATAGGCTAGATGCACCTTAAAGACTAACAAAACATGTAGATAGTATGAGCTTTTCGTAATGACTCTTCTGGAATAAAATAACATAAAAATTTAAATGGGATTGACTTTGATACTACCTTTACACAAGAAGTACTGTTACCTAACCAAGTCCTGATAACTAAAAGAGAAAAAGAGCATAGTTATTGGATGATTTCAAATAACTGAAATGTCAAGCATCAAACTATTGAAAGTGTGACAGTCTCCAAATGTAAGCAAACTTATTCTGTAGACTTCTAAAGGTATTTTACATGATATAAATCTAGGGATCTTTGTGGTAAGAATTAACTTCCATTACACACAGTGTTTTAATTGAAAGATTAAACAATCTTAATTTTTTTTTATTAACCTGAAGTTCAGACACTCTGTTGGGATGTATGAATCAGGTGCTTGATTAAAAGGACTTCAGTTCTACTTGTTTATCATTGTTAGATAATCCAGCATGGTGGTACCACGTTGCCAGTTGCCTTATGTGACATGAGTCAGGAGAAAGAGAATGTTTCACAAGAGTCTCTTGTTAGCACTGGAAGAAGGCCAATGTTTTAATTAGTGTAAACTAGGCCTGAATCTCCACAGGAGTAGGCATTTAAGTAGAATTTAGCCGCATTAGGTAGATTTTTCTGAAAAATGAGTCCACATGACCAAACCCATCCTGCCAACTTTAAGGACTGTTAAAAATCAGTTTCAATACTCCTGCTTTTCACAAGGAGTAACAGTAAATTCTACCTTGCATGGTCAACTGTAGGGTAGCATAGATGCAGTGCTTCAAACAGTTGTCTGTTCATGGCCTCCTGATTTTCTTGTCACTCTGACGGGCCCTGGATAGACTCTGGACATACTGCAGCATAAGCAGTAAGATGTTTGCCATGGTTACCACAGCACTTTGCTGCTGAGCGGGGTCCATGCTTGTTTTGCTATGGTGTCAGCTCGGATAACCAGGAAAAAAAGGGGTGCAAAAAGATTTTGCCATTACTTTCAAGCAGAGGAGGTGGGAGGAGATAAGCACATTATGGGGTGCTGGCAACATATACCCAGAACCACCCTGTTCTTATCCCATTGGGTACTGAGAGCCTAACCTAGAACGCAGAGGGGCAACAGGAACTATGGGATAGCTACTCACATTGCATCGCTGTCAAAGTCAATGGTAGCCACTCCAGTGGGGATGCGCTTCATCAAACTCTTGCATGCAGTGGGAACGTGTACCTTCAACTTAAAAAAAAAAAACCCCAAGGCCTAAGCCTTTCACAGCTAGGGGTGTGCTTTACATGCCAACAGGTGAGACAATGGTTTGTGGTGGTGTTGTCCATTCTTTATCAAGCTTCTGAAGTTTAAGAGAAGAATTCACTTGTACTCTTAATCTAGTTCTTTTTCTGGGCGTTAATCTTAAATAAAAGTGTTTAAGCTTTTATTTTCCTCCCTCCCAAAGTAAAGAGTAGAGGAAGGGGGCCAGGGAGGATGATTGACATCTCAAGTTTCTTTTGCTAGGAATAAATTCAGTTATGTCTAGGCTTCAGTGGAACACTCATGGTTGGCCCATGTCAGATGACTTGGGCTTACAGGGCTCAGGCTGTGGGGTTATAAAATGTAGATGTTCAGAGCCTAGGCTCTGGGAGCCTCCTACCCCCCTTCACTAACCCACAATATCAGAGAAAGTTTTCTTGAATTTACAGCTTAGCCCCATTCAACTCTTTTCAGAGCAAGGAAGAAGTGATGGCAGTCAGACTCCGTGAAGCAGACAGCATAGCAGCTGTGGCAGAACTCCAGCAGCACATCGCTGAACTAGAAATCCAGGTAACAAATGACACTTACAAATTCTGTATGCGTAACACAGTATTGTCCCCATCCTTACTGAGCATTATCCCTTTTATTTGCTCCCTTTTCCTTCTCACCCAAGGAAATGTCTATGCTACTGTAATGTCGGGTAATGCTGTACTGTTGAATATTTCCTTTTATAAATAAAAACCTTATGTTCTGTCAAGATATTCTTCTGGTAGGTTAATTACTGCTTCCATGCAGGTTACCTGGAGCCATGCATTTCCTCTTGGCTTCGAATTTGCTTATTTGCCTTTGTTGATTTCATCTAGGTATTGTAAACTACCACTGAATGTTTCAAAGATGGAAACCTTCCTCTTAGATTTAAAAAAAATCTGTTTTAGTTTGATTCCAGTCACCTTTCTTGTTAGGACCAATTCTACTGCCAGTGACCAGATGTGTAGGCGTTGGCCTAAATCCATATTTCAGTAGTGTAAATGCTGTATATTGCTTGATCTTCCTTATAATAGTCCTACTCTCCCTATTTCCTGTCATATATGAATGTGCTTCCTTTAGGTTCCCTTTTCAACTCCCTCACTCCAATCCATACTTCTGGGGCCTGGGGCCTAGTTCCATGGCCTGATGACTTGCGGACTCTAGGGATTATCAGAGACCATTATGTACCCTTTAGATATTTCTCTACTTTCAAAAATCTGACCCTCATTACTTACCTACAACTCTCCTATTTTAACTCTGTTGTATCATTTTTGATTGTCCTTCTTGCATCTTCTCATATGTGAACCTCACCCTTTAATCTCTGTCCTAACTGGGACATCTTTCTTCCCTCTGAGTTGCTGACACAGCTCCAGTCAAGAGCTTCCTCTTGCCTACTCACCAGAGTGCTGAGGGAATCCAAACACTGAGCCCCTTGATGTTCTAAGCCTCCAAAGTTGGAACAGAGTCCAGGCACTGCTCTTGTCCTGGCATCTCTACACCCATTCTCTTGACTCTGAACCCTCTGTTTAGTATGCCTCTCCTGAGAGCAGTGACCACACGCCGCTCCGCCCAGTCCCTGGAACTAGTGCTAAGTCCTCAAACTCTCCTCTTTACTGCCCAGCTTAACAACTCTTCAAAAACTCCAGCCGGTGGTGGTGTGAGTCCACAGTTTACTACTCCCTGGAATCTGTGGTAGGCACAATGCATGAAATTCACTGATAATTTGCACAGTGTTCTAAAACCATTTTTTAAATTTAATTGCATGATAGACATTGATCTAGTTAAATAAAAAAAAGTATGTGTATTTCCCTGCCTGAGTTTCCTCAGTAAACTCCAAAGTATACTTTGGGATGGGGGTGAAGAGGAGGAGTCCAGGCTTGTGTTCTGAAGTTTTGCTGTCTTCTTCCAGTTCACCTTCTCTGGCTTTGATTGAATCTGTCATCCCTCTTCCTTTGTGCAGATCTCTTCCCATGAATTCTTTTTAAACTCCCTTGTTACCCCTGTGTCATTCAGCTGGTAATTTTCCACTTTTTCCACTTCTGCCATCCCTGCAAGCAAGTTGGAGAAATAGCTAGTTTCAGGTGTTTCCGTATGGATAGATAACAATTCTTATCTAACAAGTCACTATTGTCCCTGAGCTGGTAGAGAAGTGACACTTCTCTGCCAGCCCATAGTGGTCCCATATTTACTAAGAGGCATCGATGTTGCAGTTCTGTAGCACCAACTTCATAATATCAGCCAGAATTTCTAGTTAGAGACAGACTTCCCAAATTGTCCCAGTTGTGTCTATGGAAATGTTGCCTTCAAAACCTTTGTCTAATTTATTGTGGCAAAACTTTTCTCTTTCTTAGCTCTCTCAACTATTGTAGCTTTTCCGTTCCCCTTAGCAATACTTATATAATCCAAACTTTTCCTTTTTGAAGTCCCAACCTATTCCTTTGCTGCACCCTGGACATGTTGTAAGAATGAGAAAGTTATACAGCATCTGTTAATTTTCTTTGCAATGCTGACACCAACTTTATAGGCTGTCTTGTACAAATAACATTAACAGAGCCTTTTTATAAAGCGTCCTTTACCATGAATATTTTCCTCAAGCACAGCAGGCACAAAAATGATTGAAAGATAGAGCAATCATCTGTTTTATCATATTGAGCTTAGATATTGTAGTGATAGGTGCCTTTTGAAATGCATAGATAAGTAAAATGAGTATTGGGAAGGAATTGCTTATCTCTGAAGCAAGATAGCAAGAAAATAGCTGAGTTTTGGCCAATCTCTTCTCATACGTACTTTTCATATGTAGTACTGTAAACGTTTTATTTAAAAAGCAGGTAAAACCACAGTACTCTTAGTTAATGGATTTTAAGGACAGAAGGCACCTTTGGATCATTGACATGAGTTGCATGTAGTTGTACAACCCCTCTCCAGGCTGCATACAGAAACAAAACGGGGCATCTTTTGTGCAGCATGACCTCCCCTGTACAATGCACTGGGGTCATGTTGCATGGAGAATGCCATTTTGTAAAGCAGGTCTGCTGCACAGTTGCATGCATTGAGCAATTGGCCAGTTGGACTAGTTTGCCTCCTGTCAGGGTGTACAATTTCACCATTACCCCTGTATTCAGCCCAATAAGTTGTGTTTGACTAAAGCAGATCTTCCAGAAAGGCATCTGGTCTTAATCTGAGGACTTTAGGTGTTGGAGAATTCAGCACTTCCCTTGTTAGGTTGTCAAACATTAAAACATATACTTCAACAGCATAATCAAGTCACTTTTCAATTTATTTTTGCAAGGATAAAGAGATTGAGCTCTCTAAGCCTCATTGTAGGCATGTTCTCCAGCCCACAGACCATTTTTCTGGCTCTTCTCTGTACCCTCTCGAATTTTTCAGGATCCTCTAAAAATATGGACACAGAACTATATGCAGAGTCCTAGTATACATTGTCACTACTCATTATTCCTATTTATGCATCCAGTGATCACAGGAGTCATTTTTGCAACAGCATCACAATAAGAATTGATGTTAAGTTGTTTGTCCCCTATCATCCTCAGTTATTTTCATTCTCTGCTTTTCCAGGTTATTTATCTATTCTGGAGGAATGGCCTACATTCTTTGTTCCTACCTGAGCCACTTTGCATTGTGCTGTATTAAAATACTTGTTAAATATGACCTTGTTTTAGTGGGCCTACTTGATGTCTGTTGTTAGAGTTCAATGAGATGCATTCACTTTTTTCCAAAATAAGTGAATGTTGTCCTCTGCTTATAATTTATTTATGGTATTAAATCATTCAGTCATGGCTGACTTTTAGAGTTGCTAATATTTCAAGTTTCAGAACACCTTAAGCAAAAAAAAACAATAAAAAAATAGAATAGTAATGGAGAATAAATGATTATTTTTTCCTCTAGTGAACTGTGCCTGTATGAAGTTGAAGATCTGTAGTCTTTATAATATGTAAACCTTTCATTACCATTATTAAGGTTGCAAAGTCAAGCATTCAAAAGTTAGGAAATGTCAGAATTAAGATTGCACACTAACGATGTAAAATCCCGTTTAATCTGTTAAATGTTAGGTTTAACAAATTAAGCAAGATCCTGGGTGGGGATGGCTCCATCTTACCTGGACCAGCCCTCAGTCAGCATGGCTGCCACTTTCAGGAACCGCTCCCAAGTGCCAGTCAATAGTTACTAGTTAAGCATCACCTAGTAAGGGTGATGCTTACTGGGTAACTGGTTATCTGTTGACATCTCTGTTGCATGCACAGTCTTAATTTGGCCTGTTTATGCATATGTATGATGATGCAATCTCTGACTACATTCTTACATACTGTTTTATATCTTAACTTTCCAGTGCTTGATTTTACAACCTTAATGTTCTTTCAATGTAGCTTGTGTATAATTTCCTAGCCTTGGGCGAAAAAAGCAAATAGGAAGAGACAGATTCAATCGTGGCATCATATTAACACCTACATGGTACATCAGCAGAGTAGGACCCTTTAGATCTGCCACTCAGACCAAACTAGACTAGCACTAGAGGATGACAAGACATGACTAACAGGGGTGCCATTTCCGATTTTTCAGGGGAGGGGAGCTTTGCATACTGTAATGGGGGGAGGGAGGGGAAAGAAGAGTGAGAGCACAGAGGAGGTGGACTGAGGTCAGAGGCTTCAGCAGCGTTACTGAGCATGCTCAGTACAAGCCATGAACCAAATGGGGTGGGGATCCAACCCCATCTGCCCTCCCCCAGCAGATCCTCATTATGCAGGGCTACTAAGGCACTGGAAAACTCTATTTTTTTTTTTTTGGCAGACAACTTAGCAATTAGTTGACAGGAGCACTGTATCTAATTCCTATCTAAAAGACAATTAAATATTAGACCCACTCAGCTAGGATATTCTGACATCTTGTGGTGAGTAACTTAAGGGACACCGGTTAGCTTAAAAATTGTAATATATATTCTTACTTTGTAACTCTGGAGAAAGACAGACCCCATCAGGACTCCTGGCCACTCTGAGCTCCAGGAGGAAGGGAAGGTTGGGTCTAGTTGGTTACAGCAGGGGGCAGATACATGTCAGCTTTATATAAGAACATCAGAATGGCCATACTGGGTCAGACCAATGGTCCTTCTAGCCTTGTATCCTGTCTTCCAAGAGTGGCCAATGCCAGGGGTTTCAGAAGGAATAAATAGAAGAGGCAATCATCATGATCCATCCCTTGTTGCCTATTTTGTTTTAAATCTGCTGCCTATAAATTTAATTGGGTCAGTTTCTTGTATTATGTTAGTGAAGGAATGAACAACATTTCCTTATTATATTTTTCCAAACCATTCATGATTTTCTAGATCTTTAAGATATCCCCCCCTACCCTTTAGTTATTTCTTTTCCAAGCTGACAAATCACAGTGTTGTTTATTTCTCCTCATATGGAAGCTGTTCCTTACCCCTAACCATTTCTGTTGCCCTTTCTGTACCTGTTCCCAAATACAATATATAGTTTTTAGATGGGGTGACCAGATCTGTATGCAGCAGGGGTCGGCAACCAAAAAACCAAAAAACCAAACTACATAAAAAATTCAGAACAAATTGTCAGCAAAGAGCTAGTACAAGATGCCCATTTCCCTGACTAAAAATATATAGCTTAATATTACTAATAATTGACAAGATTAATAATAGTATAAATGAAACATTATATTCAAGGACTTTAATGGGACTTCTGTTACTGCACATTTCTTTACATCATAACTGGTCAAATTCAGCTTCATACATGCATTCAGGGAATCATCCGTCAATCTGGAGCGCAAATTACCTTTGTGATACAAATGAGAAAGAGCCTGCTTACACATATAGGAGGAGTCAAACACTGAAAGTAAGGCCAAGGTCGCATTCTGCATGGTGGTGTATGTGACAGGAAGTTTTTTCCAAGTTTGTAGATTCAGATTATCATTGTGCTCCAATTTCTTCATGTCAGTCCAGTTCTGCAGTTTTGCCAGTTCTGTGTGTTGTCAAGCAAGGCATTCTAAATCAGAATTCATATTAACGAATTTTTCCACCTGGATATCTGACTCCTTGATATCTGCTATTTCCATTTCCAAATTGCTGACTGAGACGCCTGGAATGACTGTCAAATCCAGTTCTTCAATGGACACTTTATGTGGACGAATCATAAACTTAAACAGAGCACAGTGTTTGTTTGCAAAAGTCAGCAAAATGAGACTTGAATGCCATCAGGAGCTCAAACAAACTTAGCAAGCTGCTGCAAATCAAGGCTGTTATTTGGATTCTGTTTCTGATCCAAATCATGAAACAGTCTTAATCTTTCAAAATGTGCCAGTCTTCCCATCTCAATATCTTTGAAGAAGACAGTTAATTTTGACTCAAATCCAAACACTGCCTGCTGCAGAATCAGAACTGTATTTCCTTGGCCTTGTAGCTTAAAGATCAATTTGTTCAAATAACCGGTAAAGTTGAAGCTAGAGTAAAACTTGAGCAACCAGTCAGTCTGAAAGCTCAGTGTGTTTGACCTCTTCCTATCCAAAAATTACTTTTACCTGGCTCCTCATCCCATTCTCTTTCACATCAATTTTCTTGCCTAGTAATTCCTAATATTACTTCTCCATACTCCTCATCCCAGTGTGCTCAGCTAGCCATCCCAGTCGCCTCACTCCTTGTCTCTAGTCACCTTGGCTAGCTAACTTGGTTAACTGCTTAGCAAGCAACTGCAGACCTCTCCTGCCCACCTCCAGGCTTTTTATCTGATTTGTTTTCTTGCCTCCACTTGCTCCTTGTTCCAGTCTACCTAGCCATTCCAAACGTTCATCCTAGCTCATTGTCAAATCTCAGGTTGCTCCGCCAAACTATTTCCAAATTCTAGTCTTTTTGCCCTGCTTGTTTCTTTTTTGTCCCAGCTTCCTCCCTCAGGCTCAATGTGCTAATCTATTCCCCCATAATATCTTAGGTCTGGCTTTTTGTTCCGTATCTGTTTGAGACAAGTGACTTCCTCTTCCACACTGCCTGGGTACCAGAAGAAGGGTCACAGGGAAGACAGGCCACCAGCTGTCAGTTCTGGTGCCTGGATCGGATTCAGTTTCAATGTCTGGCCATTTGTTCTGTGTGGATGATGCACATAGTGTGGTTTAGTATGAGTGGCTGTGAGGGAATGGAGAATGCTCAGTGAAGCTGGAATCCTCTGAGATATTTGATGTGAACCTCTAGTGAATCTCCCTTGCACGTATATGGTCTGCAGGTTTTTTCGAAGTCTGATACATTGGCCTAATCTGAGCAGATTTTCACAAGGATGATAAGACACATTCCTGACACACAAGCTACTCCCTGTCAAGCTACAAATCCTTGCTGTTTGGTGGTTTTGCTTTAGAGCTTTGAAGGCCTCCAGAATTATAGCACTGGAAAATCTGGCATTTCTCTCTACTCTTATCCTTAGCTGCTGAACTGTTTTGGCTGAAAAATTTCCAGAATTTTCCAGTCTGAGGCAGGCACCCATTTAGAAAATTTCATTCCAAATAGCTGATGTCTATTTTTTAAGCATATGAAAACAGGGCCTTACAATGAGAAGTGTCAGGTAGCCTCAATGCTAAGCAATGCTGTTGCCCCACTTGTAAGAGAGGGATGCAAATTCTCTGTGGAGGAGGATCTGCCTCTGTGTCCTTTTCAGATTGTTCTGTTGCATGGTCATTTACATCTTTGTGATAACTGCTCTGACCTAGCCCAGGGCTGTAAAAGGGTCCTTCAGGTTGACTCGCTTTGAAATACAAGTAGTAATGTCTTTAAATGCACTCTGTGGAACTGGCATTTATAGAATGTCTGTGTCTCACTCTAAAGCTAAGAGATTACACTTGGAGCATCACAAATGGCTACACTTGTGGCAGTGTTGTAGCATTGATAAATGTGTCGGGGAAGTCAAATTACCACATGTCCTTCCTTTTGAGGGGGAGGGTTGCTTTTCTAAGAAGTTGTAGGGATTAAGTGTCAACCAACATAGGCCATACTCAGGTTTAATCTAAATCATGCAGTTTTCTGTGAAATTTTTCATGGGTGAAGTGCAAGACACTTGGTGTTTAAATTTATGATGCATACGAAGTATCATTACACCCACACAAACACTGATCTGACTACATACACAGATGCTAAATTTAAATCACTGTTTTGGATCACTTTTAGTTTAGGTTAAATACAATGGTAGATAAAAGGAAACACATAAATCTAACAGTTAATAATGGATCTAATTGTCTAACAGCAGCTTTTTCCATGCAATATAAAATAATTTCATAATAATTAACAAATTATTGTTGATACATTGAATGCCATTCTTTCCCTGATCATTCAAGGCATTCAGCTCTTAATCTTGGTAGGTTTTGAGAGGTTTAGTCTGAGTGAACGTGCCAAATATAATCCATTCCACAGAGATTCTGGAGCCAAAGACCTAAAAACCTGTTCCTTGTTTCATGTCTGCGTAATTCAGAGTACTCAATTTTTAAAGAGAACTGAAAACAAATATAAATTTTAGCCCCTGACCAATAGTGAACTTAAATCCAAGAAATGATTAAAAAGGCAAACCAACAAAGTTCATACCAGTAAATAAATGACTTTGTCACCTTGCTACTCTTCTTACCTCTGCTTCCCCTCTTGTGTTTGACATCCACTTGTTAGTTTAAATTTAGATAATGATTTCTTCCCTTAAGACTTTATAAACTATTTTGCGAGGTATCTAAAGGTGCTTCTGAGATTAAGGTTTGAGTCGGAGTTTTAAAAAATTAGTGGTCAGAACCCATTCCTATGTCTTTGGATAATGTGTAACATAGTTTCCTCCTGGCTCACTTCACTCAGTTCAGATACTTTGTATCTACCCTGATCTATGTGAAAACAATTGAGAACAGTTGTAAAGGAAGCCCATGATTGTACTAGCTCTCCTCTGCAGTCTAAACGTGTAACGTCGTTTCTCTAGAATTAAGCCTTTCTGTGACCTCTGTTTAACAACTTTTCCAAGTACTGACTTAAAATAAATAAATTGTTTCCATCTTTTTCAAATTACAGGAAACTTTTTTATTCTTATCAATAGCGGTGCATGCTTTTTGTGATGTGTGTTTTGAAAGTCTAGAATGAGTCACCCTGAAGTCACTGAAAGGCCACTCATCACCACATTTACCCTTCTGAATAAACTTCATTTACATTTTCTAATGCAAAGTATCTTCAACCATACAGCAAGAGTTTAAAAAGCTCGGGCAGTGACTGTGAAAGTCAGGATGAGACAGATTAGAACTGTCTACATAGCAGTAAATCAGTAAAAACATTTAGAAGGCCTTTCCTTTTTGGCTTCTATTGATCCAATTATTTCTGAATGACCTGAGGAATGGTAGTGTTCTGATCATGTCAGGTAGCAATGTAAACCATTTTCCCCTTAAACTTCTATATTTGAAATGTGCAAAAAAGGAAACATTCTTATTCTCTTCAAGGGGGGGTGTCTGCATATTTCTACTTGTGCAGTGCACACATTGCATCCTGGTGGCCTTGACAATTGCAGAGCCTTCTGAAAAATAATATTTTGTGACTGCCCAGGTATCCTTTTATGGCAACAATACCTAGGCCTAAGATTAAAAGGGTCTGTGTGGTCACATGTGTCTCACTTGCTTTCTTTCCATGGTTAGCTGTTGTTATCGGATGCTTCCAAGTTCAGAGTAATTTTCAGAGTTCACTTTTTCTAAAACAAGGTAACAAAAAAAGTATTAGATAGCTTCGCACTATTGAGCACAGTTTTTGTTTGTACCAGGTTCCCTCTATCTTGATCATGGCCTTTTAATGGGTCCAGAGATGGAGATATGAGTACATGTAAGTGGCCTACATCATGCTCTTGTATTCTTTTCTTCCTGGCTCTGCATTCCTGTTCTGCCTGGAGGAAACCCACTTGCTGGATTCTTGCTTGTGGCGCAGAATATCTCCACACCTTGAATCCTCTCTAATAGGTAGTGGGGTCTGTGTGCCTATTCCACCATCCTGCTCTCAGGATCCAATATAAGATTTGTCACTTGCCCTGGGAAAGGACAAAGAAAGGCACCTTCAACTTGAAAGACAAGCAGGTCAGTGATGAAATATATAACCTTTCAGATATGAAACCCAGGCTAAGTCTTGGGTGGGCACAGAGTCTTCATCAGCACTTCTTGAGAAGTGAGCTTTCCAGTATCAGAACTTCGTGCTGAGGCAGAATCCAGCTTTTAAGGAGACCATCAGTGTTGGGTTTCAATATACAAAGAAACCTGGTGTGGATTAAACTATGGTAATTTCAAAGTGGGGTGTGAGAGAGAAAAGAATTCAGAAAGTGAGCACTAAGAACACTATTCCAGTAGTCTCACTTTAGATCGCTGAGCCTCCAGGCCTACGTCCTCCATTATCTGTAGGGTGGCAATGCTACAGATACTCTCCCATAGGGTTGCCAGGTGTCCGGTATTGACCCAGACAGTCCGGTATTTTTGCCTCCTGTCTAGTTAAAAAAAAAAAAAATTCAGAAAATGCTGGACACCTGGCAATCCTACGACACACTTAGCAACTGGGCCCAGCCCCAAACACCCCCCCCCCCCAGGCACACCAGGTCCCCCAACTCCCCCCTCCCTCCCGCTTACCTGGTTCCACAGGCAAGCTGCTTTCTGGCTCCAATAAAGAAAACAAGATGGCCACCAGCAAAAAGCCTAAAGACTTTTTTTTTAAAGGGGCCATGCTGTTTTAATGCAGTTTGTTTATTTATTTATTTATTTATTTATTGCTTAACTCTTGGGGTCTTTTTTTTTCCTCTCAACAACTTTAATCCCCCCCCCTTTTTTTTCCTCAACAGAATTTTTTCCCCAGTGGTTTGGGGTTTTTTGAGGGGGAAGGGTGTTCAATATTTTTGCTTAAACTATCTGGCAACCCTACTCTCACATTGTAGAGTAGGTTGACCTGCTGGCTATTTACACTGAACTAAACACAGAGCCTGTTATCTGCTCCAATCAAATCTGGCCAAAGCGCATCAGATATCCTCTGGAGCCGGAGATCCATTCACACAGGGATTTACAGTATTGGTTCATCTTTCCAAGAATTGGAATGTTATAATAGGCATATTTTTCCTCCTCCTTAGACTTCCTTAATGGAACTCTGTGTTTAGTGGAAGGAATTGTGGTGGCTGAGACCTCTTGGCTTTCCTGTAATATTGACTCTTGACATTCAGTGTTGTAAGAGGATGCTTGTTGCAATACCTTTCTAGACTTCTACCAGATCAGCAGCACCAGGAAGTGTTGGGGGTTGCATCCTACCAGTGTGAACATGCAGAGGCAACACTCTTGAGAAACTTAGGATTATGAATAGTTTTTTGTGGGAAGGGGATTCATTCATTGGCGTTCAGCTATCCTTGCGATACAAGATAGGTGTAGTTTGACATTTGAGTATGCGTTCTGATCTGAAAACACTACTGAAATTCTAAAATGCTTAGGCGTAATTATTTTCTTAACCACTGTCCTGATAACATGCATATTGCCTGTCAAAATTGTTTGCTGCTTGTCTTTTTTGGAAATTTTAGTCTTCAGTTGTCTTATAAATGAATAGTGTTTAAAATAACACTCATTACTTGCCTAGAGACCAGATACTCTGCTTTGTGTCATGACCTCCACTAACACCACAGATTTTCTGTAATAGTGCTCCCAAAGAAAAACCCACATCCTATGTATAACCTTAGATTTTTTTAGACCTATATGTAAAGAGAGATTACTAATTGCTTCTGTTATTTCCTTTAATGGTGTGATCTCTGCCTTACACAGACTAAGATTCCATTTAGAATTCACAAGTTCAATTCTGAAACAGTCCTGTACTGAAGAAAAGATAGTGTTTGTTAGATAAAACTAGCAGCTCTTAAAAATAAAACACTTAAAAAGAAGATGCTTAGCACTTAATACTGTGGCTTTATTTCAGAACAGAGCTATGGGAAGCTGAACTGAGAGCTGTGAGTAGTGGTATTTTTAGCATCAGGCAAGATGGTGGATGGAGAATGTTCTCTTCCAGCTGCTTCATAGCTGGTAATAGGTTCTGAAGGAAGCCTCATCAAAACCTCCTTGGCCACAAATATTGCAACAACAGTATAGGAATTTAGGGCAGGGACTTAAAAAGAAAGGCAACAAAGAACCCAGAGGACTACTTCTGCCAGGAGGTATAGAGTTGGTTCTGTCGCATTTTAAGGTATATTTAAAAATAAAGTTTTCTAAACTAAATTGGAAATAAATAATACGATTGGTAAGCACAGTATTTTTATATTTTGCGATCTGTGCCCCAAAAGGGAGCTTGTTTAAAATATTTTCCATTATGCTGCTCTCTCTCGACAAATCATAAATGCTTTTTAGTAGGTCAGGAAATTTAAAGCATCTACTATTTGGTTAACTGGCAGTTTGGGAAAGTGGGATAAGCACAAGGGATGTAAGCGACTAATTGACTAGTTAACTATCCGGTAATCAAAAGCTTATCAGATAGTTGATACACTAGTCTACTATTCACTCCCCCCTCCTCCCCCAGTTCCCTCCCGCTCCATGGGAGGGGGCGGGGGCTCCACGTGGTGTTTCAATCTTTGCAATGTACATTTCAAAACTGGAATGCTGTGCAGCACTTTCACCTTTGAAATGTAGCAACAGCTGGGAGGCCTCTTGCTACATTTGAAAGGCAAGGGTTCTCTTATCAACTAATCAAATAGTTGATGGAAATTCCATCGACTGTTTGATTAGTTGATTAATTTTAATATCCCTAATAAGCACATTAGCTTGGATATTTCTTCTAGCCCAATTAGTGAAGTAGCTAACAACACACTGAGAGCAGGAAAGAAGCCAAAGGAAGTTAGAGATCCAGCTCATTTAAATTTAGTTCTTTCTTATCTATCTTTTTGAAAATGACATTCTAAATGGCTTTATCTAGGTTTCAGAGTTAACACCATTGAGATAATGCTGTCAACCTCTTTTAGCTTTGTGCAGTCACATGGAGACAATTTGTCCCCTTTTCACATTTCAAAATTATTCTTTACAGCAGTGGTTCCAACCTTTTTTAATGCTGCGGACTGGCAAACCCATTTGCTAAAATTTTGGCAGACAGGCAACATTTTATTTGCATATTGATTATGCAAGTAAAATATTGCCTGTCCACCTAGCCCCAGCCCAGCTCCTTGCTCATCAATGCCTAACATCCTTTGAACCTAACCCCTACAGCCCATATCCTCTGACCCTTTAACCTCTGACCCCTACAGCCGATGCCAATACCCTCTTGCCTGTGACCCCCACAATGCTCTTAGTCAACATCCCTTTGCTCCAACCCCACCCTCGCACTCCCCAGAGCAAAGCTGTCCCCAAGCAGTGTGGTTGTTACTACCATGCGGATAGAGGGATCAGCCATTGGTGGGGGGAGGGAGCACAGAGCCCCAGCCACGCCGCATCTTACTTGGGTGGAAGGTGGGAGGGAGGCACCTCCTGATGCCACCTCAGCCCCAGCGCTATTGCCAGCAAAATTGGCTGCGCCAAGGTGGGGGGGAGCACAGGGCCTTGGCTGGGCCACCATTACCAGGGTGGGAGGAGGGATGGAGGCGCCTCCTGCTCTGCAGCATCCTGCTGTTGCCTCAGTCCCAGCACTGCCACTGAGCAAAATCAGCCACCATGGCTGCTGAAGCTGATCTGCTGAAAACAGCTGGCTTCAATTTCGGTGGCAGCCAGCAGTGCGTGGACCAGCACCAGACCAGAACCGATGCTTTATAGACATAGGGCTATAAAAATGTAACTTTAAGTACTACAACAAAAACCCACAGCCAGACAGTCGCTGAATATGTGTATAGGGTCTTGCTGGTGGTGAAGGCAACCAGATCCCTTTTATATCATTACAGATTTATAGAAGACCTTTGTCTGCTGTCTAGGCCAGGTATTTCAAACTCATGCCCTGGGGGCCATCTGCAGCCCGAGCAGTTCCTCAGTCTAGGCTACATGCAGCTGATGGCCCTGGGGGAAGGGTCAGCCCCTACTCTGCCTCCGGGCTTAACTCAAAGCTTAACTCAAAAGTCAGGGCTTAACTCAAAATAAGCTACACAAATTGAGCTACTTTAATTGCATAGCTTATTTTGAAATAATAGGGAGTGTCTAGCACTCTTCCTCCAACTTCCCTTATTCCTCGTACAATAAGGGTTACAGGAGTCCGACTAAGAAGTCTTCTAGCTTGGCAGTATTTTGAACCTATTTCGAAATAACTTAGTCCATGTCTTAACAGCAGGCAGTTATTTCAAAGTAGTGTTGCAGTATAGACGTACCCTAAGACTATGTCTACACTGCAGGCTTCTTGTACGAGAACCATTTTGCGCAATAGTTCATGTGCAAAAGGTCTTACAAGAGTGCGTCCACGCTGCCATGTGCTTTTGAGCAAGAGCGTCCGTGGCGGTGTGGACACTCTCTTGCGTAAGAAAGCTCTGATGGCCATTTTAGACATAGGACTTTCCTGTGCAAGAAACCCCTGTTGCCTGTCTACACTGCCTTCTTGCGGAAGAGCTCTTGCCTGCAGTGTAGACATAGCCGTTGTTTACTCCTTCATATAACACATTTTAAACCTGCTGCCTATTAATTTCATTGGTTGACCCCTATTTCATGTAAATACTTCACACAACACATAGTCAACCTCTGGAACTCCTTGCCAAGGGACATTGTGAAGATTAAAAGCATAATGAGCCTCAAAAGAGAATTAAGAAATTCATGGAGGATAAATCCCCAGGTCATTTGCCTGGGGAGCACAGAGTGGTGGGTTCAAATCCTGCCAACCCTGACTAGACAGCCAACACAGGCTTTGGAAGGCACGATAAGGGACCTGCTGAAGGTAGGGAGATGGAGTGGGATCTCCAGTGAACTCAGGGATAGGGCATCAGCTTCTGCAGCACAGAGATGCAATCCAATGCTCTCTGTCCCTGAACCTCTGACTGTTAGAAATGGTGACTGCCCTATTCTGTTTATTCCCCTTGAAGCATCTGGCATTGGCCATTGTTGGAGAGGATAGTGGACGAGGTGAGCCATTGGCCTGACCCAGTATTATGGCCATTCTTTTTGTTCTCACCATTTAAAACAGCATACGTTTTGTGTGTTTTGGCCTTAGAAGACTTCTCAAATGCAAGCATACTAACAAGCATAACTTCAGCAACAGAACCTCTTCATGTGTTCTGTTTTTTCATATCCTAAACTAACAAAAGTGTTCCTTATTTCTTTGGTCTTACTAAGTGCTCCTCTGAAATCAGAAGGTTGGCTGCTATTCGTATCACAACTTCAGAGGAGATGCACCAATTTAAATCTCTATTTGAAAATCTTATCGAGGAACTGTTTATTTTGAAAGACATTGAGTGCAGGGGACTTACACCATTCTTGAGCATCCTATACTAACGGATGAGAACAGGTGTTACTCGGCTCTTGTTCTTAGCACTGTAAGCCACCACGCTTTTGCTGTCCTCGTTTCCTTCAGTGTTCTAGCTTTCTTTGGATGTCAGTAGTTGAACCACCATCAATCACTGCAGATTCCCATGTCAGAGGGTGTGGCAGGGGAAAGGGCTGCATCCAGTCGAACTTAGACTCTGACCTATTCCTTTCTCCTGGAGGCTAGAAGCCTTCTCTTTTCCTAGCACAATATACCCAATTGGCTTTTAGGCACTATCCAGTCTCCAAAGTGTTACATGCTTGGACACTAATCAGGTGTCTCACCTCATACTGCTGGAGTGGGCTGAAGGTTGGCAGTAGTAGCTCAGGGAGAGTTTGACGTACCAGAGAGGGAAAGGCAGAGGTAAGCAGTGCAAACTGCTGGGTGAGTTCCTTCTCACCAGTCCCTCCCCCCCCCCCCCCCCCCCACAAGAGCCAGAGACTGCTACAGTCATTTTCTCCACCCAGGCTATGTCGACACTACAGAGTTTTTTGGGCAAAACGGCCATTTTCCCGGAGAAACTTCACTTACATCCACACTGCAATCGCATTCTTAAAAAAAAAAAAATCAAAAGAACGGAGGATTTTTCCAACATTGATAAACCTCTTTCTACAAGGAAGCAGCCTTTTTCTGAAAGAGCTCTTTTGGAAAAAGGCATGTGTAGACAGGGAAGAGAGAGTTCTTTTGAAAGAAGAGGAAAGAGGAAAAAGCTCAGGTGCCGCGGTGGCCACTCCTGTCCACAGTAATCATAGCTGAAATGCAAGATACAGTGTGCACGCTATCTTTTGAAAAAGCAGATCACTTTTTTGATGTGCTTTGGCAGTGTGGATGCTCTTTCAGGAGAGGTTTTTTGTTTTTGTTTTTGTTTTTGTTTTTTGGAAGATCTCTTCTGGAAAAGCTTCTTCCGAAAAAAGCCTGCAGTATAGATGTAGCCCCAGAGTCCTCTTCTCCCTGTGAATTGCTGTGGTAGCAGCTTAGGTCTCCAGTCCTGATGTAGATGGGAGCACCTTACTGAAGCTGTGATGGCTCCTGGCATCTATCTTCAGGTACTTGACTCTTATGGGGTAGATTATGCCTTAGGGGGCTGGGGCTGGAGGCTGGACTAATTGGTATGGAGTAGGTAAGGCTGTGCATTCTTTTCTTCCCTGCTTGTAGCAGATAGGGGCAGCAGTAGTCATGCATTTGCTGGTTTCTGTAAAGCAACGTCCTTCAACAGGGGCATGCAGCCTCATGATGGCAGTCTGTTTCTTCAGGCACACGGTGACATCATTATATAGTCCTCCCCCCATTCCCTCCATAAAAAACCTAGGCCCCAGGCCAGTTTGAGCCTAGTGCTTAATCCAGATCTGTTTCTGGTAACTAATTAAGGAGGATACACAAGTAAACACAGGCATCAAATCCTTGTAATAGATTTAAGTTGTGGATTGTGGGGGGAAATAACCTACATATCAAATTTCATGAAATGTTACTATCTGGAGTCTAACTTGGTTTCAATTCCATTCAGTACTTGTTATAGCTCCACTTTTTTTTTCAGTTCCTGTCCATTTCCATGTCATTTTCAACCTCATCAGTTCCCTATCCCTCTATTTCAGTTCAGTATTAATTCAGGTCCCTAGTACAGCTACCACTTCTCAAACAATACATTTTCAGCATGTCTGGGAACTAAATAGAAAGATCAGTATTAAAGGCTAGACTGGAATTATGTCCCCAAAATAAGGTCTCTTTACAAAACCAAAGCTGATAAATAATTATATTTTTCTTTAAAGCATTGTGGTAAAGACCCAAACAAAAGACTTTGTGTAGCTTCCATCTGTAGGTCAATGAATGTTTGGAGATTCAGGGTGCTTCACCATCTTTGTGGCATGCAGTGGTATTTTTACCAATCTCTTCCTCAGTGGCAGCAAGATAGCACCACCTAGGCTGTGACAGCGATCTAAAATTATGGTGTGTTAGCAGAAGTCTGTACACGATGGCTGGTGTGTTTTAGCCTTCTCTGGTTATCTGTAGGGATGTAGCTGGTTAACTGGTAACCCTTGCTCTTATGTTACACTTAACCAATTATCTGTTCTCTGAAGATACAAATATATGTAGTTATACTGTGTAAGAGATTGGGGGGGAGGGGGAGAATGTCAAATGTTAAGATACTATGGTGGAGTGGTCACAAAATCCACAGTTAAGGTTGGGCTTTTTCACAATTGAACCATTTTATGGAAGATCTTCCTTGGAGGCTTGCTGATGCTAAAGGACAATTCAGTGGAAAAATTCAGCCTTATATTGATCAAGATAGCAGGCAAGAATACATAGATATCACCAGAATAGAAGGTAATGCAGATAATCTTAACTTTTTTCTGAGGGACTGGAGAGGAAGGAAAATCTTAGGAAGAAATAGCCTGTTGTAAATCTTTAAGCAGTTTGAAAAAGTCATTTGACTATCTGCACTGGCTTGACCTTGTGACGGTCCCTGAATTTTCAGAATGCATGCAGAACAATTAATTTAGTACTGTAAAGTCGCAAGGATAGTTACAGCTGTGTAAATGACTCATTTGTCCTCTTGTATGAAACTTTCTTAAGATACTCAGGGGAAAAAAAACCTTAAGATGCAAAAGCTCAGTCTTATCCTTAATGCAGGTAAACTAAAAATCTTCTATCCAAGTTTAATTGACGCTAGCTCTGCTCTCTTAAATAGGAAGCTTGTTAACTGCTAGTCTGAAATAGAATCTCAAATCAGGTCCCTCATAAATATTAGTTGCATTCTCCACCCTGTGCTGCTTATCAGAAACTTCTGTATGAAAGTTACTAGAAAACAGTTGAGCTCAACTTGTTACAGAAAATAATTTCTTAAAATATCTGTCTTAAATCACATTTATTTTCTTTAAAAAATATAAAATTGTATTCATGACACTGATTCATTAGTTATACTACATTATTACTGTCTTTTCAAGGCAAGATAATAATTTTGGTAAGAAATTTGAATCTTTAGACTGTACTATTAGCATTTCTTAAATAATGTCCAAATGTTTTCCAACAGGTTGGTGAGGGAGGAGGGATAGTTCATTGGTTTGAGCATTGGCCTGCTAAATCCAAGGTTGTGAGTTCAATCCTTGAGGGAGGGGGCCATTTAGGGATCTGAGGCAAATCTGTCAGGGATGATACTTGGTCCTGCCATGAGGGCAGGGGACTGGATTCAATGACCTCTCAAGGTCCCTTCCAGTTTTATGAGATAGGTATATCTCCATATATTATTATTTATTATTATTTTTGAAATAGCAAATTTAAATAGTTACATAGGAGATGTAAACTCTCAAACCTAATATTAGTAAATTATTATTTTTCAAAATATTTATATTCATAGCTCTATTTTTTAGTGACTTTCACTAAGTGATCTATGAGGTGATCTATGAGGTGACCAGAATGCTAATGAAAATAAATTCTCCATCACTATGTAGACAGATCAGCAGTCCTGAAGGAAGTCTCTCATATCTTGTCCTAAGACCAGCTTTCTTTCTCCTGTGCTACCTCTTTGCAGTTCATAAACTGCTGAAGCTAGACTTAATCTGTTGCCCATTACAGTCACTAAGAGCAATAACATCAAACTTCGAGGGCTTTGTGGTGCAAGGGGAAGTTGCATCACTTTTTTCTGAACAGTGACACTGTTGAAAATGACTTTGTGGGGTTCCCTATGTCAACTCCTTCAACATCAAATGTGTTTGGTGAATGAGAATATTTTTTCCTAACTTCCAGTTGTACACATGCCATGAAATCTGAAAGATAAATTGGAATCTTTCCTTCCCTTGTATCACCAACAATGAAGGTTCTGCAGGCAAAATTGTGCCTTTAGTATGTTTTGTGTAAAGATACAGGTTAAACCTCTCCAGTCTGGCACCCTCTGGACCTAGCTGGTGCCAAACCAGAGAATTTGTCCAACTATAGGAGGTCCAAAGTGTCTAGTAGCATTACCAACACTTTCCCTACTTAGTGGGCTTTTAGACCTTTAGGAGTAAATTAGAGCTAAATAAAAGCACAGAACACTGAGAGCCAGGACTGGTGGCTTTAAACAAACTTTATGGACCATGGAAAACTTGGCCACACCCATGGTAAGTAGACATCTGGCTAGCTAAAATCATGCTGGATCACGGATGTTGCTGGACCAAAGAGTGCCGGATTAGAGAGGTTTAACCTGTATAACTGTGGGCAACTGAATTCCAAAGGATGAGAATCAGTTCGTTCTGTCATAGCTGAGTTTGCTCTGGGATATTGGCAGGAATGAAGCAGCAAAAACTCAATTACTGAAGTAAGCAGACTTGTTGAAGAAAGTGCCACGTTCACACCTTCATTTTTCATAGCATGGCCTTCGCTTTGTTTCCATATAATTACATTGTGCTTTGTTGTATGCTAGATTGGCTTTTCTGTAGATTTGAAACTGATTTAGATTGAGAAGATAGAAATGATTGAGGTCCAGCAATGTTCCCTTGAATTCCTGCTATTACACAGAATTATCTAGAAATACGCTGGCCTGATTCTAATGGATATTCCTGGTCTACAGTGGGAGTGATGTTATTGGGCATTACTTAAAAAAACCCCAAAAAAACCCTAAACTGAATCTTTTCCACCTTTCCACCTGTTTATTTACTCCTTTTACTTTGGTCAGTGCTCTAACAAAGGAAGAAAGGAAAAATCTGAAACTTTTTTGTTTGTATAAGAAACATCAGGAACACTTTAAAGCTGCCATAAAAGGGGGACACAGTTTTACATTATTTATCCTTTAGGTTGCCTCTAAAACTAGACAAGTCAAAGCATTAAAACTAAAACAGCCCTGCACTGATGCAGGAAGTACTGGAGTTGCTACTTCATTTTATTTCTGTGCTCTATGGCTGTTCATTCTATGGATAGATAAGTGTTGTATATGGATTAGCCATTAGTTTAGTAATATATTCTGGAGTGGATACTTTTTACGGTATCATTGTTACATATTTTAAGTACAAAAATTGTATCTGTCATTATTATGGACAAACTGATGGGAATTAAAATTCAGTGCATTGTGATGCTCCTTAATTCATGCCATGAAGTTTAAAAGACAGTACCCTGAGAGGTCAGGGCACTAACTTTAATCTTAATTTCATGGTATTTGTGAATAATGTTACTTTATTTCATAGTTGTCTTAAGAGGCTTTCCATGAATGCTTCTTATGGCAATTCTTGAAAAAAAGAAACACTGTTTTCCTCCTATAACTAGTATGTTTTGATACCAACATGCTACCAGACCTCTAATTCTAGATTCAATTTATTCCACTTAAAGAAGGAAGATGATGGTTCTTGGCTGGTGTGAAGAGTACTAAATCTTCATCAAATGTGTAGCCTGTGTAGGCAATTTTTAACTCCAAATTGGATTTTTAAAAATCTTGTTTAATTGGATCTTTATTCACATGTTTAGCTTCTTTCCACTTTAGTCTTAAGCTGCTAGAATGGATGCTTTATACACTTAAGTTTGTAATTATTAGTGAGAAATGGCTATGGAAAACATAAAATTGTTCCAAAAACCTTCACACTTAAAATGCTCATCTGTGATTAAATAAAATAAAAATAAATCCAAAGCCATGTGAGCATCCAGTGTGAACACAAATTCACATATAAATTACTATGCAATTGGCTACCACCATATTTGGAACAGACATCACACATTGACCCTTTTCACAAGTCAAGAAAGCTGCATTTCTTCAGCTAGGCTATATTCAGTGGGACTTCAAATTCAGGGTTCATTTTAGTCAATTTCACAGTCTTAAGTATTTTAAAAATCATAAATGTCACGATTGCAGTTATTTCAGTCTGAAATTTCAGGATGTTTGTAATTGTATGGGTCCTGATCCAAGAAGGAGTAATGGGAGGATCGAAAGATTAATGTAGGTGGGATTGCGGTACTGCTACCCTTCTGTGCAGTTTCTGGCAGCAGCATTGCCTTTAGAACTGAGATGTTGGAGAACAGTAACTGTTGGCCAGGAGCCCAGCTCTGAAGGCAGAGACACCACCAGCAGAAGTGCAAAAGTATAAGCATGGTATGGTATTGGCACGCTTGTTTTTGCATTGCTGCTTGTTGGGCACTGCCTGCAGGCTGAGTGCCTGGCCAACAGCCACTATTCTTGAGCTACTCACCCAACTTTGAAGTTAGTACAGAAGTAAGAGTGACAATGCCGTGACCCTCTAACTCCCTTTTTGGATGAAGACCCATGATTTGAGAAATGCTGTTCTTCCCCATGAAATCTTTGTAATACAGGCAGTCCCCGACTTACGGGGATCCGACTTATGTCGGATCGGCACTTACGAACGGGGCTTTCTCGCCCCAGAGCTCACAGGCAGCGATCCACCACCTCGACCTCCGGGGCGAGAAAAGCTGCTCCCGGTGCCCCTGGTCTGCTGGGGACGGTCTCCAGAAGACCGGGGCACCGGGAGCGAAGCCACAGCAGCGGCGGGTTCCTGCGCTTCTCAGGCTTTGCCAGAGCAAAGCCTCAGAGGCGCGGGACCCCGCCGCGCCTGCGGCTTTGCTCACAGTGTCCCTGGTCTGCTGGAGACGGTCTCCAGCAGACATGGGGCACCAGGAGCGAAGCCGCAGCCACGGTGGGTTCCCGTGCCTCTGAGGCTTTGCTCTGGCAAAGCCTCAGAGGCATGGGACCGCGCTGCGGCTGCGGCTTCGCTCCCGGTGCCCCTGGTCTGCTGGAGACCGTCTCCAGCGGACCAGGGGCACCGGGAGCGAAGCCACAGCCGTGGCGGGGTCCCGCGCCTCTGAGGCTTTGCCAGAGCAAAGCCTCAGAGGCGCGGCACCCCACTGCCACTGCGGCTTTGCTCCCCGTGTCCCTGGTCTGCTGGGGGGGGGGGCGCAGCTAGTGTGCCCCCCCCCCCAGCAGACCAGGCTTTTGTTGTGGACCCTGGGGCAGAGCAGCTGGGGTGCTGCCGGTTGGTCCTGCAGCGCCGCTCTGGGCACTACTGGACCAATCCAGCAGCACCCTAGCTGCTCTGCCCCAGGCATCCTGATTCAGCCGCTGCTGGTCAGTTTCAGCAGCGGCTGAATCAGGACGCCTGGGGCAGAGCAGCTGGGGTGCTTCTGGGTTGGTCCAGTAGCGCCAAGGAGCTGCGCTACTGGAGCAACCCAGCAGCACCCCAGCTGCTCTGCCCCCGGCGTCCCCAAGTCAGCCGCTGCTGAAACTGAGTTTCTCTGCCCCAGGCTTCCTGGAATCAGCTGCTGATCAGTTTCAGCAGCAGCTGACTTGGGGACGCTTGGGGTTCTTAAGTTGAATCTGTATGTGAGTCAGAACTGGTGGTCAGTTTCAGCAGTGGCTGAATCTGGAAGCCAGTTCCGACTTACATACAGATTCAACTTAAGAACAAACCTACAGTCCCTATCTTGTACGTAACCCGGGGACTGCCTGTATAGAGTAAAAGCACACAAGACCAGACTGCATGACCTGAGGTATATTTTTCATAACCATGAATTTGGTGGGACCCTACTTATGAGCTTAAAATTAGACTATTTTTTTAAAATTGGCCTCTATATAAAAAGTCACACCAAAATAGTTAACGTAGGGTCAGTTTTGCCCTGACATGTATTTTATGCAACTAAGATGCTTTTGTACCAAATGCTGTAAACATTTAAATATGTGCTTAACTTTTAACACGTGACTATTAAAGTAAGATTCTTTCCTTAAATTTTCAGAATTCGAGTGTAATTTTTCAATTTGTTTTTTACCTATAGGTTATTAAAATTCAAATAGATGCTATCAGTGGTGTTTTAATAAACAACATTTATAATTTAGTTCATTATAAAGGTATAATTTAAGGTTGCAATAGCAAATTTCAAATTATTTTGGCAGTCTCAACCTAATTTAATTCAATAAATTAAAAAGTTTAAATGGCTACATCCTATTCATAATCCATGATCCGTGAGAAAAGGATACAAATTTCTAGGTATTTTTACTAAATCTGTTAAAATTATTTTTAAAATGAGACTTTCAAGAAGGTCCTGTCTCTGACTTCTTTTGGAAACTTTTTCTAACAAATGACTGGTTTACATATAGTTAAAACTGCTGCTACCTTCAAATGTAAATGTGAGGTCATATTGTGTCTCAGGAACATTGATAACGATGAGGCCAATGTCTGCCATTATTCAGTCTTTCCATATTTAAAATGTCTGCCATTTCCCATACTGTATAATAGGATTTAAAATGCTCATGCCCTCAATAAAGATGGCTACTGCTGTATGAGGGATACTAACCCCTTAGTGAAAATGGTCACTGTTGGCCATTTTAATGGGATTGAAAGCACAGACTGCCCACGGGGAGAGAGCCACCCTCTTGTGCTAGGACTACTAAATAGAGACGAAATAGGTTTGCCATAAAATTGTCTCAGTTGGGACATGGTGGAAGAAGCTCCTCTGAGAGAAGCTACAAACGCTAGTGCTGTGATCTCTCAGGCCTTTAAACTTCCACATACACCTTTGTCCTTGAGCTATAGAGTAAGTGTGGCTACTGACAAGCTCCCCAATGTGGCACCATCAAAATCAGGAGTTTTGGAACAATTTTATAGTGAGGGGTGCTGAGATCCATTGACCTGAACCCCAAACTCTGAATATAATGGAAACCACTTCAAGATAAAGGGTGCTGCAGCACCCCCGTTTCCAGCACCCCTATGGTCATAGTAAAGTAAAAGAGTGTAGACCAGTTTTTCTTAAACTTTTTAAGACTGAGGAACACCAACAATTTTTGTTGGGGGGGGGGGGGAGCGAAGCTTGCCCCTTTTAAGGACGACCATTTGAACTCTGTTCTCTCCGCATATGGTGACCATATTTTCTGAACAAAAATTAGGGACATATTACCTACACCCCTGGCCTCTGTTTACTTATGCCCCTGACTCTCAGGGTCAAGATGGACACATGACCAGAAGTAAAAGTAACCCCCTCTAAGAACTTTTCCCACCATCTTCCTACCCATAGGGGATGAGATTGGCCCCCCACTGAACCGTCTCTCCTCTGGTACTTGTCTCTCCCCTACAGATGTCTGCCCTTCTGCTTCACCCCCAGAATCCTCTGGCACCTGCACCTTCCTTTACCCCTGCACCCTCCTGGTGCTTCCTCCTTCCCTCTCTGCCCCTGCCCCCTTTCCCTCTTTCTCCCTGATGCCCATCCCCTCACTACCCGCTGCCCCAGTTCCTCTCATACCCTTCTGTGCCCTCACACATGACTTGTTCCATCCCCGCCTTCCTCATGCCCACCCCTCCTTTCAAACCTTCTCCCAGCACCTCCCCCTCCCCTTGCTTCCTCTTGCCCTCAGTGCCTTCCCCTCTCCTCTTCCAACATCACCCTGTCCCCTCTAACCTCCCACCCCCACTGACACCTCCCTGCCCTCCTCCTGCCCTTTTCCTCATTGTCTCCACTTGGCCCCCTGGCATTTGTCTCTCCTGCACCCCTGTCCCTTGGTGCCTTCCCCTTTCTTCTCCTGCCCTTTCCCCCTCCCCTCAGCACAAGCCCCTTCCTCTCCCACCCTCCTTCCCCCTAGTTCTCTCCGAGCCCCTCCCCCACCTTTTGCCTGGCAGTTTGTGGGGCTGGAGTCTGTGGTTGAGCCCCAGAAGTCCCCGCAACCCTGGCCTCAGCTGCTTCTGGGGCAGGACCCCTTGCCAGACCTGGAGCTAGGTTGCCCGCAGTGCTAATATTAGTGCTGTATTTCAGTGACCACACTAGCTTTGGCTCCCATTAGGAGGAGCGGGGGGGAAGGAGAGAAAGACCCCACCCTCCCATATCTGGCTTGCGGAGTGCGGCAGAGCGAGCGGGTCTGTGCACTGCTGCTTCTCCCACAGCGTGGGAAGGGGCGGGTGAGAGGGCCATCCACAAAGCACACTGGCAGAGCCCAAACATACTTCGCTCTACAGCGCTCTAGCTGAGTTCTGCGCGGTCACTGCCGAGACTCTGGTGGCAGCCCTCAGGAGCGGCTCCGCAGCTGCCTGTGGATGGAGGAGGCCAGGCTGGGAGCGCATGGCAGAGGCAATCCCGCAGCGGGAGGGAAGGGCCACGCAGTGGGGGGAGGGGCTTGCGGGACAGCGGCACATGCTGCATGGGAGCTTGGAGCTCTGGACACTGCGTGCCACTGGCTGCCCGCACAAAGCAACAAGGGAGCCGTTACATGCTGGGTGGAGGCGGGGAGTTGCTGCTGCGGTGCGCTAGCACTGGGTGTCTTTAAGTCCGGGACTGTCCCAGAAAAAAAAGGGACATATGGTCACCATATCTCCGTGGCACACGGGTGTGCCACGGAATACAGTTAAAGAAACACCAGTGTAGACACTTACCTCTCCTATACACACTTGGGTCCTCAACCTCTCCATCTCAGACATTTCCATTCCCCTATATTCCATAGGGCTTGGGGGCATTCCTGTTTCCTTGATACTCCCTGAAGCCCTCCTACACTTAAACAGTGAAGTTCGATAATCAGAAATGTTATTTTAAAGTGGCTAAGGTTTGACAAAGGTGATATAACCCCACACAACCAAAAATGCAGGCAAATGTCCGGTTACACTTCCTTGCCAGTTGAAGGCAGAAGGAAGTTCCTGATGATAATGCAGAACTTTCAGTATCAGAGGAATCATGTTAGCTGTACCTTAATGCCCAAATAACAAGTGTCCCATAACTAGGTATTCCTTACTTTGAAGAAGTTGCATCGATGAGAGAGATCACACTTGTATGAATACTTTGTTCATAGGGTTTATTTTTGATATATGCTGGCTTCCACACACTAAGCTTCAATTCTTCAGACTCTCCCCACAGAGCTCGGCCTGTGTGCCTCAACCCTATACTGAAGGTGCTAATTCAGACTATGCCATGTAAACCTTAAGACTGTTAGTAGCAGTCTGTGTAGAGAATAGATGGCTGTCTATCTGGGGATTATTGCTGCTCGCTAGAATCTCAGACAACTATCTCATTTCATAAAGTCCATAGTACCATCTTCACATGGTCACCTTTTTCAGTTACTGCTAATCTGTCAGATTTAAATCCATGATCTAGAAGTGAAAAGCTTGGTTTTAAATCCTTGATTGAGACAGTCTTCTGAAATAAGACTATATATTGTAAGCGTGATGATTTTGAACATGCTTTCTTTATTTATAAAAAACAGAAAGAAGAAGGAAAAATTCAAGGTCAGCTTAATAACTCTGACTCTAACCAGTATATTAGAGAACTGAAAGATCAGATAGCAGAGCTGAATCATGAGGTAAGTGATGAAAAAAAAGCTGTCATCTTGCTCATTTATATCTTATGTTCTAGTATCTTGTAACAGCAAAGTAGTTCTTGCTGATTATGAGTAACAATTGCAGTTAAAATGTTTTTCACTTAACATTGTAAAAATAACATTCTAATTTTAGTGAGTTTTGACCTAAACATAAGGAATCAACATTTTGTGAATCTTTTCATTAGTGCTAAAATGACCAAAACTCTAAAATATTATGTGCATGTTTTGTAAATTCTTGTGAGCTTTTAGGAAAGATTTACAATGAGCACTGGTTGACCAAGTATTGAATTGCTGCACTGCATGAGAAGCTTTTGTTAGCATTAAAATAACTTCTGCATTTGCTACACTTTTAAAGGTGAAATAAATTAAACTAAATTGCACTTGTGCTAGCATGTAGCCTGTGTGCAGGTTTGTGGTATTTACCGTTGAGAGGAAAGGTCTTTTCGTGGAAGTATTACTGAGATTGCTAAAAAAGGATGCTTGCTTAATGTCAGTTAACAGATTTCTTTGTTTTAAAAATTGCCACAACGTTGAACCGATGAAATTCCTGACAGACTTCCTTGATATCAAGATTTTAGTAATTTTCTGTTAACTATAAAGACTCTGGAGGATTTTAAACACAAGGCTTATCTAACCAAAACCCTGACTGGTAAAGTTCATTTGTTTGTCTCCTCACATTATGGAGATATGCTTGTGGCTATTCTGCATTGTGAACAGTGTTTAGGTAGTCATCTTTGCTTCTTTTAAGACTGCTTCTGTTCACTTTTCCAAATAGAGGTTTGATACAATTGATTGAAATCTTAGTTGCATTGCGATGCAGCCTGTTCAGTTATTTGCCTTTCCTGTTCCAGTGTTTTTTCTTAAATAATCACACTGCTTACTTGCCATGTTTCAATTTGTGTCCTTGTAATATGTACAAACTACTGTAGTAAACACAATCTTAAAAGGCTCAACCTTTTTAGGACCTGTCTCTTGAGGATTACAGTGTAGTAGAGAATCTTAAATTGTTGCCTCTGCTGTAGATAAAGGACTTCAGTCTCTAGGGCCATCAATGCAGCACCTTTAGTACGCTCTAAACTCACTTAAAGATAAATTTAAAAATCAATATCCTGTCATGTTACATTAAATAATTTTATTATGTTAAATGGATACACTTAACCCGCTTATGCCCTCAGTCTTCTTTAAGAGATGGTAAATTACTTCCAGAATCTTGGAACATATAAACATTTTTGCAAAATATAGTGTAACTAAGGAGCAGTGCTTCACCAGCTAAATGTGTAACTGAGACTCAACGGACTTCAGGGAAAATGGAAGAGGATCAAAAGAAGTCAGGGAACTTCAGCACAATCATTTTTGGAAAAAAGAACAATTAAGTTAAACTTCATTGTTGTCAAAAGCTAAATGGCTAAGCAAAACTTTTTGACAAAGCTATTCCACTATGGGAATGAACACTAAGGAACATTTAGTGCTTACCTCCAGGGTCCACATCAGCCAATTGATGTGCAACATGCAAGTATGCACTAGAACTTCACTCCTCTGGTGCGGACTAATAAATCATGTAGACAGGCCCTACATTTCTACCAGTAGGTGAATTGAAATGAATTTAGCTAATTAAGAGTTGATATTAATCAACAATAAATGATTTTGCATTAATCTATCATCTTTTTGCTTGCTCGGGTGTTTTTGCAGGAAAAATCTTAATGCAAGAGTGTCTTGACAAAACGATGAAGCAAAAATATGCTGGCTCAGGTCCTCATTCTTTAATCTTTCCTCTTTAGGATTAATATATTTTAGCAGATAGCTATAAAAGTATAGTAATACAACTTTGTACTGAAAAGAGATGTCCTCTTTCTGTGTGGCCCAACAGTGGCCACAAACTTTCTCCTTTAGCTAACTGATCTTTGGGTCTACTTCTCCAAAAATTGATAGAAACGTTAAGAATAAACCTGCAAATTCATCTTCCTGAAGATAAGGCAATGTTTTGTACATGATATGCTGATTGCAGCCATTCAGCTGGCTTGCATGTATTGAGTAGAATTCATGGGATCTATGTGAAGTTTCTCTTTTTTTAATGTATTATAGCTACATATCTTTAAATCAGGTGCACAAATTTAGAGCTGGCTGTAAAATGAAAGTTCTTTGCGGCTGGAAAATGTCACTAATAGGTACTCTGCAATGGATGAATCTCTGCCAATTTATATCAACTGATGTTCCAGCCCAGAATGCGTAGATTGGATTCTGTGTGGAATATCGGCATGGACATAAGTATTTGTTGCTGTGTATGAGGGGGGAAAATGCTACGTTCATACAAGCATCTAAATGGAGATGTTTCCATCAGAAAATCTAGTTAAGTTCATTTTACGCAGCAGTAATTGATCTAAAACAGAGCAATTCAGTAGATCAGATTATGAAACAAATTTTGTTTTAAACTGAAGCTTATGTATCTAAATACTTTACCTGGAAGAAGTTTTGAAAGCTTTCTTTGCCCTAGAATAGCTCATTTGTACTAAAAATGGAATGTCTCACATGAGAATTAACTAAGAGACTTAGGCCTCCCATAGGACTGCTGATATGACTTACACAGAAGCTTAAGTACCTTGCTGAATGGGGGTATTGAGGCATTCCAAGTTTTGTCATATTATTACCATGTTCTACTTTTTTCGGTAGAATCCTCTTCCTTCTGTATGAGCCCCAGAACTGAATCACCATTCTAGTTTTTAATTCTTTGTCACAGGAAACCACTTAACTCAGTGGCTCTGCTTCATGGATGGATGACATGGAAAAATGGCCTGGAGGGGGAGGGGGCGTATGACTGACCCTGGCTAAAGGGGATCCACCTGAGCCTTTTGAGTCTCCCAAGCTGTTGAACCTCTCCTTCCCCACCCTCTCTTATAGTTATTCACCTCTAGCCACAAGGCACTGAACACTGGTAATAGCTGGTCCACAGAGGGCTACTTCTAAAGTGTGCTAGTTCCTCATACATTTGTATTCCTAAAAGAGGTGAGATGCTTGAGCAGGTTAGTGACTAATGTAACTAACCCTTATAAAGATTATGGAGAGTGCTCACAGCCACAGGTCTAGTGACCAGCAAGCTGCTTCTTTCTCCTGCCACTCTAGAGGCTCCTGGGAGTTGCATTGGGATTTGCCTTGGTCCTCTCTAGTGTCGCCTCATAAAATAAGGCTTCTAATAGAGCTTAAAACACCTCTAAGAATTTGTGCTGAGGTGTTCAGCTGTAAGAGCCCCACTACAGCCAGGTCTGTACTACCACTCACTTTGGTATAACCATTTATATCACTGAGAGGCATGGATAAGCCATTCCTCTGAATGATATAAGTTACTCTGACATAAGCTCTGGTATGGACAGCATTATGTCAGCAAGAGTGCTGCTCCTGCCAGCATAGCTACCACTTCTTGCAGAGATGTTAATACGTTTGAGAGAGATTTCTTCATAGTGCATTTTCACCTGCAGTAGAACTGTAGCACTTCTTGTGCAGACAAGCCTAGAAGTACAGTTTCTGTTGGGTTCAGAATTGGAACAGATGACACTCAGGATTTGGGGAGCTATCATACTCTTGCTAAAAGAGAAGGTTTTCAACAGAATGCACAAAGAACATCAGCTGCCTGAATTGAGTCATCAGGAACAGAGAGCAGACAACAGGAATGCAGAGGATTCCTTCAACTGGCAGAGGCCAAGTGAGACTTTTCTCTGTAGGAGACAGAAGAAACAACTCTACATTACAGCAATCTGTCAATGGTAAGTTCAACACATAAATGCATTGATTCAACTATTACAACCTTTTCCAAGCAAATGAGAATGGAACAATAGGGCTTTCTGCAGGAACAAAAGCTTTGGATCTTTTCTGTTCTAGGTGTAGGAAGGAAAAGACTTGGAAGACACAACCCTTCTCATACAACTACTCTGTCTGATGTATTCCTTGCCTTCTGTTCTTCCTCTTGATGATTCTGGCAAGAAGATAAGATTGGGCAGGGCTGGGGTGAACTTGATAGCTTCCTTAAACTTTCTGGCCCTGGGTCCCTTGACTCCAAGAGTTGTCTCCCCTTTTAGGAACTACTTGTTTTGGAAGGAGGGTACGTTTAGACTACATGCCTCTGTCGCCAGAGGCATGTAGATTAGGCTACCAGACATAGTAAAATGAAGCAGCGATTTAAATAATTGCCGCTTCATTTAAATTGACATGGCTGCCGCACTGAGCCGACAAACAGCTGATTAGCTGTTTGTCGGCTCAGCGCGATAGTCTGGACGCGCGGGGGTCAACATCAAAGGTATTTATCGACCACCCAGGTATGCCTCCTGGGATAAGGTATACCTGGGTGGTCGACAAATACCTTTGATGTCGACACCCACACGTCCAGACTATCGCGCTGAGCCGACAAACAGCTGATCAGCTGTTTGTCGGCTCAGCGCGGCAGCCATGTAAATTTAAATGAAGTGGCAATTATTTAAATTAGGCTACCAGACATAGTAAAATGAAGCGGCAATCTACATGCCTCTGGCGACAGAGGCATGTAGTCTAGACGTACCCAGAGTTCTGATGCAAGGTCCAATGAAATGCCAAGATCCAGCTAAAAGCTTGGAACTTGAGTGTAGAACTCCAGAAAGTTTGAAAATTCTGATGACCTGCTGGATTTCTTCGTTTAGCCAGAGAAGACTTCAAGTTTATGATTGGCTCTCTAAAGATTTTAGGCACTGGAAACCTGGTAAAATGTAAGCCCTAAATCCTACTTTAAATTTTTGTTTTCTGTATTTATCAAAGGACTGAGCCTCTACCCCTTGATTCAAAGTTGCTGTCCTGGGGGAGTTCTAAGAGGTGCATATCTAGCATCTTTTTTTCTTGCATTACCAGTTTCCCAAAGGCAATTTCCAAACTTTATCATTCTGTTAAGATGCCTGTTGGTAACTGAAAGTTTTAACTTTTAGTCATGGATCACCTTCAGAACCAAACCTTTACATTAATGGTTAATTTAAGTATTATCACCGTAATACTTTTTTAATGCTATGACTGCCCGATGAGTTATTGAACTAAATGTCTTGTCCATTAAAAAGCCCTTCCTACAGTCTGTCTCCCCCAAGATATTCAGAATTACTGTGGTATTGCCCACATCTTAACTAGAACAAAATTTCTTCCTTTTGTGATTTCTTGAGGATGAGGTGATTTAAGGCAAGTGGCATCGTCTAGAAATGTGATAATCTTCAAATTCAGCTTGATTAGGTTATGTCCTTTAGAAAATGTATATGCTTTTTGTTGCTTATGGTGGTTAAAAAAACTAAGGGGTTCTCAGCAACTCTTGAAATCCTCTCCAAAAGGTTCACATCTGCTGAAGATATTTAGTAGAGGCTGGAAAACCTCTAGTTGTGAGTTCACACAACAAAATCTGTCTACCTCTCAAGCAGAAATATAGCTTCCAACGCAGAGATGTGCAAAGCATTCAACAGGCAATCTACATACCATTCCTAGAGCCTAACAGCTTGTTGTGACATCTTGAAATACTGCATTTGTTTACCCAGTTCTACAGTCTTCCATTTCCCCTTATCTGCTGCCTTATTTTTCTTTGCTCTTCTCTCTACTGTCTTCTTTAGGAGGACTGTTTTGAAGAAGTAAATAGTCTCTCTAGACCAGAAGATTTAATGACATTTGAGAATGGATTGTTTGAAATTACTGCACATAAATCTTTTAACTGTTCTTTTTCTAGAGCTCAAAACATAAGTGTCTTGACTGAGGCTGTGATGCAGTTCCAAGGCTGGCCTTAGTGATGCTGAGTTTCACTTGCTTTTGAAACTTAGGTGGGCATAGTAACCAAAAGTTCACAAACTATCTCTGGTCTAGACTGAAAAGATTTATTTGCGGTAAATTCAAATTGTCTGTCCTCCCCTGTTGCTGAGTAAAACACCCCCACATTCAGGAAATTGCCAGCATGCATAGGAAATGTGTACACATTACTGTTAAATGCATGAGGTAAATATACTCAAAGTTTATGCCTCTTTCTCTAGTCTTTCAAATGCAGTAAAGTTATTTTAAAAATCACTTCTCAGTTTTTATAAGCTGCCAATCTCCCTGTGTTTCCTCTTAGTAACCAATAGTCTTCACCTTGTGCTCTAAAATAATTTGGCTTCTTCAGTTGGAAGCCTTCAACATTTTACGAAGGCAAACTAGAGACCAGGAGTACAAGAGCACTAGAGACAAAGTCAGTATTATGACTTGTCTATGCCCTACTCTCTCACCAAAAAAATCTACGCATGCGCTGTTTTTTTCTCAGCGCCAACTCCATAAAGGTTGCACTTCTCTAAACCGGGACTCTCTTGTCCAGCAACATCTGTGTCCAGCAAGACCACAGATGTTCCTGGATGAGAGAGCCCCAGAACAGCAGCTGAAAGCCTGGCCAGTCTGATGGCAGCAAGGCCGCAGCAGCCTAGGCAGCATTGGGACCAGGGCAGCCCAGGTGGCGGCAGAGTGTGATCAGGGCTGCCTAGCAGAGGGGCTGGAGCCATGGCCACGGCAGCCCAGGAGGGGAAGCTTTGCTGGGGTAGCAGCAGCCCAGGTGGCGGCAGCAGTACAATTGGGACTGCGTGCCACTTGGCAGTGGAGCTGGGGCTGCAGCAGCCCAGTCAGGGCCGTGTGCCACCTGGCCAGAAGTAGGGCTGGCGTTGACCAGCAGGCACTTCAGCCAGGCCGAAGGAGAGGGCAGTGGGGGCTGAGAGCCGGTGTAAGACCTCCACTGATCTGGCAAATTCTCTCATCTGGGACACCTCAGGCCCCAAGAGTGCTGGATCAGGGAGGTTCAACCTGCAGTTGAAAATTGTACAATACTGTTAATTATAATAAAAAGGTTGGATATATGTTGAAATTTCCATTAAATTCTTTCACAGCAACTAACATTTTATTACTTAAACTGAGTTCACTAATATAGAAATCATTTACCAATCTGTAATGTAAAAAAGCTTCCTTCATGAATTACTTTGATATTTACAGTAAAAACATATTGCCAACTATTGACTTTGTGAATGAAAGCTATCCCCCTAAACTCCAGCAACACAGACTGTGATTATTCTGTACAACAGAATCCCAGGAAGGGTCACTGACTTTTTTTCTACTATCCAAAGCAAAGACTTTCTGCCTTCCACTTTTAAAATACTTTAAAATTGCTTGGAACACTGACAGTGAAAAACATCTGAATTTACATTGTCCGATGACAGTGGGTGCGATTCTTCTATCCTTGCGGAGTAGATCACTTCAATGGTCGCCTAATTTGACCACTTTTCTCAAAGATTTGAAGGTTTGGAGAGTGTAAAAAATCTGGAGGCATTTTGGACTTTATCACTTTCCTGTCAGACTGGAATTTTGAACCAAGCTTTCTTTAGAGCTGTAAGTATCCCTTGATAAGTATCCCCTTGATTTAACTAATAGATATCACTCTTTACCAATATGCCATTTTTCTTCTCTTGATCCAAGCCACTTCTCTCTGCAAAAAGCTTCCATTTTCTTTGTTCTCAGAGCTCTCTCTACAGAAGTTCCAACTTCTGCTAGCTTAGTGGGTGATAAACATAATATTCTAGCCTTGGACTTTTTTGTGGTGTGTTGTATGACCCTACTGTGCTACAATGTACAAAATAAACTTTTGTTCACCTGGCTGTAGCGGGGGAGGGGAAACACACACAGGTCTGACTCCCCTTTCCTGCCTCCCAAAAAGAAATGACGTAAGTAATGTGCTTCTGAACTCCAGCAACACACGCCATGTTAGGTTACGCTATTTCTGGCAATGTATTTTGAAAGGCACCAGTACCCTAACAATGAAATGTGTCTAATCTCTTAAAATTCATTTTCAGATTAATCCTCTCTTCTCTTACAGAACTCTGGATAGGACTTTATGTAGTTTTGAGGGAACATAGGGGATGGATATCATGTAAGCCATAGGGCCATTTGGAAGCTACCCTTTGACTCAGTAGGGTCCGTAATAGTGCAGTAGGTAGAAACTAAGATTAGAATACTTGGCCACCCTGACTTGCAGTGGGCTGACACTAAGATTATGGCATGTGAATGCAACATTTGCAAATATGTTCACAAATCAAGAGGAAATCCTGATATTAGTGGCTGTTGCTTTCTTTGGCGCCTTGTACTTTAATAGTTCATTTATTGAGAAATGATGCATGAAAAGAGTGGGCTAGTATAGGTTTTTCTGAGCAACTTTAGTAAAATTGAGGGTTTAAGGAAAACCAGCAGAGTAAATGTCTAGACCTGGATGCTGTCCTCCAGTCTCTCATAAAATACCTATGGACTATACTGTGTACACTTTGGCCAGTGTTTCAATGATTCTTGCTACCCCTTGTTCACTCTGAATTCAAACTGAATGGAATTAAATGATTTATAAACTACCTAACTCCTGAGTGTATGTTATGCACGGTCTCAGTATACTCAGTCACTTTGTATGTATTACACAGCAGCTGTGTCTGCTTCCTGTTGGATGTTGCAAGGCTTAAATGTGTTACCTAGATTACAGGAGTGGTACGAAAGATTAGCATTGACATGCGTGCCCGCAAACTACACTGACAGACCACAAGATACCTTTGGAGACAGAAGCAAGCTTTAAGAATAGTGGTTTCTAGTCTTACAGGTTTTGTGATTTAGGACTGAACGGCTTAAAACTTGTGTGAAATTAACTAAAAATATTGCAAAAGGAATTTTATACTAATGGAGTGGAACAAGTGCTTTATTTTGCTGTTTTAATGAATGCAATCTCTTACATAGTAGAAAATGCCAGCATTTGTGTACACTAATGTGGTAACTTAAATGGATCAGTTTGTTTTATTCTTATATCTATGTTTACACTGAGGCAAATTATGCCTGGCCTGTATGCAAGCCTGCATGGCTAAGCCAGGGAGAATTGCTGTCCCTACTCCTTGATGGGTGCATAATGTTCCAGAGAGCTTGATCATGCCCTGCACCTACATAGGTCTACAAAATTTGCTGGCTGCATGGGGTGTACTAAGCAGTACTATATAAAGGAAAGTGGCAGTAGGCGTGATGTGGCTGCATGTCTGCACCTCCCCCACACATTACCTACAATGTAGAAATGAGTGGTAGGCTTTTTAGAATGCTATGCAAAAATGCATGTATGCAGATGCTTACACAGTAAGAATAATGGGGACACTGTGGTCTTGCTGTCAAGGCAATATTCTAAATTCCTGTCAGTCATGTAGTTCTTTTAACCTATATGCCAAACAAATTTTAATTTAGAAGACCGTTAAAGACCCTCTAATCCAGCTTCACTTCATAACTCCAGGATTTCAATGAAGACAGCTAGAAATTTTACATCTGCTGTAGTTGATGGTGAACATTACTATTGGAAACAACTTTTCAAAGACAATTTCTTACAAAACAAAACACACTTCCTTAGGCTGGTGGATATCCAATATTTATTCTTAAGTGGAGAGCAGTTTAATACCATTTGCTGAAATGAGTTTGGTTATTTTTACTTATAAGAAGATTTTTGCACCTTTTCTAAAGGTATATTTTTAAAGCTTATATCCCCAGTTCATTTCAGTGCAGTTGTATTTTTGGAAGCAGGAAGTCACTTGACAGCCGTAACCTTGTAAGTAGAAAAAGTGTGTGTCTTGTGTTGAGGCAACTTTTGGATTTTTATTCCTAGGCTAAGAAATATGCCCAGATTGAAGACTTTGTAGCTCCTATATTTTGTAGGAGCACAGAAGAGCAGCTAGAGATAAATCCATCATCTTAAAATTGAATGAACTATTTTTTGGAAATGTTGAAGTTAGAGATTTTCTGTCCTGGGCAGTCCTATGAAAAACAAAACAATGAGCAAATGAATGTAACTTCTCAAAGCAAATATTAACTGTCAAAGTATTAGAGAGTGCAACTGAAAAAAGGTACAGGTTTTGAAACATGTTGGTTGGTTCCTTGAGATGACGTTTTTTCTGTTCCACACATTTGTTCCAATTATTGTGTGAGCATTCTCTGCAAACAGCATGTGGTCCACAAGAATGGAGAATTACTTACCACCTCACTTTGTCTAGCCCCATATTAGTAAAACTTGTCAAGGTCCAAAGTGAATAGTTTTTAATGCTACTCTGTTGGCACCAATTGGAATATACTGTACCTCACATTAGCAATGGGCAACCTAGGCTAGTGACTGGGATGCAAGATTGTGGTGACAAAGATGGCCTCCCAATGGCACTTGCCTACCTAGAATTTGTAGGGTGACAGTTGAACCATAGCAGCACTTTGGTTGGATGCAGAGGGAGGACATGGATCTCAGTCAATATTGTGTGCAATCAGCATGCACTTAATGTGTCTCTTGCTTTGTGACTTTCACTTTAGTAATACTGGTAGGAAAAAAACTATGCAGAAAGAAACAAGCGGGATCTGGCAACCCTGTGTGTGGACAGTGGTAAACAAAATTTCTCATGAGCTACATGTAGAATCCTGATGGGCTGCATGAGGCCCATGGGTCTCATGTTGTTCACCTATGCCCTACATCCTCCCTGCAAAAATAAGTCCTGGGAGGAAGAACCAAGGGTGAGAGCTCTTGTTTTTAGCTCTTCAAAGTCCTCAACACGTTCTAAAGTGGTTCTCATAAAAATGGAAGTCATGCTGTTTGTGCCATCCTGTTCCAAACTGTTGGAAATATATACTCACTAGCAACACTTATGTACAGAACCATGGAAAAGGAGTAACATAAGACAAACCATGGGAAGGAAAATAGCTCAGGTTGTTAATTCTGTCCAATAATAGAGCAAATGTTCCATACTTCATCTATGCTGGTTCTTTCATTGGAAATGAAAGAATATAGGCAAGAAAACATTTAGAAGTGAGCATGAAATCAAACACTCTTCTCAGCAGAAACTAAGTGGGGTAATTTAATTTTAAGTCTTTCTAACTGAAAGATAAATCAGAATGGAAGGTTTTTTTATTATAAAAAAAGCTTTCAGGAAAAAATGATGCAACAGTTAGAACATTGTTCCCCTAATCAGCCTTGAATAGACTGTCTTAGTGAGCTCTTAGAAAATAACTTGGGAAAATAATTTTTGAGGGAGGCTAATTGTACCCTAAATCCTGGCATAGTCATATGAAGCAGGTGGAAAAATAGTTAAAATATTTCTCATTTTCAGTATCTGAAAAATGTATCTTTTCAGATCCTTCAGCTTGTTCTTTCTACTGCCACCTGCATGCATTTGATCCTAAAACTGATTTGATGATATATTCTAAGAACCTAATGCAACCAGTAACATTCTGATACAGGGATTATCTCTTGGTTAGATCATGTTCCTTGTGATCTAACACTTTTAAGATTGGCTTAATGAAAACAGACATAAAATTTGGAGATTAAATACAATGCTTTTAGAGAATTCTGCTTGTGTAAATAAAATTCCAGATCCTTAAGTAATTACTTCGAGGGATAAATAATGCATAGGATATCACCAAAGGAGTAATTTGGAGTGTGTGTAAAGCTGTGGATAAGAGGTCATCCTGTAACTTTTAGTTTCAGGAATGGAAACCTGGAGAACCTAATCAAAGATGCAATGAAGGAAAATTAAACTAAACATCAACGTAAAGGATTAAAGAAACTGTGTATTGGTGCATTGCACAGATAAAATTGAAACGTAATAGCCTCTGTGTTACAAGAGATTATACTCAATCTTATGGCTCTGGCCTTGAAGTCTGAATCTATACTGGTTTCAGAGGGGTAGCTTTGTGTGTCTGTATCTTCAAAAATAATGAGGAGTCCCATGGCACCTTCAAGACTAAACAGATTTATTTGGGCATAAGTTTTCGTGGGTAAAAACTACATCAAGACGCATGGATCTGATGAAGTGGTTTTAACTCACGAAAAGTTTATGCCCAAATAAATCTGTTTAGCTTTTATGGTACCACGGGACTCTGTTGTTTAATTATTATCTAATGAATGTTACAAGTAAACTGCACACACTTTGAATTATTTTTTTAAAAGTATGAAGCTTTGAATATCTACTACTTTGAAAAGTGACAACCTAACCCTGTTAGAAATAAGGTTTTAGCTTTTGCTATTCTCAGAGTATTATTTGCCTGTATTTCTTGGCTTGCAGGTAGATCAAGCAATGCAGGCAGTCACTTTTGGGATAGTATTGGATTTGGTTTATCTATGATATTTAGGTACCCTGGAGACAAAAGCCCAAGACACTGGCCTTGCAGCCGGTCTAGAGAGTATAATCAATCTGAAAGGTTATCCCACAGTAAGTTCTCAGTTTATGTACTATTGTACGTGTCAGCCTAGATCCGGTGTGGGCAATAATTTTTTATCAGAGGCCACTTCAGAAATTTTTGAAGTGAACTTGGGCTGCCCTGGAAGGGGCAGAGCCAAAACACTTCCATGCTTCCCTGCCCACAGGCCCTGTTGGTCTGTCGGTGGGAGAATGCGTGAAGTCTTTACCCCAGCCCCTCGAGAGAACTGCTAGCTGTTCTGAAAAGCTAGTGGTTCACTCTAGGCACCCGTGCCCCTGGCTATCAGGGCCATGGGGCAGTGGGAGCACGCAAAATCTACCCCTGCCCTACAAGGGAGCACCACGTTTTGTCACCCACCAGCTGAGCAGCAGCTGCCAGTTGACTAAGTGCTGAGCCCCTTGCAGGGCTGGGGGCAGGGAGAAGCCTGCGAAGTCTCTTCTCGTCTCTGTCCTGCAAGGAGTGTGCGGTGCTTAGAAGTATCGCATGCTCCTTGCAGGGCAGGAGGGACTTTGCGGGCTTCTCTCACCCGGATTGGCCTGGGGGAGAGGGGAAACATGCAAAGTCTCCTGCTTCCTGCCCTCCAGTGCACAGTGCTTAGTCAATCCTGGCGGTTGATTCTAAATGCTGCGCACTCCCCTGTCCATAGTCCCTGATTGGCCTGGGGGTGGGGGAGCAGCAGGACCTTTGCAGGCCAGATCAACCCTGCCCTAGATGATCTGACTCATTGATTGAATCTCCATTCCTATTGAAGATTACTTTTAGGAGTGCTATTTGCCTTGTATATTATACAAGGTTGGTTGTGGTTGTAGGCACTCTGGAACGTGTGCAGTAGACGTATATTTTGTCTGTCTTGCATGTATTCTCCTGGCAGTTCTAGTTTGCCATTATCACCATAATCATTATCAGCCCCTCATTAGACATGACACTGGTCCAGTTCTTTTCAATGCCTTTATTTCAAGTAAGCTGTAAATTTGCACCTTTTATTATTGTATATAAGTTTGGACAGCTACCATATTTTTATTAATGCTTAAGATTCTTATTAATGTTTCTAAACAAAGCAAAGTAAAATTTGTTTGCATTAAGTATTAACCTTCTAAATATAATGTAATGTTCATTGTTTGAATTTGTTTACTATAGATGAATGCTTTCAAAATAAGTGGTTGCATTTAAATGTTTTTCTACTTGATAACAAGTGCTGTCGCTAAAAGGAAATATGTTGGCCCTCAGATTTACAAAGAGTAAGCATTTCAACTTGTGGTTGAAGTTTATAGTGCAATAAATCATGTGCTTTTCTTGTACCATATCTTGCAAACACAGTAGGACAAGAGACCATCAGATTTGCCCTCCCACAAGCAGAACTCTTGCAAGGTTGCTGGCCAGCTAAAAATGCTGTTGCTTTACTATAACATGTCAAAGATAGAGCCTCTATGCTGGCGGAGTCTGATTTAAGTGGTTGTGGTCAGTCTGAGGAACCTGTGATGTGATAAGATAGCATTCGTGAGGTCATGTGGTTTGTAAGCACCCAATCTAACACTGCAGCTTTGTCTACCGTGTGTGTGTGTATAATATAAAAAATATGTTTATAAAGTTGAGTTTATCTGGTAACTGTGCTCTTTAGTTGTACATCCTCAAATAGGGACATTTTACAAACTAGATAAGTATAAAGATGGTTACCAAGTTGAAGGTGTAAATGGAGATCAGTGCCATTCTCAAAACCATAAACTAAAGATGAAGAAGGAGCATTACATCTCTAACCCTTTTACTTTGCCCTTGCTGAAATATATTTTGAGGCTGGGAATTTTAGCATCTGTCTGGGTTTGATGTTACCAGATAATAAAGGTAAAATCATTACTGCAGAACTAAGACATTGTATTTATAAAAGTTAATGGTCTTAATTGTCTCCATAACTACCACAAATTGGCATCCAGGGATTACTTAGCAGAATACCTAACTCTGGTCACAGAGTCTGTCTTAGAATCATACTCCTGAGTTTAATACTTTTGAACAAAAAATACCTTCCGTCACTCGTGGTTGAAGAAAAACCTTAAAATACAAGCAGTATAAACTGATGTGATGTGTTCTCTTCCTGAGTGTTTCAGGCTGTCTGCAGAATGTACTGAGCATTATGGACTGCTCTGTTAATCTCAATGGCAATTTCAGATTGGCTTTAGCAGTAAAACAGAAGCTACTGTGCTTGTTTTTATTTTTAGAAACCTCTATTTTTTAACTGTGAAATGACATTTCCACAGAATTTTCAATCTACCACATCTGAGAGCTGAGGAACTTGCAGGGGAGTTCATTAGCCCTTGGACATTAGTTTTGATAGTCCTAAATAGCCATCTTAGCAGGTCAAAACACCTCCGTTCTTGTCATATTGCAACTCGCCCTGCATCCTAGATACAAAGTGCATGCAGAAGAGAACATGCTGTATATTTCCGCATCCCTCTTTACTAAGATTGTCCTGTGTTTATATAATATGAAATTTTTTTAAAAACCATCCAACTGGGTTCTCATCAATTTAACATAAAGCTGTTTATTGAATGAGTAAAGAAAAGTGCTGAGGAATTGCCATGATTATATAGGTTGTGGAATATTTTCTGGTAAACCCTTTTTGGCACACGTTGCTTTTAAAAAATTAATCTTGTTCCATTTAACATCAGTTTTCCTCATAAATGTCCTCTAAAGCGGAGATAGGGGTGCTGTAGCTTAAGAACAATATTCCATTTTTTCATAAAGCCTTTATCAGCCAAGATTGACATTTCGCAAAAATGACAATGTTTTTCTTCACTGGTTTGGGTTGTTTTTTTGGTATGGTTTTCAGAATGAACAGCCACAGATGCAGAAATCTTTTTGGTAGAGTGCACTGTTAAGTAAGTATAGACAAAACCAGTATAGACAGAACCAGTGCACTCTTCCAAATAGCACTCTCATTTTCCTCCTCCTTCAGAAAGCTGTGTCTTGATTTTAGTTTCCCATCCACCCAACCAAGGGCCAGTGAAAGTGTGTGAGAGCTGCAGCTCAAATTCCAACATCACTGTTCAGGTCTTCCTAACTTGATCCTTCAGCAGGTGTTGATAGGGCTCGCTTCATATCTTTGTAAAGTACTGACACAACTTGTGAAGTATACTATCTGTGGTGGCTATACACCTAGCTCGGATTTGGGCTCATGGGTTCCTATCGTTCCTCCCCATCTGAAACAAAAGAGGCTACATCTAGACTGCAGGCTTCTTGCGCAAGAAGCTTTTATCAAAAGAGTTCTTCCCCAAAAACTTCTTGCGTAAGAACACGTCCACACGGCAAAAGCGCAGTGAAAAAGCGATATGCTTTTGCGAAAGAGAGCGTCCAGACTGCATGGACGCTCTCTCGAAAGTAAGCTATGATTGCCGTGCACGGAATAGCCACCAGGGCACCTGTGCTTTTTCTTCTTTCCTCTTTTTGTGCAAAAAAAACCCCTTTTCCCCATCCACACACACCTGTTTGCAAGAGATTGCTGGAAAAAACCCTCTGTTCTTCCAATTTTTGTTGTGCAAAAATGCACTTGAGGCATGGACGTTCCATGAGGTTTTTTTCCAGAAAAACGGCTGTTTTTACAAAAAAACTCTAGTGTAGACCTAGCCTGAGAGTGGGGAAATATTGAAGGCGAGTTATGGTTTTTCCAATATGGAAAAAAATAAGCAAGACAATCCTAGCATGATATAAACAGGTGGGATTAAAAATATACAATACAAATAGGTGGGATTAAAAATATTGTAGACTTCCTTGAATATCACCGATTATTCTTTGTACCCAAGGTGGACTTTTTGGTATCCATGGAAATCATAGGCCATCTCTATTGATTTTTGTTTTATTTTGCAGG